>NW_004567102.1:85244666-85275813 GCF_000260355.1 Condylura cristata | reverse complement strand
ACAACCGTGGGCTGGCTGGCTGGCTGGCCAAGAGGCACCCGGGACTCTCTGACCGTGCTCCATGAGCGCCCTCGCCCCTTCCGTACTTCCCTCCTAAACACCGTGCCTAACTGAGCGCCGAATGAAGCCACTGGGCGCGCACAGTGTTACGCGTATCTCTGTTGTGGAAACGGAAAGTACCAATGGAGAATTTTAAATGGACAGCACAGGAAAGTGAACTCAGGGAGATTAGGGCTGCTGGCCCAAAATCTCTCTCAAACATTCGCTATTAGCTCTAAAGAGGTCTCCACCAAGGAACAGAAATGGGTGAGCAGCCAGGACCCCCCGGGGGCTGGGTGCTCACAGGCAGGGACTCGGGGTGACAGGCGGCCAGGCCTGGGGAGAGACCCCGCTGCTTCAAGATCACCCTTAGCTTGTTTTCTGGTTTATTTAAAGCTTTGATTTTGCCCAATGTGTATCTAACTCAATGACCATGTTACATAGAACCAACAACATCATCATAAAATTTATTCCATATGCGCTGTCACCTTTGGGGGGAGAATGAATAAATCAAGATTAGCAAATGAAATGGACATATAGCACAGACTCATACTAGTAATAAAAAGTAATTTCTTTAGCTATCAACAAGAGTTACGTGGAGGGATCAAAGAAGTTTGAGGAAAAAGAAACATTAGCAGCATATCGAATCTCAACAGAATAGGAGAACTGGCTAAAATTAGGTTGCACTGTCTAAGCTATTTCTCATTCAGTCCTACCTACTAACATCAACACGATGGATTCTAAGTGACCCTTTTCAAATATGTTCAATAATTGCTATTTTAAAAGCAACAGTAAATAGTTGCTCAAACCCATTTTAGGTCGATTGCTCATCGGCAAAGAAATGCTCAATTAATACATTTTATCACATTTTTTCTGATTATTCATTTTCCTAAAACACTAAAATAAGTGGTTTTAATTTTACTTCAGTTTTTTTTTATTTTTAATCAAAAATAGTTGACATTCAAGAGCAAATATCAGCATCTTGTTATTCCCCATTTCCTTTCTCCTGAAATGACCTACTCTCTCCTTCCAACCTCCGACAGCTTCTCAGTCCTCTGAGTGGAGCGACTGGCGGTAGGTGTTTATGGATGTGTGTCTGGTACTTACACACACAGCAGGAGGAAAAGAAACCTCCAAGGGACGTCATGGGATTGTCAGGTGACTCCAGCTCCAGTGAAATAATGCTGAACCCGTTGGGAGGACGCCCCAGTTTTCAACTTGGGTGACTGAATGCTTATGCTTAATAAGCCTAGCATGCTTATGCCACTAACGGGCAGCTGAGGGGTCTGCTTCAAGGCCGTTGACGTTGGTGTGGTGGACAGTCCTCAGAGAAGGCCAGCGTGGCTGGTGCGGGTCAGGGGCCCACAGGAAAGAGCAGCCGCAGCCCGGGCTGCGCCGGTGGGAGGAGATGGCTGAGCTTATTATAGAATGGCGGCATGAGATGAGAAGAGTGTCTAAAACGGGAACCTCCGGAGCAGCAGCATGCAAAGGCAAGTTCCTCCTTTCTCCGTGGACAGAAGCCACAGCCACTGGGCTGGAAAGTTAAAGCTTCTGAACTGCTTTTCCCTCCATACCCGGAGAGAAACAGAAATAAAAGTGACGGCTGGGCAGGGCAAGGCGGAGCTGAATCTTACTCCACCGACCGGCAGCATCCTTGCGTTTCCAAGCTTGTCCTGCCGCAGCTTCCTCCTGTGAGAGGCGTCACCACAAGGCGACCTCGAGGGCTGTTGTGAGAACTGAGTAACAGCCCTGGAGGTGCCTCTGAGATGAGGCGGTCACTCCCAGGTCCCTCCTGGCCTCGCTTCCTGTGCCCACTGCCTACCTGGGGCCTTCAATCATTCATGGATACAACAGGCACCAGGCGCTTTCCCACCCATTATTTTCAGGGCCCCAGTGCTGTCATCAGCAGAAACATATCTGAGCATGTCACTCTGCTTAAAATCCTTCAGAACATCCAGCAAATTGGGGCCAGGCTCCTTCCCTGGGGAGTCTGTCTCTACCCTGCCCTGGGCTCATTCCTTCCTCATATTGGCCTGTGACTTATGTGCTAAAGCTACCGGATGTTTCCCCAGCCATTTAATTCACATGAAACCCTTCCCTTTCTCTGAAATTTGGCCTCTTTCGCAGTCCCATGCTCGCTTCCAAGGTGTCCTTGACTCCTTCACTAGAATGACTGAACTTTGCGCAGTGCTGGGTGAGCTGACAGAATGTTGTTATTTTATCTGTAACCACAGACATGCCTGTGTTTCTCTTAGATCTCTGAAGGCAAAGTCTCCCACTGTGTTTACGTATCTTCTCCCACCCACTAATCCCTGGAAAGGACACTGCATCTAGTTAGCAGGTGCTAAATCCATCAGTTTTTCAAAAGGGAGAAAAGCTGGAAGCCAGGCATGCTCATAGTCCTTGGACACAAATCCTCAGGTCAGTTAGCAGTGACAGGGAGATGATTCTCTTTCTCGTGGGTAGACAGGCAATGAGTAAATCACTGTACTTGGTAGCGATCTCCAGAAAACGAAGTTTTCTTACCATTGTAAAAGTGAGCGTTATTTTTAAATTTTAGCTTACTTTAGGACTCCACACCCACCCCACCTCTACTCTCAAGGTCAATTTTAGTGTAGAAGATGTTCAGGCTCTCTATGCTGCACCCACAGTGGGGCTGGTGGGGGTAAGCTGAGAAGGGACAGCCTTCTGAATGTGAGGTCCTCTGTACTTAGGGGGGGTGTCCTTCAAAAAGACTGATACGTTTTGTTTCCAGGTGAATAAGATCTGTCACGAGAGACTCAAAAAAGGATTAGAAACAGTCATCTAGAGGGCCTTGAACTTTTGTTTTAGTGGAGTTTTGACAAGCACCACTCACTGCTAAAATAACAAGTACCACCCCTATGGATGAGTTCCTATACAGTGCTAGAATGTACTTACATTATAAGATCAGCGACTTCAAGTCTCTTTTGGAACAAAGTAAATGGTGAAAACATTTTATGACACCCAGTGGTCAATTCTTGTATAAATTACGGCCAAAACAAAGTCATCTACCCATGGTGCCCAGCAGACATTTTACTGACTAGACACATTACTTCCGAGTAGCTCAGTAAGTGGGGATTATTTTCCCCATCCTCCCTTTGCAAAATTCACTGTGTCAACAATGGCGCCAGATTTCCCCACCTGTGACACTTGACCGTGGCCTTAAGCCAGAGCAATCAGTCAACAACAGACCCACAAACAGAGGTGACTGCCTGGGGCCAGGGGGCATTGTGGACTGGTCCAATTTGAATAGAATGGAAACGTGTATTACCTAAAATTTTCTGGTAGCTGTTACAGCCAAAGGGATCCAGTGAAATTAATTATTTTATTTGATCAATGGACTTAGCCTATCATTTATTTCAATGTGAAGTCAGAATAAATACTGAACATTTTTACTTGTTTAACACTGTAGCTTCAAAACCCCACGTGCTCTTTATAGTTCCTCAGTTTGAAGTCGCTAAAGTCAAGGGCTCAACAGCCAGGTCGGATCTGTCCATAGAGCTGGGGGGCAACTATTTGGGGCAGTTTCTTTTTTTAAACTGAAGACAGGCACACTTGGAAATAGAGCATAAAGAATCTATAAAGACCTAGAAAGATTAACATGGAAAAGTCTCAGTAATGCTAAAATAGCAGCCACTTGCCAAGGCTGGACTCATCACTCGTGCCCGGTTACAAGAGAAAGAACCCTTCCCAGGACCCTTCTCCCAGGCCCAGCTGGAAGCTGCTTCCATTCGGGAAGAGCTCTCAGGGCTCAAGGCCACGCCTGTGGCGAAAGGCAGTGCAGATGCAGGAAGCCCGGGCCCACGGGCATTCCCCCTGAGGGTGGGACAGGTGAGGGCACAGGGGTGGGAGGACATGCCCTGCAGTCCTGCCAGGGCCAAGGAGGGTCGGAAAGACACAGGGAAGCTGGTCAACACTCCGGGAGCTTCCCATCAGGAGAACCAACTGTTTCCAAAAGACACAGGCTGCTGAGCTGCTTGGTTCTCAGGAGAGCAGGTCCCCGTTCGAATAAATCCAACCAGCCTTAGAAACATCAATGAAAAAACACCTGCTGCATGGAATCCTCCAACATCTCAGCCAGTTTAGCCACTCCTCCAAGCACTGAACTACCACCTGACGCTCTGTTCTCCACTCCAGCCTGCGAAACTCCTTGCAGGCTACTCATGTGTTTATCCTGTCGCAAATCGAGTCCAGCACAACAGTTCAGCATACATAGGCCATCGGTAAATTCTGGTCAATGTGTAGGATGTGCATTTAACTATCAGCCATGAGTTTACAAAGGAGACTTAACTGTTCCTCATATTTACCTAAAAATGAGTCTTCCCTTCAAATTTGGAATTCAGATGATCACGCATACATCGCTACTTATTCTAAAAAGGTACTTATACTACCTTCCTCTCTGGGTCATACGAAGAAAATGTGTCAGAAATCTAAATGCTTGTGGGAAGTCTGAGACCCACAAAGCCAGGAGTTGCACTAGATGAAGGGAAAAAGCACTTGCTTTCCAGAGCAATGTAGTCACAAGTATGGTTTAACCCACGTCAGTCCAGAAAAGACCGAAGGTTCCTAGATCGCCTGCACTCACCTTGTAACTTAATGGCAATTAGTTCTTAACAACCATCAGATTTCATAGAAAGAACTGCAACTAACAGCTGGCTCACCTTGGGAAGGAATCTCAGGGAAGAACACGGGGTTGGTGCAGAGAATTGTCTGTGGAGGACCAGAACTGGACCCAAGGGACACGACAGAACAGAGGTGACTGATCCGGAATGTCACGCAGCATTTGCCAGTGACAGACATGGCAAGTGTCTGGGGCACTGGTGGCCGGAGTCCGGGTAGTTCAATTAAACGAGGGCACACACCTGGCCAAGCCTCAGTCACAGGCTCTCGGTAGCTTCCATGAGCCCACCCCCTTCAGATTCACTAGCGGAAAATACAATGCTGCCTCTCCCCAGGTCTCATCCTGGGAGACTGGCCCCAATAGACGGCAGTATTCCACGGTGGTCACCAACACCAACCAAGCAAACCAGCAAACATTCAGACAGTCAACTGGATCACAGGAAACATCAGGATGGGACCCTCCTTCGTGGCGCAGCGGATTAGGACGCAGCACGGCTAGCTGGCCGAGACGCTTCAGTGCGAGTTTGATTTCCGGCCCAGAGGTGACCCCAGGGCACAGCGGGCCCGCCCGCTGCTCCCCTCAGCTGTGTACTTTGTTGACCTACCTATTCTGCTCCCCACTCTGTCTCTGATGAATCCTCTCACTCCCCTGCACCTCTGGCCTGTACCCTAGTTCTGTGTGCATAAATATGTAAATCTTAAAAAAAAAAAAAAAGAAAGAAAGAAACGCCAAGGTGCCCAAAGGTCTGCACAGCAGCACTGCACCTGGGCAGCGAGCCCAAGATCCCAGATGCGGGAGAAGGCGCGGCCCTCCCAGACTCCCCAGCACTCCTGCTCTGACTGGGCCGCGGCGCAGTCACAGGAAAGCATATGTCCGAGAGGTGTCAAGGAAAGCATATGTCCGAGAGGTGTCAAGTGCCCCCGTCAGCAGGGACACAACGCAACGGAAACCTGGGGTCGAGCTGAGTGCCAGCCACCGGCCGCCTGCAGCACACAGGGTCCTGCTCCACTGCGGGGCCTGTCTCGGCGATGGCGCCGTCCTCTCTGAACTGCAAATGCCCTTGAGCAGCCAACGAGGTGGACAGAGCCAACCTAGCGCAGTCCCGGCCTGCACTTTTTGTCATCAGGCTTGACCAAACTTCACCTGGGAGGAGGCGTTCCCAGAACGAGCTGTTCTCTGGGCCTCCAGGGTACTGTAAGTCACCAAGTACTGGGTTGAGATTCTAAGGACCTGCAGCTGGGACCCTCGCACAAAGCCAGGAGCAAGGGCCGGGGTCCAGCTGTGGCGGCACTGGGACTGGAGGCGGTCACAGCACACCCTGGCCGTGCAGGGACCTTGTGAAGCCCTCACCCTTAAAGCACTTCTGCCACAGCAAGAGGCAGTAGTTTGCAGAGAGAGTCAAAAACCTGAGAGGAACACTGGGTAGGGGAGTGCTCATGGGAAAGGAAAAGCCAAAGAGGTCAAGTGACTTGTGTAGAGTCACAGGCACAGCCGTCTGACATAGCAGCCTGACTCGCAGGGCTCCGGCCCCGGGGAGGTCGCCCGGCATACACTGCTGTGTCCTGGACTGAGCCCAGCGAGTCCCTCCGCTGCCACAGGGCCATGCCAGCCCCCCAGCCAGCCTGCCTTCAGAGACCACCTCCCTCTGGAGGCCACGTATGGGCCCCTGTCCCCAGGGCCCGCCTCATCCCCACACCCACACCAAATCCTGGCCTTCTTGGAAACTTCCACTACCAGGAAAGGGTGTTCTGGACGCTTTCCGTGGTGGGCAGTCCCAAACTATCTCAGCAGCCTCGCTAGCGGTCCTTTCTCCTTCCTGCAGAAGACGAACCTGCAGCCCTTCTTAAAACGAAACCATCCCGTGCAAATCTATTAATATATTGATTGTTGCTCTACAGGATGCGCCAACAAGAAGAAATGAGGTTAAATTCTATTAAAAGGAAAATACGTTAAATAAAACATGAGAAGAGCAGCAAGGGCTGTTCACAGTCAATGAATTTAAGGAAAAGAGCTAAAACTGGGGGAGGGCGAGGGACTCACAGGCGCCCCGAAATCAGGCGAGGGCCGGCCCCGGTGTGGCTGTGACCTGCAGAGTGGGCTGCCAGCCCCCTGCCGGCAGGATGGCCGTGTGTGAGCTCTCGAACTGCCAGTCAAGGTGGAGACTCACTGCCTATGTTCAAGAAATTTGGTGGGAACATTATCTAGATCTACACTAACCCAAAAGAAATAAAAGCCACAAATACGGCCCTTATGGACACTTTAAAAAATTTCCAGAGTTGAAATTAGTTTTAATCATATGTCCTGTGTGACTTATACATAATCATTGTAATGTAGTAGTGAGCTAGTCTACATTTTTTAATGTCAATGTGGTATTAGCAAATCTATGATGACAAGACCTTCAAAAACAAAGCCAGTTTGGGGTGGGGTGGGGGGGTGGGGGAGTGGAGAAAGCAGGGAAAAGAGAACTATTTCAGCACAAAAGGTAATTCATTCGGCCTGGGGTGGCCCCCAGGGGAACTGTGGCTGTGGTCTTCGCCCAGAGTGCCTCACCAGCTAGCAGCTGCAAGTTACATTCTGACGCACGGAGCTCCTTCCACCAAAGCAGCACAGAGAGGACCCACACCCTGGGGCTTCACCCCGCGTGGGGACCAGCATCCCACCTGGGCAGCATTAAGGCGCCTACAGTTTAAAGGTTCCTTTCACTTTGTGCAAAGCTGAAAGCGCGTTTCACAGATGCAAGAGTTGGTCACTGAAAGACCCTCGGCACATTTCCCTGGGGCCCAGCGCTCTGCCTGCCAGGGCTCCTGGGCTGTCTTGCCAGCAGACACAAGATCTCGGCATCCGGCTTCACGGAAGGACCCAGGAGGGTGCTCTCAGTGTCTCCTCACAGTCTCTCCTCGTCTCCTTTTACAGTTGTCTCTCAGGAAGAAAGCAGATTAACAAACAGCAGCGAGAAAGCATCGGTGATCATTTCTAGAGAATACCTGGAGTAGGAGAAGGCCTGCGGTGGGAAGGGTGCCGGCCCTCAAGCAGGGAGACACGAGTCGAGGCCGCCTGCCTGGGCGGGTGTGGAGACCCACCAGGTCGTGTTCAGCAGCTGTCTAGCCCCAGTGTATGAACTGGGCAAAATGACACTTGGTTTGCGGCTGTTATGTGGGCGATACATAAATAAGACAGCTACCTAATTGCCGTCTTCTGTATCCTTGCATTTTTTATTCTTTTAGCAGTTTCTCTTGAAATTTTACCACATTAAAAATTAAAAAAAAAAAACCTGAAAAAAAATGTTACCACACATATTTAACTAAACAATCTCTCCCTCTCTAAACAATAACAGTTATCTCTCTCCTTCTAGCTTATTCTTTCTGGTGAGAGCCCTTTCTGTTCCTTTCCTTCCCATTCTGCAGGTGAGACACACTTCGTTCCTCTTGTCTCTGGCTGCA
Organism: Condylura cristata; assembly: GCF_000260355.1. NCBI lineage: Eukaryota > Metazoa > Chordata > Mammalia > Eulipotyphla > Talpidae > Condylura > Condylura cristata. Next base: position 85,267,692 of record NW_004567102.1, on the reverse strand, counting down.
CCATCCTTTGCCTTCCGCTTCCATTCCACGTCACATCAGGCTTCCTGCTGTGATTTCTCTTCCTCTTGAATTGCACACTATAAGTTCCTTTGGAGAAACTACAGGGTCTTTTTATTTTTAAATCAAATTCTCTCAGTTGTTTAAAATCTAAATACTTTCACTTTATCATAATTTTGATTAATATTTAAAATAATTTTGTAAACTTCATACTGTGTACACATTTTCCTACTCCTAGATTTCATTATCATTCTGATTTATTTCTTTATAGGTGGCTAGCTCTTTTTCTTTGGTTGTTTAAAAGACTTGGCTTCTAGTTTACTCAAGCCATAAGTTGTCTTGCCAGAAGTGCAGGGAGGAAGAGGATTCACCAGAGACAGAGCAGGGAATCGAACAGGCAGCTGGGCTGAAGCATGCTGTGAGGCGAGTGCCGGGGAGACAGGAGAGGTCTGCTGCGCCCTGTGGGTCCCTCCCTGGCTGGGGACTGAACTTGTGCTGCAGTGGCTGCAGACAGCTTCAGAGTGCTGAGACTTAACCAACCCCCTGTGCCACCAGGGAGGCCCAAGCAATACATTTTCTGATTTGAATTTGGAATGCACTATATTTCCTGGATCTGTGTTTAACTTATTTTTACAAATTCTAATATCAATATCTTCTGAAATATTACAGCACAGGCTATCAACCAAGACAAGGTAGTAGAGAAAGACAAAGGTAATACATGTTATGGCACTTGTGCATTTAAATTCATTTGTAATAAAAGACAAATCTTCCAGTAATGTCCATTGTCGTCATCATATGAAAATAAATAAAACACATTTACAATTAAATTATGGAGATTCATGTCTACAGTGAAGTGGTTATTCATGGATCACGGTTCCTAAAAACAACTTTCTGGTGACAGACTCCTTTCCTTAAAGACTTCAAAACAAATTTATATTTGATTTTCACTTTATTCTTTGTCACAAAAGTTCCCACAGGATAAAATAATGCACATTTTCACACCTACTAAGCTTTCTGTTCACTTTTCCAACTTAGTTCATCATAACTGTTCAAATCACAACCACCACGTAACCTGTTCTTAGTTCTATATCTCTGACAAACGGTCCAGAATTCCCACGGAGGGGAATGTATGACAAGCGTACAGTACTTTTCCCACCTTTAATTAGAACTCAAAGGAACTGCAGCATGTTCAAAAACCATCTGATTGTTACTGCTCGTTTTTTCCCAATTCTTTCATTATCCATAATAGACAGAAGGTCAATGCTAAACACACCCTAAGCCCCTGCCAGAGCAGGAGCACGGCGCCTGCCCGGCAGAACCAAGCAGTGCAGAGCACAGAGGATGGGGAGGACGACTCCGCAGGCCCATGCCCAGCCTGCTGCCCCAAAGCAGAAACCAAAACACCCAGACACACGGAGTGAAAACAGAGGCCTGGGCAGAAGCCTGCATCTGCGCCCCACTGTGCTGAGGACGTACAAGGGAAGGTGTGGCTGCCCTGTTCGCACGCACTCCATTTGGGGGTGAGGTGGTGGGGGATCAGTTACTGATCACAATCTACAGCTTTCCTGCAGAAGAAAGAGCATGAAGTAGCAGTTGCACAGCAACTGGGAGCCGAGGCCACGCTCGTTCCCTTTCATACCTGCAGGATGGATCCATTTAGCTAAATCTGCACACGTGCTCTGACTAAACTGCTAGGGAGCACTGCGGCTCTAGAATAGTTTCACAGGCAACGAAACACGAATTAGACAGCAATCTAGAATTTCTAGCATTGGTATATAGAGCTGTAATGCCGTACGCAGAGGTCCCAGAGCGTTACAGTAAGAAGGGATGGTGCTGGGGAGAAAGGGAGAGATGGGTGGGGGTACTCGGGACTGAAACCCGTGACTCGGCATCGGGCCCAAACAGGTCACTACCCTTCATTTTAGACATGCCCTCATTCCAGGATTCCCAGCACCCTTCTAATGAGAGGGGTAAGAATTACTAAACGATGCTTGGGACACTGCCAAAGTGGGCTTCAGAGCCCACTCAGGAGGGCACCAGCACAGGCCGTGAGCAGCAAATGGCCCTGCTCAGATCCTGCCGCCCCCGCCTGGCTGCAGGACCGACCTCCGTCTCCTCTTCCACCTCTGCAAACAGCAGGACAGACAGAAGCGACCAGCCCTGGGGCGACCGTGGGGATTGAAGTCAGCACCTGTGAGGCACTTGGAAAAACAGGTTGGCTAAAATTATCATCAGTGAGTAGACATTAATTAAATGTCTGAAGGGATGAGCATTTGACTTTATCATTAGCAGCAACAAAGTCTGTGCGATTCCGTGGTGCTGGGTCAGAGCGTGGCCCGGTCTAAGGTGGGGCAGACAAGAGTCGTGGAGGCCCCAAATGCGGAGCCAGACGCCGGGCGGCTCCCCCAGTCCCTCGTTCCTCTTCAGCCCTGGCTCTCGAGTAGGCTGCTGCTCTGGCAGAGCAACAGGCCCCTGAGGAGGTGAAAGCCTACGGCAGGCTGTTAGAACAGGTGCGGCCCAGCGCTCTGGTGCACCCCCAGGGCCTCTGGCCACAGAAGGGAAGCAGCAGCGGTGGCTGGATGAGCAGCAAGGGCGCGTGCGTGAGTGTGCGTGGATAAGGGTGCCCAGCATCCAGGCCAAGGAGTGGGAAGGTTACTTGAGAACCTGGGAAAGGCAGCTGTCAGCGTCTGGGGTGGGAGGTGATGGGGAGTTTACCAGCTGTTGGCCAGAAAGAGCTCCCGCGCAGGAAGAGGCTCGAGGCAGCAAGAGCTGCATGGTAGGCGAAGATACTGCATGCTGGAAAAGCGAGACTTGCAGGTGGCTGAGGAGGTAAAGGCTACGTTATACATGTGCTACACTACTAAAACATGGAGAGGAAAGGAAATGAAGATGGCCAGAAGCCCAGGAAAGGAGAGAGTAAGAAAGGGAAAGAATGAAACTATTTTTTTAATAGTAACATTTATTTTCCAAAATAAAATGTTTCAATTAGTTATTTGCATTGAGCTTTGACAAGGTACTCAAAATAGCTCCTCAACTGTGGCTATGAAATGCACCCTGGAACATCAATAAGTTGACATTCCAGAAATTCTTCTTTACAATTCTCTTCTTTAAAAGGCTATTACTCATTTCTTAAAATATTCTACTTTCTATTTTATACTCCAAATTCTAGGAATTTGCTTTCTGAGGTAAGAATCTTCGTTGAGCTGATATGTGTGTGACTTTCTACCACAGGAACACAAGGGTCTCTGAAGTTTCCATGGATTAGCAAGGGCAAATGATTCTGTTTTGTTTTTACTGGGGGGTGGGGGAAGTTGGGGGGGCGGGTGGGGGAGAGGGTTAGTCCTGGGGAAGCGGAACAGAAGAGGGAGGGAAGACAGGCCGACTACAGGGGATATTTTTAACAAGTCAGCTCTTGAAGTTACCCTAGGGGGAGAGCGCACATTTTTAAGATAAAAGAAACCAAGTTAAAAGCAAGTCTTAAAAAACAGGCCAAATTTCGGGAGCTCAGAGGTAAAAAAGGGAGCATTTGAACAAAAGTCAAGTCATACAACATGCAAACAGCATCTTTTAAAGATTCAAAGTTATCCCATCAAGTGTATGAACCTAAACGCTGCCCAGCTCCGGGAGCAAGCACAGGGTGCCGGAGGAGACCAAGCCGCGAGCCTCACCGCGAGCCTCACAGCGAGCCCTCCAAGGCGCCTTTCAAGTGCGACGGCTCAGGACTCGTCTCCGCATCATCCCGGCCTGGGCTTTTCATCTTTTGTTGAAGTTTAGTTTAATTTGCTACTCTTCTTGGAGACTCGGTAAGCACTGTCACTTTTGGTGAAAATGAATCCTTTCTGTCAAATGGCACCGCGTTTAAAGACACCTCTCAACAGGATACCAGGCCGCGTTGCTTTGTTACAACGTTTGCAGCCTCGCAGGGCCCTGGGCCGACCAAAACGGCTACTCGCGGGTCCTGACGCTGTGCTGCGTTGGGCCCCACCAGGAGGCTCTCCCATGCCCACAGGAGCGCTCTGTGCACAGGGCAAGCCCATCTCCAAAGCCTTTCCGGATGCACCCCTAAATGGAAGGTAACTATCATTTTTCTGTGAGCTTATAAAAAGAGACCATTTACTTTTTTGAATTGCAACTTACATTTTAAATTTCAGAATCTGTGAAGTGAAATTAATATTTAATCTCTTGAGTTGGGCTCCGTGTTCCTTTGAGCTTTTATGTCAAGAAATTATACTTCATCAAATCAAACAAAATTACGGTGTTTTATCATTTACATCTCTGTTTCTAGTATGTGCTCACGGGAGGAACAACAGGCCTTCGCGGCCCATCTGGGGAGCCGCAGGGTGACGCCCCTTGCTGAGCACTCAGCAGACATGTACATTACAGGCACTGCAGACGGGAAGTGACTTTCGCCATGTGGTCAGTCTCCCCGGTTTGGAGACTTCTGAGGGGGCCCACCCACCTGCCCATTTCGGGTGAGCGGTGGCTCTTAGATCTGCAGGATGAAGATGGTGGCCAAGGAGAGGCCCGGCCCAGCGTCTGGCCGCCGTCATCATCTACTGCAGGGCTAATTCCTTTGTGAAGAGAAAACACACCGAGGGACTTGCTCGTCGTGCCCCCGATCCCTCAGATTACGCCAGTATGGGAGCCTGCCTAAGTGTCCCCCAGCTCACCTTGCCAGTCACCCCCTTCTCGGCTTGGCTCCTCCGGCCCCAGAACACAGGCCTGCAGCCCCCAGCTCCCTCAGCACTACGCAGCACACTGCTGTCGTCTCGACGTGACATCCCTACAACTCCTTCTCCGGCCTAGCTCCACGTAACCTTGCCTGGGGTGTGCCCTGGAACACGAGGAGCAGGGCACGGCCAGAGGCTCCCCAACATCCGACAGCACAGTACACAGCCGTGAAGGCCACACCGCGGTCCTCTCCAATCTACTGACCATTCTGCAGTCTCAGGGAACTTCCTGAAATTCAAGTGTACTCAGGTCACGTTTCAGATTAAAATCAAATCTCTCCTCCGCGGCTTCCCTTTGCTATCGGGGTCAGGCCGTATGGCTTCTAGGAACTTAAAGGCCACGCAGGATGCTGCCCGAGCCGAGTGCTCTCTTCCCACTTCCGAGCCCTGCCTCGGCGGACACGCATCCGCCACGCTCCCACAAGCCATCTCCTCACCCTGGCATCTGGGAACTTGCTTCAGATCTGGCTCAGGGTTTTGAGGTGCCTCCTCTGATTTCAGAAAAGTCTAATACCCCATTCTCTGTAGGAGACACCCTCCTCGTCCCATACATTTAGGAGATGTCGCCAAATTCCAACACACCGCCGTGGGGAAGGGGCTAGCGGGTTCCCTGACAAGGGACAGATCGAGTTCTGCGAGCATCCAGTGGCCGTCGGACATGGCTTGATTGTGATTTAAGAGGGTGCGGGATGTCACCATGATGCCCATCCCCAGAGCTGGGGCCCTATGAGAAATGGGTGTCTGGAGAGCATCAGCCCATCTCAGTTACTGGAAACGTGCTTCATGGTGGTGTGAAGAACTAAGACAAGCATCCACTTCTATACTCGGTATTTCTAATACCGAGCAAATAGTTACAGGCAAAAGGAAATAAGGACCCAGACTCTGGGATGGCCGTGTGTCTCCACAACTGCACAGCACACTGCTTAACGTGAGCCTTTGGTTCATACCATACTGGACACTCCTGGAATCCTTTACTGTTCTACACACTCATCACACGTAGACACAGAAACACATCTCCATTTGCTAACGCAGACAATTTTCCATCTGTACACCATGATTTTTCTGACAAACACAGCCTAAAACTCTCAGGCTGTGATGCCTTCTCAAAGAACTACTCCAAGAACAGGCTTCGGGACCTGCCTCTCGCCAGCCCCCAGAGAAAGGAACCTAGCTCCCACGGTGCCACCTCCTGCACCCCGTTCCGACACCTGATCCTTCCCTGTCACCAGCCCCTTGCTGGAGCCCTGCTCATCACTCCAGATCTTTGCGCAGCGGGCTTCCTGTCCTTGGGCTTCCGGCACAAAGGCCTGTTCCTCTGAGCGGCCTCCCGTGTCCTGCTCAGTGCGCACTCACGGCGTGCGCTCTCTCTGTGACGTATTTGTTCACTGCCCATCTTTGTCCACGGAAGGGACGCGCCTGTGAGCAGCAGCTGCGCTTCTGGCGCTGCACTTAAAAGCAGGTCCCAAACTTGTGCTGCAAGACAGGCACTGGGTGTGGCCCAGGGGCATCGGGACTTCACACGCAGAGGACACGGGCATGGCAGGACACGGAGGCGCAGACACACACCCCAGTACTCAAAGTCCCAGGATGTTTTGCTTCAAGTGACAGCGGGCGAAGCCAAAAGTGGAAATAAGACAGAGCAGCGGCGTTCCAAACCCTGCACGACAGCAGCAGGACGGAGACAGTGACAAGGACAATGAGGTGACAGTCGGGTCCCTGCACCGTGTTCCTCCACCTGTACTGGGCTCACCGTTTCTCTCTAGATGAGCAAACTGCAGCTCAGAGAAGTCATGCGCCCTCTCAACACCATGGCTTAAGTCCCCGCCGTCCGATGGGGGTTTCCACAGGGGCCTCCTGCGCCAAGCAGGGGAGCGTGGGGTTGAGGGGCACAGGTCTGGTCAGAGCTCCCTCTCGCATACCGGCAGGCACCGAGCACAGCACCCCGGGCCACACGCTGCAGGACAGCAGGATCCCCAGGCCGCGGCTCATGAGCGTCGTTGAACAGAAGATCTGTGTCGCCGCCTCCACCCAGCGTCTTCCAGCAGCTCTGCTCGGAGCTGGGAGCAGAGCCCCACACCCACCAGTCGGCTGAGGACACGGCTCCTCGCCTCAGCCACGATCCGCCACCATTGGGGAAGGTGCACTGTCCTTGTTTTTCAAAGGCAGCTTGGAGTTAGGCTTTCATCACAGAATAGACCGGAGCAGTACAGCGGTGGGTGTCGGACTGGGTCCTGTCAGACCAAGCGGTCAAGTGCAGGTGGCCCCCGCCCTGGTGCCTGGCCCGCCAGTGCCCAGGGTGCAGGGAGGCCCTTGAGCTAGCATCAGAGCCCCGTGGCGCCTGCCTGCCTTCAGCCCCCTGGCCTGCACTCAACTGCCTTCGAACGAGAAGGAAAGGCCCTCCCTGGTGGCCCACGGGTTAAAGCGCAGCACGATGAAGCTGTCCGCGGCAGCATGGGTTTGATCCCCGGCCAGGGGACTGACCCACAGGTGCGGCAGACCTCGCCTGTCTCTCCCTCGCTCTCCTCTGCAGTGTATTTCACTCGATCTGACTATTCTGCTCCCCACTCTGTCTCTGGTGAATCCTCTCACCTCCCCAATACCTCTGATCTGTACCCCAGTTCTAATATGTACATATAAATAAATCCTTGGAGAGAGAGAGAGAAAAAAGGAGACTGAGAGGAGGGCGGGAACAGAAACGCCAGATCTGGGTCGGGGCGTTTTCATCGCACGTATGCAGAGCTGCTTCCTGCCCACACCCGCAGGCCGCCCGCCAAGGTCCGCCAGCACAAGGCCTGAAACCTGCCGGCCCTCTCGCCTGTGCCTGTGAGCGACAGGATGACCCAGTGACAGCTTCCAGACGATGCAGTCGCTTTGAGTACTGACCGAGGAAAATGCCTTTCCCATATGAATTCATTCACACTCGTTACAGCAAAATCCATGAAAACTTTGCTTATATTCACATCTTCATATAACTAATTTCTATGGACAACAAAGTCTCTATTCCTAATTTATTCTATATAATTCCAGGTTGCTTAACCTCTCTGAAACAGTAGTGCAGATCACAGGCCCTATGATGTCATACCAATGTTTAACAAAAGCCTAGTATTTAGCTATGAAAAATAAACTCTTTCTTGTTCATGTAAGTCAGCTGTGAAGTTCTAGGAAGGATACGGAGCTCCAGAGACGACCCATGGCACGAAGGGGCAGGGGCCCCTCTGCGTCTGTCACCTCTCCTATTAAGCAGGGCAGAAGTGACTGCCACGTGTACCTCTCCGTGACTGTCAGTATTTAATCAGAGCTAAGGCACAACATTCTGAAAACTGTGAAATATTATACAAAGGTAAGAACTGGTGATGACGACAATGACAACGAGCTGGATCTTGCTACCAAAGTAACAGGCGGCCGCCGTCGAGTGACAACCCCAGACGTCTACAGAATGGGAGGCAGAGTAAGTGTCTACGCAGATGGTCAGCTCTTACATAGACCACGAAAGGACTCCATACAAACACAGGCGCCCGGGTTTGAGGTGTGCCTCCCCCTCAGCCTCGAAATGCTGTCAAAGAGGGAAAGAATCACGTTTACACAACGAGCAGTGAGCTCCGCGTAGTCGCCCGCGACTTCTCAGCAACGGACTTTACACCTATTTGGCATTTCCAGTAGAATACACGGACGCTACACCTGCATGTGGAAATAAGGGATTCAAAGAGAATCCCCTGTAGCTGAGGTCACTGAGAATTTCTGTCTTCAGTAATACCAGTATCAGCAGGGCCAGCTTTGCATGTGGTGGGCACTCCTCTGACAACACGCTTCCTCTCCTGCCCCCACCACACGCCATCACAGCTCCCTGTGACCCCTAACTCACTCGACAGATTCTCCAGGTTCCCGCCCACACCGGCCAGTGCCCTCCAAAGTGTGGCTCACAAAACAAAACTGACTTCATAGGGACAGCTGCAACTACAACTATGGAGATGGTAGTTTCCCAGCTCGCAAAATTCAACAACAATGCAGCGAGCCCAGTTCATTTAGGCACTGATAAAGCTTAAGAGTCGGTTGCATAAAAAACAAAACCCAAGATGAAAGGCCCCAGGCCAAGGGCAGCCTCCCCCCGCTGCCCCCCCAACCCCCCCCACCCAGCGCTAAACGCCCTCACAACTGCAGAAAATGGTGCTTTCTTTTAACTTGATATTGTTGATTTTCACTCCCTGAAGAATCCTCTGATGGCCTGCAGACGACTGGCTGCAGCCCTGCGGGGTGAACAGCCAGGCCCCTCCAGGAGGGCTTGCTGCAGTGCCCAGGTCCTGCTTCTCACCGGGAGCAAGAGTTCTGCAGCCCTTTCAGGGACGTTGGGACACTCAGCCCCTTCCAGCTGTCTAGAGTCTCCCGACACCCCCATGCTTCGGAGAAGCCCCAGGGCTCCGTTCCACACGCCTCAGGCGGCCTCTGAGCCCTGTGCCCAGCACCAAGGGTCAGCTCCTCTTCTGGACAAAGTAGGGACATGCATTCTCCTGTGGCTAGAAGGCCACCTTGTTCACACGGCACTGGGGTCTGCGGCAGGCGGGATGGCTCTCATCCTGACTTCTGACGAGCTGTGGGAGCTAAAACGGAAGTGTCCCCACGGAGTGCGGCTCCTGAGGCTGCAGCAGCTCGGCTCCTAGGAGGGGCCTCGTCTCAGGCCAAGGGGAACACGTCTTCCACGTGGGGCCATCAGAGGTGAGTCACTTGTTCCATGTAACTTGTGCCATGCCACAGATGGACGTTGTGATGAGAGAAATTTCCTCAACCCAACGGGGAGCCTGGTTTTACCTGGAAACCTGACCGCCGTCCCCTTGGATGGCATCTCAGTGACCAGACTGCAAGCAGCCTTTCCGCGGGCAGAGGCAGAGCTGACAGGGCTCACTCCTGGCACCTGGCACTCAGCACCCTTCACGAGGACTGTGCACCCCCCTAGGGCTTGCCAGGCCATGGCTCTGGCTACCCAGCCCAAGTCACTGGTCCCAAGACAGCGTCCTGGGCCTGGCACATCGCAGATGCCACAGCAGATGACCATCTACAGCCGCAGGCACCAGGCCCCGCAGAGCCGCGGGCCGCGACCACCATGCACCCTGCTGCTCCGGCAGGAGCGGGGCTCGCTGCCTCCCAGCAGCAGCCGCCTCTGCACGCCGCCCCCAGCTGCACCACAGCGCGTGCTGACCACATCTTCCCTTCTCTAAGCCTTTCTGGAGCTGAAGAGACAAGCAGGACTCTTTCGAGTAAGTACAGGAGTGAGGGGCTTTGTGTGGTGCGGGTCGTGGTAACGTGCATTCAAAGGGGTATGAGCCCCTAAATCATACTAGTGCTGCAAAGCAATATTCCCTAAAAATGACAGTTAAAAATTAATTTTAAGACTTTTGAAGTAAGCCAGAAAAGAAAATGAATTGAAATTTCAAGGGCTTGTCTGTAAATCTCCCGCCAACCCCGAGAGACCCTGCGGCCCCCCAAGGCCTCACTAACCGCAGGTGCACGTGTGGCCGCCCACGACAGTGGCCGGCTCAAGCGCATGCCGACCGCTCTCTCCTCTGAGAAGCTCGGCGACTCCCCTGCCTGCACCCCACAGAGCAGAGGGGGGTGCGGGAGGGCCAGCACACGCCCCCGACCCTCTGGGCCAGCTCACCCAGGCCGGGGCGAGGCAGGGCTGGTGCTTAGGCGGAGGAAGACCAGCATGAAGGCAAGAGGGACAGCGAGGGCGAGTCCCGGCCGCCGCCCCACAATCGCTTTTCAAGTGTCATTAACCAAAAAACAAAACACAAAGATTAGACTTTACCTGGAAAAGCACTTTCTGGATGTACTTTGTGTGCGCTGACATGTGCTTTGCGCCCCTGGAGGGAGAGGATCTGTCCAGCTCCCATCTCGGGCTTCCAGGGGGTCAGCACTGCCCCCCCCAGCCCATGGGGGTCCCGCCCCACGACGTCCTCCCGCCACCGCGCTCTGTCCTGGGGACAGACAGGCCTGTCCACACCTGCACGCCCTGACTCTGAAGAGTAGAGTAACCCAGGTGAGTCACTGCTTCCACCGTCACTGTGCCAAGTGTGCTCAGACGCTGCTCTAGGGAAAAGCAGCCACATCCGTGGGGAAGTGGCACGTACGGGGCTCAGTTCCACACAGCACACAAGGCCATCGCCCTGCGCCATCGTGGACATGATGGACATCATGGCACAGCTGTCCTCAGCTGAGACGGGCAGTAAATACGGTGGTCGGGTTTAAGTGTCATCAACAGTTCTATCAGGATTCGGTAAATGTGTTGAATAAGCCACCTGCGATTTGCATTTCACTTGGCAAACTTTAGACTGCATCGACAATATACTTATTACTAACAAGTTTCTCGCTGCCCCTGCCCCTCTGTTTTTATAGGCAGAAATAAATAAATCTTTTAAAAAGTATATGAGAAGGCTGGCTGGTGCTGACTCAGCAGCTCTGCACCCCAAGGAAAGGGCAATCCGAAGACCAGCAGCAAGCCCAGCCCAAAGGTTCAGCCCAGTTCCTTCGTGAGCGATGCGCGCTCAGCCCTGCACAGGAGGCAGCGGGATTTCAGAGCCACTAACAAGCCTGTCTCTAATGCCCGACGTGCTGCTTATTTTAACCATGTTAATCGTTTTTAGTCACAAACATGAACATGGCCACCATCAGGATGGCCCTTGGCTGCCTCTCTCTCTACAACCCTTTCTGGCATGCGGCTCCCCTGGTCCCACCTGATTGCTGCCCTTGTGCCCAGGCACCACTGAGGCGCCCAAGAGTCTACCGGGCTGCCTCCCAGCCTGCCAACTTCCCGAGGTCAGGAGGCCTCGGAGCACAAACAGGCATGGCCGTCTGGGAAGCGAGACAGCTGCTGCGGGTTTTATCAGAGCACAGGCCCAGCAGATGGGAGCCCCTTCTGAAAACGCCCCGCTCCAGAAGGCACGGCCCTGTGCTAGCCTTCTGTCCTTCTGTTCACTGGGCTCCTCTTCTGATAAGAAAAACAAACAGAAGACGCACAAAGAGGCACGGCAAAGCGGAGTGGCCACGGTTAGCACCACGCTGAAGAGGTGCTGAAAAACCGCCAGCCACCTTTTCTCAGAGTCTGTGAAAATGATGCATTTGTGATTGTGATATTTTTGTGACTATAAACAAGTGCAATTCCGCTGAGGCGTTACAATGGAGCCCTTTCATTGCCGATTTTCCCCCTGGAACCTGTAAACTAAGAGCATCTGGACCTGCACTGAAACAAATGACGGCCACCCCACTCCCGGGGACTCTGGGTGGTGACCCATGGGTTTACGGTGGATGACCAGAAACCCAAAAGCCGAAATGTAAGCAAGCAACGTACTCTGACACACTCTCCTATAAAGTTATACAAGTATAACTTGTATCTCGTTTTCTACATTATTACAAGTATGCTGTAGATACACTACAGGAGCGGAATATTTCTATGGTGGGGAAAAAACAAAACTTGACATTAGCTGTCCATGTCCAAGGTCAGTGTTCACAAGTGACAGGTCTGTGTCACTTGGCTAACAGTCCTAAAATATTGTTTTATTATTATTATTATTAGAACTAATACTTTGTTGCATGTCAGTGGACAATTTTGAGTATTAGAAATTTAAAAATAGACTTGGACAAATCAAGGTCCAAAATGCAAGCAGTTCATAAATGCTGCATGCATGCAATCGCATAAGACCTCTGAGGTGTCGCTGGGGGCGGGGAGCCGGGCGTTTAACGTAATCGCATTTATGTTCATGAAAACGTCAAGTTTCAATGATAAGTTCCAAATCAGTATCCTGACCACGTTTTCATGAAAATGTCCTCTAACTTGCTGAAATTCGAGAGTTTGGGTACAAGAAATATGTAAATAAGAACTGTCCTGGTCAAACATGTCTCTGGCCCCAAGTGGCGCGTTATCACACAGAACCGTGGCTTGGCACCGACAGCCCCCGCTGGTAAGGACAGGTGTGAGGGTGGCCAGCCCAGCAGGCTACCTGGGCCAGGCCGGCGCCGCTCCTCGGAACCTGAAGATAAAACAGGTCTAATCACAGGTATGTTGTGAAAATTAGGTGCGTTGATACCTGTAAACTGCTTGTGAAAGTGCCAGGCCCGTGAGTAAACCCGCAGTCACTGCTGCTGCCACCAGTATGGTTAAGAATCACCTCAGCTGTGAAGTATGATCAGTCACAGAAGTTACTCCTGATGCATAATTGTGCTTGGCAAATACAACAGACCAAAACCCTAAAATAAAGCAAACGTCCAGGAGACCTGCCTGGGCTCTCCCCCATCACCAGGTGTCACGACTCGTGGCCTCCCGGTTCCTGAGGGACGGAGCCACGCCCTGTCCACCTGGATGCTCCCAGGACATAAGGCCAGTGCCTGATGAGGTCCTGTGCCCTGGACGGGCCGCTGAACCTGAGGTAAACACATCCTATGTGAGAAACTTTACTGAAAGTTAAAATTCAAGCTAACTGGCGAGTCGTGGCAGAGGGATGGACTCCTGGCTTCCACCTCCTGATCAAACACGGCATGAATGCCCGCACCACTCCGTCCCCGGCAGCAGTGGAGGCCGCCAGACGTGACCACTGCAGCAGCAGCGCGCTCCAGCTGCCTTCCGACGGCAAGTGGCTCGGGAACCTGATCGCGATGCCCGGGCAGCCCTGAAGCTGCGGGCGTCGCCCCCCAACTGGTGAGGAAACGGGGGCTCACAGATGTGGAGCTCCCGGCCACAGGCACAGAAATCCCGCGGACCGGCCCGTGGAGCCCCGAGTGCTCGGTCCCCGCTCCCACTCTCTGCACCCGCGCCAGCCCCGAGGACCCAGGACTCGCAGCCGGTCAGCAAAGGCTGACGTGTGCCGCCTCGTGGGCGCCAGACACATGGGTGGCTTCTCTGAGCTTGGGGCCTTCACAACCATAACGACATGACCGCCACTTCGCCTTGACCCCGGGGACACTGGCCTCCGCAGTTCTGCGCCCAGCAGTGAAGGGGGCTGGTGGGAGCAGGGGAGCAGCACGGATGGTCCAGGGACCGGTTGCTGGACAGCTGTGTGTCTCTGCCCCCTCCGGGCGGGGCGGCATCAGCAGACCCAGTGGTATAGACAGCAGGGAGGAAACACTCTGGACGAGCTGAAAGAACTGGCGGAGAAGGCGACAGTGCAGAGCATCCCTGTGTTAACAGCAGACAGAAGGGGGCCCGGCAGCCCCTGTGTCAACACAGACCTCACGTGCCCACGCTCCGAGCCCTGGCACAGAGCCCTCTCCCTGCTCTGATTCTCAGAACGGGCGCGCGTGGCCCTGGGTGGGCGCTGTCCGGAGGGACCCAGGGTGCAGGGCTGCAGACCGGGCTCACACCAGCGTGGGTCAAGCGGCAAACAGCGCGCTCCCCGTGACCAGCTGGCCCAGCACGCTCAAGTGTGTCAGGAATGAAGACAGCAGACCTCAGCATCCCACCGAGACAAAGACACAACCGGGTGGAGGCCGTGATGGTGCTTCGGACCTGCAGGCCCCACGAGCAGCGGAGAGGCCAGTCGGGGAGCGCCTCGGCAGACCACCTGCGTCAGAACCGAGGAAGCTCCTCATTTCAATGGCGGAAGGAGCGGGCCAGGCATCTCTGCCATCCCACGCCTCCCCTCACTGCTGTCTGCCCGGAGGCCCCAGGTCAGCAGAGAGGCGGGGGCAGGGCACACGCCAGGCGTGAGCCACGCAGTGCAGCACCAGTGCTCGCTCCCGGAGGCGCTGAGCAGACCGGCAAACGCCGAGGAGTGCCAGGCACACTTGGGGTCAGCGTGAGCCCACCCCGTATGTGCAAGTGCCCTTCTCACGCCTCCCAGGCTGTAAGTCATGAGCCATGAGCCATCCACTCTCGTCCCCAAAAAGTGGCCTGTCATCTTCAGTCTCTGTCACTCGGTGATGCTGAGCCCTGGACACTTGCCGAGGGGGTGGCAAAGCCAGATTCGAACCTGAGCCTACAGGCCGCCCTCCCCGCTGGGCACCTGGCTCGGCGGAGGCACGCGCTCTGAGAAATGCTTAGAAATGGCCACCAGACGTGGCAAACCTAAACACCTGTCTGTGCTGCACTGGGCTCCGTGTCCACAGCCGGTGGGCAGCGGCGGCACAGAGGACCCGCAGGTCACCAGGGCAACTCAAAGCCCTGACACCTGAGGCAGGTGAGCAACTCCCTCAGGAAACGGCCAGAGAGGCTCCAGGGGTCCTTCCCCACGCCCTCTTACGGCTCACCAGTCAAAGACAACAGCCAGCGGTTAAGGAAATTTGGTAGAAACTGATAAAAATGACCGAAAAACAGCAGGAGGGAGTATAATACTGAAGCCCTCCCAGGGTGGTGGGACTCACCTGACAGTGCAGGTAGCCTGGGCTCTGTCTGGGGCATCTGTGGGCCCCTGCAGGCTGAGGCAGGGCTGACCAGGCAGGACATAAATTTCAAAGGACAACCTGCACAGGATCGCGACACGTGGGTATGTTTTCTCTCCCAGAACGAAGGTCTACGATCACGTGAATTTGTTTAAACTTTACTATCAATATGGTTCATGTTTTCAGGGCATCAAAAGTACAGGTGATTAAACCCAAAACGCATGCACGAGTTGTAAAAATAAAACAAGAGATTCAACTCACAGCAGTTGTTTCTATGTACAAAGAGAAAAACTTTGAACATAGAGGAAGCAGAATCCGAAAAGAAATTAACAAAAAATGAACAGCCAGTGTGATATAAAAACATGAGTTGACCGAGGTCGTTCATGTCACTTAAAATGGTCTACTACAGCCAATGTTCAGACAGGTGTCAACCGAGCACACACCCTTGTAGTTCGAACTTACAGGTTTACTTTTACTTCTTCTGCATTCGTGTGTTGCCTTATGAGCGTGACTATTTTGTCTGAACTAAAAACCTTCAGTTACCCGCTATACGCAAACACTAAAGAAGATGCTGCCAGTTAATTTTAGCAAGCCAGGCCATATACTAGTTGACTTCAGAAAGCTCGATCAAGGTCAGATCATCCGCCTGATGGTTACAGGACCACAGCATCGCAGTCCCACGACCCTTTGCTTCCTTCTCCCAGAACTGCAGTCAATAAAATTTATGTTATAGCTGCTCTTAAGAGCCACAGTCTGAAAATTTAAAAAAAAAAAAAAATCTCAAAGGTTTCAAATATATGGCGATTTTCTCACTGTAAGAACATTATAAGGCCACATTTAACCACCCAGAGTACTGATTTGGAAAGAGAGGTCTACACTCGCAAAGTTTCTCTCTTAAGATGTTCAGCTGAGCCTGGCTGAAGGTGCCGGCTCCTTCCAACTCTGCCCAGAGTGTGGCTCAGCGGCCCCGCTGCCGCCTTTCTGGCTTCGCAGAGCCCACCCAGCTCTGGCTCTCCAGGATGGTGCTCCGCTGCACCGTCACCCAACCCGCCAGCAGACACGGCTAGGTCTGACACAGAACGCCCTCTCTCCCCGGGGTGTCCAGCCAAGCACCTCCAGAGAACAGCGACCAAGACCACTGACGGGCGAGAGTAAAGACCTGAAAGCTGTTTTGGAGCAGATTTAGGCAGAAAGCTACAAAGCCCCCGAGGGACCCTGGAAACAGAGTTACAGTCACCAAAGCAGACTCGGCTCCGGCGCGCCCACGCTCGCGTCTGTCTGCAGACCACCAGCACCCCCGTCTTGAAGTCAAGGGGAGCCTACAGGAAAGAGGCAGGAGGGCCCGGGGCTCACACGGGGAAGATGGCCAATGAGGGGGGGACACGCCACAGTGAGTGAGGACTCTAGACAGGAGCCTCAAACCCCCGTCCAGCTCCAGGACACCAGTAACCAGCCAAGCACCAGCCGCCATCCCCTCTCCCTATCGGCGCCTTCTCTGGGGAAGAAAACTCAGGGGAAAGATTCTCACCCATCAACCTGAGGGACCCCACTGGCTGACAGCCCTAAGGAGGTGCCCCCGGCTGCACCCAGCAGCTTCCAGTCACTGCTCCACTCACCAGTGATTCTGTGCCCCGAGCATCTTAGCAGAGTCCCTGACTGAGAGGTTATGAAAAGGAAGAAAAGTAATCAGAATAAACACAGACAAGATTAGAATAAACATTAAAGGAACAGTACCATTGTGTTTTGGAGAGAAACTGAAAAGATGCATCCAGAAAGAAGGGACGTTACATAAAAGGGTAAACTACAAATAACTTTACTTTTAAAGCTTTATTTATGTGTGCAAACAGAACTGGGGTACAGGCCAGGGGGTGTGGGGCGGTGAGAGGGTTCACCAGAGACAGAGTGGGGAGCAGAACAGGCAGACAGAAGAAGCACACCACTGAGGGGAGCAGCGGGCGGGTCAGGAGAGGTCTGCCGCGCCCTGGGGGTCACCTCCGGGACAGGCGGGGATCGAACTCACTCGGAAGTGGCTTTAGCTTCTCAGTGCTGTGCTTTAACCCGCTGCGCCACCAGGGAGGGCCCAATAAAAACATGTTAAAGTAAAAAATGAGAAAAAGAAAACAGTGAGGCTGCAAGATGACGTCGGTCACATCGACAGAATCAGAATGGAAAGACAACAGGTGTGAGCGGCTGCACCGTGCCTGTGCTTGCTCAGAGCTGCCGGCCAAGGGGCAGTCTTCCCTCACACATCAGCATCGCCTACGGCGCCACCGCACATCCCAGATGTCGCCAGTGCCGGGGGGTTAAGCGTCCTGGTTATGGTTTACCCTGTGTGCTGCGGAAGCTGGCTTTGCTTTCTGATGCTGCTCCGTAGACTCGATGCGAGCAAGGCGGTAATGCTCACTCTTCCGCCCCCTCCCCACCTCAGGAGTGGGGTGCTGGCCATCCAGGGGGTGTTCTCACCACATCGCTGGGGGCACCAACAGGACTGTGCCCAGGAAGAGGTTCTTGGCAAGGAGTCTCAAGAAATCAAATACCTTTCGGCTTTTTGCTATGAACTGAACAAGCAGAACCATGGTTTTACTTAACTGCCAGAAGGACAGGAATCCACACTGAAATGTAAGTATCAAAAGAAATACTAAATAGCTGTAGCATACAATGTGTCTTCCAGGGAATGAAATCATAAGGGAGCCCCACACCCACCCCCGCAAGGAATGAGGAGCTCTCTGCAAAAACATCAACCAAGATCATGGATGCCCTCCATGTCCAGGGCTTTCTGGTGCTTCAGACTGAAGCCACAAGGCGGGCACACCAACAGGAGAGACTGAAGGACAGATGGCCCTGCCAGGCCCCTGCCCTGCTGCCAGGATGCCCGCCCAGGCCGGTCCCCACTGCCCGGAGTCGCCACGGGCTCCCTGCAGGGCCAGGGCCTGAAGCAGACCTCTCTGGCAGGAAAGGCACTGGGGATCTGTCTCTGCCCCCACGGCCAGCACACCGCTCTGCACACAGACAGGAGCTCACAGATTCTGTTCTCCATGTGCTAATCAAATCTCAACAACAATGGGATTATGGAGCTTCAAGAAATTCCAATGAAAGCTTAATGAGAAATGTGAAACTTTAAAATAGTTTTCTTAAGAGTCTTACTTGGCTGCTAAAAAAAAAAAAAAAGATTACACTGCAATCATGTTTAAAAGAACCAATTAACTAAAAATAATCTGTATTTGTAGTTCAAGCAAATTGATTATGCTCCTGGACCATTGCCAAGTTCAAATTCAGGTAGAACAGGTAGTAATTTCCAATACCTTTAGCAGCAAAGAAGATGAGCAGCACCGTCCTGTTCTCCAGCCTCCCCCACCTGTCACTGGTGTGCGGGGGGGCCCGCCACCCCCTCCCTCATGAGACCTGGAGTTTGCAGCTGAGTCAGAGTGCCCAACCACAGAGAAGAGGGATTCACCGGAACTTCACCTAGAAAGGTTAAGTCTGGCATTTCAGCAGCTACTTTACACAGATAGTATAATTTAATACAATATGTAACTGTCAGTTGAGAATTTTCGAGTAATTCTGCAAGCAGATAAATGTGGAAACAACAGAGCCAGGACTAAGGAAGGGAAATGTAAAATTCTGAAGTTGCAGCCAGGTAACATCCATTACTACTCTGCCAGGGTTACTGGTTTACAGAGTAAGACATAAGTACCGAAGACATTTAAGTCTTTCATTCATTAAGCAATTCAAGAGAATTCAAATGGATTTATTACTTTTAACTTTAAAAATGTAAATGTGTTATCATGTGCACTTGAGTCAGCTGCCATCTGGATAGAAAAGGGAGAGAAATTTGGAACAAACAGAGTAACAGTTTGATTCTGCTATTAAAAGGAAGCCTGAAAAAATATGTAGCTAGAAGAAGTAATAGATCACATTTAAATATACCCTGCTGGAAGGTACACATTATGATTCTCCAAGAAAATGATTCTTTTTCACACTAGCAAAATGCCAAAATTGAATTCTCTTTCAAATTACATACTGAAGATACTCCTATCACAGAACTCAAAAGGATGTTAAGTAAAGGCCACCTACAAACAGCACGGTGAAAATGACTTTTATGTAATTACACAACAGTCGCTAATCATTTGATTCACACAAGAACAAGGTTCTTCGTAGTGATGAGATAGATGCTATATCATAGCACTGGCATATCCTTTTTTAAAAAATTTTTATCAAACTACATTAAAGTGATACTGGCGTTAGATTTATACAGTACAACTCAAAAGTATTGATAAACTTTTTGGAAGAAAGTGAATCCTCTGACAATCCAGAGGAAATCAGTACTGTCTCTACATTTTACTGTTTCCACACTGTTCTGTCTCAGCAGTTACATTTAACGTCCCTTTAAAAACAAAACAAAACAAAACAGAACAAAACAACATTCGCGACCCCTCACCCTTGCCCACGAGAACCGTGGCCCCAGATAGGCAGGGCCAGGAAGGGACACTCAGTGCCAGCTCACATCTGGGTGAGCTTCAGGGAGGGAAACAGGAAAGCTTTCCCGCTTGAGGAAATGGGGCTGGAGCCCAGGAGGCAGGAGGATGATGGTCTCCAGGAAGACTGGAGAAAAGTTAGACACTGCACAAAGAGGCAGCTCTGGGGGTGAGCAGACTCCCTCCAGCCCTGAGCAGAGGAACGTTAGCCATTGTGAAGAAACAACCTGAAGATAAAAGGCCGGGAGGAACCATCTGCAAGGCTCACACAGGAGACTTCCTGCCCCGACCAGTCACGAGGGAAAAGCGCACGTAAGACTTGGAAGAAAATCTGCCTCCTGAGTGGGACAAAATGAGCGCAACCCTGTGTTGGCCCCATCGCTTCCAGCTTAGAAGCCAGGCCCTCAAGATGCCGCTGCTCCCAATACAACTGGGCCCCACATCAAAGCGGTCCTGTGCAGGTCCATACGCACACGAGCACACCTGCAGATGTGACGCTTCAGGGCTCTGTACACACGTATGCCCACCTATCCACCAGCCTGACAAAGCCACAGACACAGCAGCTGGTACCCAATGAAACATCACCAGGAGTGTGGAAAAGCTGGAAAATATGGCTCCCAACAGAGAAAAAGCCAACCACTGAAATACACATAAAAGTGATAAAGATGATGTCAGGATTGATAGGCAACAACATTCAGATCTCAAAAAACACTGGACATAATAATGGCAGAGTGAAACAATACAGAAGGCTGGTTATCTGAAATAGAAACATAAACAGTAACAGAACGCTGCAGGCGTCTCATGTGTATGTAAAAGTAGGGAAGTGGGACCAGAAAAAAAATATAAAAGCAAAAAGGCTGAAGACTTCACAAGTTTGGTGAACTGTAAATCCACGATCTAAATGGTAGGCTCCAAGCAAAAAAAAGAAAAGAAAATTACAGCCACACAGTGAGTAGACATTGCACAAGCACTCTCCCTAAAACCAATGTAGAGAAAATCTTAGGAGGGGTCAGGATAAAATAAGACATAAACAACATGAAAATAAGAAAGGCTTCCTGTCAAAAACTTCTAAAAACAGAAGACAGTGAGGGCCTATAAAGACTTTCTCAAGTTCTGAAAGAAAAATACCATCAAACCGAAACTCTACATTCGTGGAAAGAGAGCTTACAAAAAAAGAAGCAATCATACATTTCATGCAAAAGCGCAAATGATTTACAAAACAATAAATGACCTCAAAATTAAGAGGGGTGTTTTTGTTTGCTTCAAAGAAACACCTTTAAAAAGTGCAAAGATGAGTCCAAGTGTGAGAAAATATCTGTGACAATCTTATCTGATAAATGGCATCATCCTGGGTATAAAGAGAACTCTGAAAACTCACTAAGACAAAGGAATCCTACTAAAACCGAGCAAGAGATGGGCACAGGCACCTCACCGGAAAAGGTGCACAGGCCCACGTGCCGAGAAGGTGCTCACAGCCAGGGGAGCCCGGGAAGGCAGGTCCCAGGTCCACCCACGAGGACGCCTTGCAAACAGCGGAGGTGCCTGTGGGAGAGCACGCACGGAGAGGGCATTGCTGGATGCGAAGTGACAGGGTGCAGCCCCTCCGGAGCAAGCCTGGCGGGACCCCACACAGAGAGCCACCTCGGCCCCATGAGTCCCACCTGTGTGCGTCCACGAGGGAGGTGAAGACAGGTCTAGAGACTGGTGGTGCTCCTGCCCAGCCTCCCACAACCGGAGCCAGACAGCCCCGTGGCCATCGGACGGTGACCACTGACCACCTGCCAACAGCAGCTAAAAGGCCAGAAGGGGCGAGGTGAGTGCCAGCTTCAAGACTCCTCCACTCTACAGGGGGGAGGGGGGCGAGGAAGCAAGAAGTGCAAGCAAGTATACATGAAAACTGACAGCCACCGCCCAAACAACACAACGTATTATAGTCAGTCAGCCCCACTGTTCCAGGTGATGCTGCCCACTGAATTAAAACAAATCTGCCCATGTTTAACAAAAGGCAAGAAAAAGGCAGGAGATGCTCTTTACCTGGATGGCACGGACGCCGGCACTGTCTTGTGTATGAAGAGGGAAGGGGGTGGCTTCTGTTCTGTGGCTTGATGCTGAGACCAGGCTTTCAGGGACCCATAACCCTTTCTCCTCTCCAGTCTTCAGCAAAACTGCTACACCCTCCTTTCTCCCGCCACGTGATCAGCCTTTCATGTACATGAACGCAACACGAATACTATGGAGTCACTTTATACCCACAAGTCAGTCAAAGTGCAGAAAGGGGAGTTGGCAGTGCTTTCCTGGTGAGGGACTCAGAAGTGTGGGTGAAGGTTCGGGGCCTCGTTGGGCTGCTACTCGGGGCGTGTGAACCCTGAGGCTCCCAGAGAGCTCCTGTGGCCAGTGCAAGCTGCAGTCAGTCAGTTTTCATGGCCAGTGCTGTTCACATCATGAAAAATAAAACAAAGCACAGACACAGCTGAAAGCTGAAAACCCAAAGCCACACTGCAGTCTCCACTTCACTCCTCCCTACAGTGTGTTTCTTGCTCTTCTAAAATCCCAGCCAAAGGCAACCCCTAAAAGGATAAATTATTTTTTTTTCAAGTCTGGTGCACTTTGGGAAGTCACATGTATAATTACCCCAACAAAAATGTAGAGAAGTAGCCCATAAGGAAAAACTTTCCAGCACAGAGACAACCTCTGCACAGGTCATAGAAAAATGAGCTAGAATAGTCAAGAACTTTGGGGCTGCAAATCAGCAGGCAGCGAGCCCCGGGCACCCTCCAGCCTGACCAGGGACGCGCAGCTCAGCATAACCTGCATCTTCTGTTCATCATCAGTAAAACATGTCACTGGATGGTGATGAAGGAAATTTGGAGTAAATGTGTTAGAACTATTTTTAAAACGGGTGAATAGAATTGAACCAAAAATCAATGGGTGAGGGTGTGGCCTCATTCAAGAAAAATAAACCACGGCGAGGTGAGGGAGTTAAAACATTAATCAAGTGATATACTCTTTGTTTATTTCATGAGCCTGTAATCTCTACCTGATTCTGAGTTCCTATTAAATCAACAACACAAGCTGGCTTCACTGTGCAACTGTAAAGCTATGTTTGTAGGCAGATGAGCAACTTAGCAACACACAGATGCTATTAACAGGCATCTTGAGCGACGCCCAGGTACAGCGCTGGAGGACTGGGCGACAGTGGACACCAGCCAGCCGGCTCTGCACCGTGAGCGTGTGGCCACCTCGCGCCAGCGCTCCACTGTGGGCGGTCCACTGTGACGCCACGCGCCACGTGCAGCTATTTAAACTTGAATTTATTGAAATTCAATAGAGTTTCCAGCTGTTTCCCTCAGCCTCACCAGCCACCTTGGAGGAACCATGTGGAGCCAGAGGCTCAGCCCCAGCATGAGGCACCTCACCACAGGATGAACAGATGCCAGTCAAACAAGTGTTACCTTTTTCTAT
>NW_004567102.1:85242754-85244011 GCF_000260355.1 Condylura cristata | reverse complement strand
GCCACCAGGGAGGGCCGCAGTATGCATTCTTAACGAAGTAGGTGTGCAGGGTTTTATATCCGACCAAGGCGCCGATGGGGTGGGCAGCCAACTACAGCTCCCCTCTGTGTTGGGGCACTCAGCAGATCAGGGGCTCCCCTCAACTACAAATAAAGTCCCTGCCCTGGAGCACTGAATTCGGATTTCTGGTTTTCAGTCCTTCAGACACCTTCAGCATTTGCACATGTTTGCGAACACCTGTTGTGCACTACATAGATATTAGCTAAAATTCCTTCTGAAATTTGAGGGCCCTCCCTGGTGGCGCAGCGGGTTAAAACACAGCACTAAGAAGCTAAAGCCACTTCAGCACGAGTTCGATCCCCACCTCTCCTGACCCGCCTGCTGCTCCCTTCAGCAGTGTACTTCGTCAGTTTGCCTGTTCCACTCCCTAATCTCTGTGGTGAATCCTCTCACCACCCCTGGCCTCTGGCCTGTACCCCAGATCTGTAGACATAAGTAAATAAATATTAAAAAAAAAAATCCCTTCTGAAATTTCAATCTCATGATTTTCATTTAGGGAATTCTGGAGGAAATCCCCTATGAAGTGAAAAATAAAAGTTGTTTTAGGTTATTTATGTACTACTTTAAAATTAGTGCAGGATGATGTGAATATACCTGCTACTAATCTACACCCTAGAATACCCTCCCTAGGGACGCAGACCCTTATCATCATCCCCACCCCTCGCCCCTGCAGAGGGTTGTGATTCTTCTGGGACACCCCACCCATGATCAAGTCACATGTGGCAAAGGGTAGGGACTTTGCCAATGAAATGAATGTCCCTCTGCAATGGACTCTGAGTCCATCAGAGAGGCCAGTGTCCTGGAGGGTATGACCTGTTGAGATGATTTCTCCAGCAGTTGAGGGCCTGGCTGTCCTGAAGAAGCAGGCTGCCTGTGCCAGCAACCAAGGCCCCCAAGCTCAGGGGAGACCCAGAGCCAACTCACTGACACTGTCATAAAATCAGGAAACGCCGTTTCAGTTCTAGGGTGCACACCCCCGATGCAAGGAGTTGGGAAACAGTAAGTACAAGTTGCCTTGAGCCACTAAGTTAGCGTTAAGTTATTACACAGCAACTGAAGATTAACATACCCCAAGCTCATCCACATTAACTTGTGGATTTAGTTCCAGAAGTTTTCTGGGGATGCACACACAGCTTCTCTCAACAACTCTCTGTTACATTAATTATGGGTTATCTCATCTTTGGGGAAGATTTATTT
>NW_004567102.1:85241529-85242419 GCF_000260355.1 Condylura cristata | reverse complement strand
GAGAGAGAGCCGATTCACCAGAGACAGAGTGGGGAGCATAACAGTGGATCTACTAAAATACCCTGCTGAGGGGAGCAGCAGGCAAGGCAAGAGAGGTCTGCTGTGCATATGTGGGTCATTCCTTGCTCAGGGATGGAACTCAGGCCAGTATGATATTGCTGGGACTTAATCCCTCTGCTACCAGGAAGGCCCATTTCAAAGATAAGGCAAAAATAATGGGAAGAAACAAAATCTGCTATAGCTAGGTGCTATGTTAAGGTATCTGCAATGATTAACTAGCTCGAGTAAGTATCATCCATAAGAAAGGCTCACTTTACTGATGATGTGTCAATTTCACATATTTTATTTCAAATAATTTTTCCAAGATCACAAAGCAAGTAAAGGCAGAAATAGGAATGTTTGAGTTCAGGTGTATTTGAACCCAAAGAGCAAAAAAATCCCAATATTTTCCCAGCTCTTCTTCTCTCATACTTACTTTTAATTAGAAATAAATATCTGGGAAGTTCATCTACAGTGATTTCAGAGTGGATGCAGGTGATTTAGGCCCCTGATTGGCACCAGAGCCCGGCTAGTGAAGGTGACCGGAGAGACAAGCCCAGAGGAAAACGGAGAACCACACTTCCCACAAGGCACTGCGAGAGGCGAAATTAAGTTTCTCCATAAGAAACTCAGGGCTAGGAAAGCAAGAAAGCGGGGGGCCGAGGACCAGTCTCTGTCCCGGGTCGGAGACACCGGCGTGGTGGTTCAGCCTGAACAGGGCAGAAACGCACAGCGCCAATCTGGGAAGGAGAGCAAAGCCGCAGCAGAGGCAGCTGAAGGAAAAGGCTCCCAGAGCCCACCGCTTTGGGGAGCACAGAGAGGGAGACCGAGCTCCCCTTTCGGAAAGAACG
>NW_004567102.1:85238837-85240549 GCF_000260355.1 Condylura cristata | reverse complement strand
ATATTAGGCTTTATGATTTTTTTCCTGACATCTCTTTGCAATGAATGCATAAGATTCTAGCTCACCTCGCTTTCCATGTGAGTTCAGAAACTAAGCAAAGTTCATCCAGAATAACTGCATCCTCCAGTTAACTAAAAACATCAGCCAGCACCAGAGGGATAACCTACTATCAAATCCAACACTTCACACACATGCAGCCTCCCCGTCCTCGGCCAGAAAGGGATCCAAGTGTGCCCTGGACCAATGGGCTTACTCTGAACAGATATGCATTCAGGTGAAGTATCATCTGGATACTTTGATTGGTTCATACACACAAAACCACTAATAGCAGGGTATGTTCTACTAAGTGTCCATTAAAATTATCTACAAACAAAGAAGCTGTGAAAGAACATCTCTAAGTCAAAGTTGGCACCTGGAATGTATTTTCCAGAAATAGAATAAATCAAAGTTGAATTTTTAGCCTATGAAAAATTTTAACCCATGGACGGAACTGAAATTACCAGCTGAAAGCTGTCCATTCTGAGTTTCCCACTGCTGCAAGTCCCCAGCCCAGTGCTGAGAGAGCCCCACACCTACCTGCCTCTCCTGGGCTCCACTCACACGTCAGACAAGTGCATCGCCCGTCTGAGGGAAGCCAGCACGTGCTGGGCGCCAGCAGAGCCACCATCACCACCATGAACTGCCACTGCCGAAGCCTGCATGCCTAGGATCGTGAGTAACCCCACCACAGCCCTGAGAGGAAGGAGCCTCGTGCTCAGCAAAGCAGGTGCACAGAAGAAAAGTCAGTTGCTCAGTCACAGCTTAGAAGTGCAGGTGCTGGGATTTCAGCTCGGTTCCAACTAACCCCGTAGAATCTACTCTCAGCCACCGACCTGACGATGATTCTGAGCTATGGCCACACCGGCTGCCTCCAAAAGTGTACGCGAGACCCAAGGGCCACCTCTCAGTCCGACAGGGACTGCGGACGCAAGGTCAGAGGGAACATAACCAGAGCCCACCGCTTTGGGGAGCACAGAGAGGGAGACCGAGCTCCCCTTTCGGAAAGAACGAGGCGTGACGTGACATGTCTAACCACTAGCTACAACAGCTGGTCTATAGCCTGAAAGGTCGCCTCTTGTCAATGTTGTTTATGAATCACAAAAAATTGGCAGTATTCATGAGAAAGGATTAAAATAGTTTAGAACAAATTGTTGTTAATATTCCAAAATTTAAAAAACATCATAGCAGATTTACCCAGCAATCTTGATTAAACTAGTTAAAGTATAATTCAAAATTTATAAAATAAAATGGCAAACATTTTTACATATAAAAATCAAAAGCAGTCCAAGAAAATTCAGTTTTATTCCTAACAGTTAAACACAAAATTCTATGTGATGTCTGCATTCTCTAGTTCACTTATTGACACAGGCAAATGTTAATATGCTTTACAAAATCTGCATTGCTTTAATCTAGAATTGATCTAATCCCTGCCAACACAAAGAGGCTTTATAGGGTAAAAAATAAAAGCAGAAGAAAACTCAACTAACTCACTGGACCTTCCCACACTATCAGGGGTGCGCCTTTCCTTCTGCATGTAATGCTAAACACACTTTTAAACTTCCATGGTAATAGATGCTGTAGGCACATAAAGCTCACATATGTTAAGTCGCACCCTACGCTTACAGGCTGACAACCCCAAACTACAGCCACTGCAAAAGGCTGGGGAAGGTTAA
>NW_004567102.1:85210270-85237920 GCF_000260355.1 Condylura cristata | reverse complement strand
GCCACACCGGCTGCCTCCAAAAGTGTACGCGAGACCCAAGGGCCACCTCTCAGTCCGACAGGGACTGCGGACGCAAGGTCAGAGGGAACATAAAGGGGGTGAGAATGATGGAAAAGGAGAAGTTTGATTTCTACTGTATCTTTGAAACCACTTCCAATGAGAATTTAGCACCATGTTAAGGGGCAATTAATGGCCAATTCAGATGAAAGCCATCCTCAAATGCGTCACATTTCTGTACTATGTATTTCAGGTAAAGACTTCCAGTCGTCAGTATTGTCACTCTTGCTTTCCCATTTGCCCTCATTTTTGAAGTGAGGACACCATGTTGCACTGTTGCCCTCAACCTGCATTAGTCAGTACTGAAGGGAAAGCACAGGCCACTACTGCCGTCACCTACTCGGCAGCTGTCCCGAGGAGCGTTCACGGGTGGGTGGCGTCGGCCTGGGGACCTGGGGAGGGCAAGAAGTGCTGCTCCAGGCCCTCCTGCGCCCAACCCAACAGGCGCAGGCAGAGTGCACAGCGGGAGCGGGCAAGGTCTCTGGTGACCTCAGGTGAAAAGGAGGACAGTCTCTCTCCCGGGACATAATGAGAAACAAATCCAGAATCTCCAAATCCGTACAAATCCGAACTCTGTAGGGTTCTATTACTGTGCACATGTACAGTAGTAGATCTAAAAGAAAAATGACTTTTTTAAGGGTGAATTCAAATCCTACTTCTACCACTTCAAAAACAAAAACAAACTTCAAGTTCCCAAAATGGAAGTTCATGCAGTATTTGTTTCAAATATAACTGCAGTCACTGTCAGAAGATAATTTCAACTCACGGGTCAATTCAACCAATATTAAATATATTCTGAGAATCTAAAACTCCAGTTTGACTGTAACCAGGAGCACTGCATCTGCTTAGCCCAAACAGAGTGGGACTTTTACTTCAGATGAGTTACACAAGGTAAGCTAACTGCGTATTTTGAAAGCACTGAAAAGAATTTTATGAGCTGAATAAATGCACAGACACTCACACTCCTTCCTCCCTCTTTCTTACTCATCACGCAGAGAGCAGACACAGTCAAAAGAGAGAAGTGTGGAGAGAAAAAAATATCCTATTTTCAAATTAATCATTGACTTGAGTGGTGACAGCTGATTTATCTTCATGACTTTTTCATGTCTTATGGTATTTCCTGTGGTGGTTTGTATCTCAGTGCCATGATATTGCTATCTGAAGAGGAAAGTGTGTGTGTGTGCACGTGTGTGCCGTCTACCTGCCTGTTTAAAACGGCTTTCTGCCCAGTAATTTCAAATATTCAAACTCGAGGTATATTTTGAAAAACAGTAAGGATCTATGTAACCCCACCAAAGATTGGATGTATGTATGTATCCCTGGTGATGGCTGATAGCAATTAAACAGAATTATCAACATGAACAGAAAACAAAGACAGAGAAAAAGGAAAAAGACTAAGGAATTAAGTAGAAAAGAAGCCATCAAAAGTTATCTATCTGTGTTGTATTGACTTTCCCCCCAAACCTGAAACTATTCCTAAGCATTTAACACCACCAAAATCAAAGACTTAACAAGAGTTTAACGCACGCCTTCTTAGATCACACTGTGCTGGGGGGGAAGCCCAGCGGCTTCCTGCTCGCCTGCCCTTATGTCTCAATGGATGTTTCAAGTTAAGCAAGAAATGGTCGCACACAACTTGCTGGGCTGCAGGTCTGCTTCTTGAGTGGGGGTAGCAGCACGTGCACCTGGAGGCGGCCCTGTACTCAAAGAATGAGCCGCGTCTGAAGCCAGCCGGAGTCACCCGCTGCCAGAGCCACATCAACATCTTGGCGTGATGCACAATCAGCACCAAATGTAGACTTCAGTGGAAGTGCAGGATACTCAAATGAACAACACAAGATGCTATAGTTTACAAACTCCCCCCAAAGGAAAGGGCAAACTGCAATTCTTCATTGAGTTCAAAATTCTCAAAGTCACATTTACTGTGAAAGAGTTGGACAACGGCGATTGCAAATCATCTGTATTTGTAATAACAGAACCCACTCACTTTTTTTTTTTTTAATTTTAAACTTAAACAGTTTTTTTTAAAGCTTCCTGTAGTGATTGGTTCCTGTAGTGATTTGTGAATGCAAATGCAAATTTTCGTTTCTTCTGCTCACTCTACCTGGGCAAAACTGCATGCAATAATTCAGTGGTTTTCCTAATTGACACATGCTTTCCACGCTGGTTAAGATAAAGTACAGGGAAACCCAACAGGAAAGAGCAGTTTCAGACCAGCCAGCCGACCCTGAGGAACAGGAGAGCAGACCTGGGTGGAGTCTGCTCCCGGAATCGGAGGGGAGATGAGGGGCCTGGCAGGAGCCCCCAGAGCAACGCAGGAGAGCACGGTCTTGTTATGTTATCACCTGAACCTAAGGAATACTTTAAATAACAATGAATAAAAAATAGTAAATCTTGGTCATAGCTCCCTTTTGGGGAAACAACAAAAGCAGGGAAACCTCCGAGGCTCAGAGCGGTGGTGACCCGAGTTGGCCGGGTGAGGATGGCAAGTGGGGTGTCTAGGGAAAGGCGGCGGCCTTTTTCTTTCCTTTTTTTTTTTTTCTGCCACTAAGAATTTAACCTCACAGCGATGAAACTTTAGGTTTTATATTTGTTTAGGGCCATCTGCACATGTGTATAGAATACTTAGTTTACGCCAAGTATTCATGGCGCCCAGACCCTCGGGGCTCTCGGCCGCTGCAGCTGACTAGGTTTATTGGTTATTCAGCCCTTCTCGTCTTCACTGCACTGTTAGGATATTTTTCATTTCTGACAGGCTAGAGTTAAAAAGAACCAAAGACTAATTCTCCTCAAATAACAAGATGAAACCTTACCACATACACAAGACATAAATACAACCTCAGTAAATGTCCCTAAAATATTTATGAAAAATAAACCTTTTCAAGTCAGAGACTCTTCAGTTGAAGTAAAGCTATTTTTAAAAGATGGTGTTGAAATGTATCCTCCTTTCCTGCAAAATGGAGACCTCCAAGTTTACAATTTCTACACAGACACATGACCTGCTATGTCCTGAGTAGAAACTGAGATTATAAGAATTTAAAAGCCATACCTCTCTTAAATATCCTGTCCTAATTTTCCTCTCCCAAAACATCAAATTGTCTGTAGACTCAGCACATAAACAAAGAGGTTTTTGGTCAGGGGAAGAAATTAGTAGGATTTTAGGTCTCGATGGCCAAAACAGACTACCGGCTTCCATTTGGCTATTAGTAAGCAAAGCTGTCTCTAAAGCATCACCTTCAGACAGCAATAAATTCTCACGAGGAGGCCGCAACCTCTCCTGTGGAAGGAAGTGAAAAGAGCTGACTCAGCGCGTGCAGCGGCTCCTTCAAGTCACACACTTCTGACGTCACAGGGAGCCTTAGCTCAGCGGTTCAGCGAGCCAGAGGTCGCGAGGTGAGCTAATAAGGCGTGCAGCTGAGTCCACGGCTTGCAAGGCCCTGGCGCGGCCGCGCAGTCTGGGGCCTGTCTCCCGGCTGCAAGTCGGCAGGCAGAGCAGTGGTGAGGGCCTTTCCTCTCCCTCGAGAGGAACAGAGAGGCTCTGAAACCGAGACGCGAGGGCTGTGGGCGCCTCTCTCAATTGTTATTAACCTGCTTCTTTCCACATGTGGCAACTGGAGTATTTTCCAGAAAACTGCTTCGGAGCCCCGGGTCCCCCCACTCCTGGTTCATGTGTAGGCCACCTGTCCTCCCTCTCAGGCCTCAAGCTCATAAACATGTTGCCGTTTTCTATTTTTAGGAAATATAGTACAAGTTGTATATCAAGAAGAATCTCAAACATACTAAGAGAAAAAGTGTACTTTGTTTTGAGAATTTTTGTTTGATTATAAAACTAACAAATTCTTCCACGGTTTTGATCTAATTTATTTGATCACTTAAGTAAATACTGCTGAACACTGAAGATCAACATTAACAAAGAAGATGAAGCAAAACTGCCTAATTATAAGTACATGTAGGCTCAGTACTTTCTTAAGCATAGACTTATCCCAGGATGCGATGTAATCATTAGAAATGATGGCTCATAACTACTGCACAGGAAATTATGTTAAATTTTCAAGGTAGGTTACAAAACAGTGCAGAGATAATATGAGCCTCTTAAAAGAAATGAGCTGTTCATGAGAGAAAGGAAATATAAGAAGATGCAGAAATGAGTAGTCTTTATTTTATAACATATATAGAGTAACTACATAATTAGAGGAGCTAGCAAAGCTAATTTTTTATATAATAGTTTATTTTTACATCATTTTGTACATTTTTTTCCTTTTTTTTCATTTTTTTATCTCAATTGTGCAAAGCTATTTTTAAAGGGAGAAAACTTTTATCACTAGCAATAGATTTCTTTATTTCCCTATCTAACTCAACATCCTAATTTGATGCATGAAGGCAACACAGATAAATGAATGATTTTCAAATCCACTAATACAAATTGAATCTGCCAAAATATTTATTTGACTTATATAATACTTATAACTATTTTAATCTTCTAAAAAAATCAATATAGGCACAGACTTCTGGAAAACTTATAAATTGCATCCTCTTTTATTTTCAATTTTAGAAATAAATGCTTAAAGATAGCTAAGGTCAAAAAGAAATTTGAATTTATTGCTGAACTAACCAAAATATTACCTTTTGGTGATATTTTCAGACTACATATAAAAACACGCTTTGAAATAGATCAGTATTCCCATCCCTTCTAGTAAAAGCAGGGTGAGGAGGGCGTGTAATCTCTTACGGGGGGAACAGGCTGGCTCCCACATGATGTTCTAGGCTCTGTTTTGGAATCCACAAAGATAGGAATTTTCTTTCTAAAAATATAAACCTTGGTCCAAAAAAAAAAAGAAAAAAAAAACACGCCCTCAGCGATAGACCAGAGTTGTTCCTCAGCTTCATGGCACGCTTTGTTTCTAGCTCAAGAAACAGCCTGGAGATAATATCACCTGTTTATCATTTCACATTCAAGGTACGAGCCACACACACTGACCTTGCCCTTCACGCTTCGTCTCAAGCGCTCCCGGCAGGGCGCTGATCCCCCTGCTCCTAGCAAGGGGTCACTCGAGTGACGACCCTGAGATACAGACCGGGTGCAGGTGAGGAGCAGGCACAGGCCGGCCAAGCAACCCCTCCTGTCACCCTGGGGCCACAGAGGACGAAGGCCAGTGGGTGCCACCAGCGAGCGCTGGAGGGCTGGACCTGCCGCTGTTCACAGGAAGTCACCTCAGCTCCTGGCTCAAGAGCCAAGTCACAGTTCTCTAAGTCAGCATTTCACCACCTCCCAAATGTCCTCACTGGTGATTTCTTTCTCTCCAAAGTACCCAGCTTAAGTTGTAGAGAATAGCATCGTGGCTTTAAAACCTAATTTGGCTTGGACTAGCAGAGTGAGACAAAGCCGGATACATGTAAAACTACTTGCTTGGTTCCTATTAGCAGCCCCATGACCCCACAGGCCCTCAGCCAGCATGAGCAGCCTTCATTCGCCCTGCCTCCTGGGAGAGGGACTGGCGAAAGCTGAGGGGGCTGGGGCTGCTTTTACTTTCCTTTTTCTGTGAAAAAAAAAACAAACAAACAAAAAACAACTTCAAATACAGAGGTCAATGTTCCATTTTAACAGAGTAAGAAAATGGCCAGCTTTACAATGGTTTTCAAAATGGCACCAGCGCTGTGCACTGAGACCTGCTTTCTAGACTTCCTGCTGCTCAGTTCATAAAATGTTCAGGGAACGGCTCTCTCCTTTACTACTAACCCTAAACCCAAGGCTAAAAACATGCAAGAAGTTGCTGTGCAGCTTTAACTCTAAAGTCCTGTGACTTTGCTAAATCCAAGTCCTATTCTAGCTTACCAGGGCCATTTTTTTTTCCAGCTCTCCAGGGAATACTCTGAGGTTCTTCCCCATATGGCAACTGCCCCCTTAAGCACATAAAAAATCAATGCAGGGACCTCCCTAGTGGTGCAAAGGTTAAAGCCTCAGCACTATCAAACTACAGCCAGCCACTACAGCTCGAGCTCAATCTCCCGGCAGGAAGCTGCCGCCCCACGTGGCCCAGCAGACCCCTCCTGTCTCCCCGCTGCTCCCCCCAGCAGTGTATTTCAGTAGATCCCTCTGTTCTGCTCCCCTCTCTGTCTCTGGGGAATCCTCTCACCACTACCCTGAACCTCTGGCCCACACCCCAGTTCTCGTATGCATAGATAAATATGAGGAAATCTTAAAATAAACAAATGCAGTGAAACTGTTGCTTTATTTCTGAAGGCTTAGCATAAATCCTATATACGGTGAAAACTGAATATATCTGCTCATCGACAAAAATAGTAATTTTAAGGGCAATGACTTATCAATAAAACAAAGTTGTGCATATTACTTCTTGAATTAATCTAATTGATTACCAAATGGAAATGTAATTTTAGTCTACTATGAGTTACTTTAGGACCAATAATCCCGCCATATCCACACACAGGGAGATCGCACCAGTCCACTGAGGACATCGGTCACACGAACAGACACCACAGCACATGTGCACGGGAACATGAGCCCAGTTCCTCGGCAGAAAACAGGAATTTATGTTTTATTTTGAAGGCAAGAAATTGAGGAATTGTGAAGGAAAACGAATTGCTGCTTTATGGACCAAAAATTGCAACGGGAGTTTAGGGCAGGCATCATTCCCTTGGCCCCACCAAGGAGCGGACTGCTTCAGCAGGCCATCCTTAACGGAAACTGAACCGAGAAACCATGACGGCCACAGAGCCGACCAGAGAGGTGCATGAGGGCAGCCTTCGCCTGGGTTAAAGAGGGGCTGGCTGTGGGTGCACTACAGTTACTTCAACTCCATCTCTCAAGAAGGCAGACTGTTTCTATCCTGTCTAGAGAAAACAAAAGGCTCTTCTTAACAGCCCCAAGTGTGACCTAATGCTCGTTGGCTGTCCTTCCGGACCAACAAAGACAAGCAGGCAGAAGACAGCTTGCGCACCCCCGGCCCATTCTGCGCGCAAATACCTCTGTGCTTTCTTAGCAGAAACGAAGCCTTCATGGGCCAAGGCCTCAGAGACCTACCAGTCACTTCCTCCTTGTAAGGTGCCCGCACAGGTTTCACCCACAAGAACATATAATAAACATGGTAGCAGGAGAACTCCTTTAAAGCTTGGCATAAACAAATACAAATAAATCTTTTTTAAAGATTTACTTATTTGCCACAAAGGGGAGGATAATTTGTATTTTTAAAACTGATGCTGTATTTGAGGACTGCTTCAGATGATACAGTCTACACCTCAATTCTGCAAACTGCAACATTTTGTTGAAAACACTGTTACGGCAAGAAACACAGGGGCCTGCAGGAGACATCCTGAAGGTAACCCCTTCTTGTAATAACTATTTCTGAGAAATATAGAAAACCAGAAGCTCAGATGAAGACAGGTAGGGAGGCAGGCAAGCACTCCAGCTGCCACTTGTAAGAGTCTCAAGTGCACAACCGCCTTGTTCAGTGAGTGTACAATTAATTATCCTTACTCCTGAAATCTTAATTTTCAACCAATACGCCAAATCCCACAACAGATAAAGTCTGCATGTAAAATACATTTGCACCTAGATGCTCCTATTTGCACGTACGAATGAGTGAGGCTAAATGCTATTTCAGAGAAGAAAATCCTACACACTAACAACAAACAAATCAAATGAGGCAAGATCTTCCCAACAAAGTGGAGTAATGGCCATTTTCGTGCTTTTACCCTTCAAAGACCAGACTGAAGAGGCAGACTGGCCCGCCCACCGCCAGGGAAGCACGCCAGTCAAGTCTTCACACAACCGGGCAGAGAGGCCCGTCTTGCACAGCCTCTTCCCAGGCAAGTCACCTTCCCATCATTTCATCAACAGCCTTTGGGGTTTGGTTTAGGGCACATATAAGTATCTAATGATTTCTTTCACTCAACTGAAAGTTCCAGATAATGACCAGGCTGGAAGAAAGAGCAGGGACGTTGTCATTTTCCTGTACCCTTACAAGTATGCTACCTCCTGAATGAACTGAGTCCCTAAACATCCCTATCCTCCTCGGCTGTGGTGCTTTGCTGCCTTTACTTGACCACAAGCTCTCCTTGGTTTTAATAGAGTTTTTATAAATAGAAATTACCCAGATTACTGACTTTTCAACAAAATCACTTAGACCAAAGTGCTTCATACTCTCAGGGACTGTGTTTTTCTTTTCCATCTTTCTTCAAAACAGAAATGTATCCATCATAACAGCATACTACAAAGACTCAAAAATTGCTTAGTGCAATGAATTCATAAATTCTCCTTCTCCCGTCATAAATAAAGCAAATTAGGTTTCCAGATGGAATGAGTAAGAACAACTCACAATAATAAACCATCCATCTACGTTCGATGCTGAGGTGTACAACCTGCCACAAGCACACAAATATTGGGAAATTATTATTACTCATTGCTAGAGATTTTCCTCCTCCTGGAGGGGGTTAGAGCAAACAATTTAAAAGTAAAAAGGTGCCCAGCCTCAGGGGAGCGGCCACGACGAGCCACCATCTGCAGCCTCGCCCGCCCAGCCGCTCTACCGCCGCCGAGTCTGCTCAGCAGACCGCTGCTGACAAGTGACCCCTGAGTCCCGCAGGCAGCGCCACCCAGGGACGGCCCCTAGACGCCCACCGCCTCGTCTGGAACGCTAGCAGCCTGGAATGCCGCTAGCACGTCTGGAACGAAGCATCCGCCGAGCTGGGAACGCGCCCACCGCCCTGGGGGCTGCCAGGGAGCCCGCGCCCACCGCCCCTGCAGCGCAGACCCTGACGCTAGGGACGGGGCGGGCAGGGACGCTGCGCCCGGGGTCCTCTGGCATCGACTTGCCCAGCAGTAGGCCCCCCTCAGCTAGCAGAGAAGAAATGAGCACCCACAGGTGCTGCTGCCGGGGACGCCCACACGCACGCTCCGGCTGTGGGTTACCTGAGCCTCCCGGGAGACACTGCCTCCTGATGCCTTCGGCGATTAAACAAGAAGCAAATATTCTGAATCTCAGTAGACACTACCTGTACACATTCCAGAGAACTTTCCAACAGTATCATCAGTTCAGCCCTGAGTGTTTCTCGGGCAGGACACCGCAGTCAGGAGAAAGAAGCCACAGCAGAAGCAGGCCGGCAGATTGCACCCACATCCTGAGGTTTCGGCTCACACCACTGGGCGGCGGTGGCCAGGGCCTGGCCTTTCCCAGCTGGAGGGCGCTTCCTTCTCCGTGTGCTCCTGTAGGTAACCTGCACTGAGTAACAAGTTCCGAGAAATGCAGATAGTGGGACGTGCAGGTAAAGGCGGGTGGGGAGGCGCAAGCGTGCCAGCTGCCGCTTGCAGGAGTCTCAAGTGCACACACAGCCTTGTGCAGTGAGTGTACAATCAGTCACCCCCACTCCTAAATCCTGATTCCAAACGATACACCAACTCCACAGCAGATGAAGGATACACTCAAATACGTGAGGAGGGGCAAAGCCCCCAGTACTGTAGGGGCAGCGCCAGGCTCCACAACAGCCTGCCCCAAGACAGGTCCCTGAAGAGGCACGGCTGGCTCCCATTTTAACCTCCCCAGCACCCCAGAACGCTTGACTCCTGGGAAGGTGGTGACAGAAAAAAAGCATGCAGCATGTCAGACACACAGAATATAGAGGGCCACCCCATTCCTGACCTGGGGTCTCCGGCTGCCGCCACCCTGGCTATTAGGGATGATAGTTTACAGGTAACTCAAAGGCAGGATTTATCCTAAATATAATGGAGGCTAAATGCTAAGTGCGGCACAGTTGATAGGTTTGAGCAGTGGCCTGAAATTCAGCCAGGCAGCACTTGGTGATGGAGAGTGTGGCACCAGCCTGGGCTTTGCTCGGATGGATGCGGTAAATGCCTTAGAAGCAACTGCTGTCGGCGCTCCAGGGCCTGATACAGGGGCCAGGAAACCTAGTCCCTCAAGTGACACCATCCAGAACAAAGCAGGTCAGACCGGCCCAACCCCAGCCACCATCAGAGCATTCAATTTTGCTGTGTATCCAGATTTGGAGGCACTTATACAAAAATGAAGGTTATCAAAGAATCAAGAATGGAGTGGTAGAGAGGTGCGAAACCTTCTGGTCGGAAAATAGCTAGAGGGATCAGCTAGTCTAGTGGAGAGCCAAAAAAATTCAAACATCCAGTCAGCCATAAAAGAAGAGGGGCTGGGTTCACCTTGTGTGGTTTAAGAAATTGAACCAAGTCTTAACACAAGGAAGGATTTCCAGACAATTTAAATGACCAGAAATAAAATGCTTTATGAAGCCCTACATAAGGAGGCCTTTAAATGAACACTTCAGAAGCAATGCATGTATCAGATGGAGAAGGCTATGCAGATTAATAAAAACAATTAAGATCCGGCATTATTTTTTTTTAAAGATTTATTTATTTGTGCATACAGAACTGGGGTACAGGCCAGAGGCTCAGGGGCGGCGAGAGGCTTCACCAGAGACAAAGTGGGGAGCAGAACAGGCAGATCGACAAAGTCCACTGCTGAGGGGAGCAGCGGGCGGCTCAGGAGAGGTCTGCCACGCCATGTGGTCACCTCCGGGGCAGGCGGGGATCGAACTCATGCGGAAGCGGCTTTAGATTCTCAGTGCTGGGCTTTAACCCGCTGCGCCACCAGGGAGGGCCAAGATCCGGCATTATTTTAATGACAAAATAATCAAGAATCAAAGAACATGAGGGTATAGATGACTGACCTCCGACCAAACAGATTTGATAGTGAAAGCCTAGCACTTCAACTTACTTTAGCCTAAACCATTCAAAATGCCATAAGTGTCCCATACCTGCAGTCTTTCTTTAACTACCCCCCACCCTCCCCACCGCATCCTCTACCTGCAGTACAGAAGAAAGGCTAAACAGAAACTTGGAATAAAAGAAACATTAGTTACTTAATGTTTAAAATAAAGTTACTGCTGTAGTTATTAGAGAAACAATCAACATTGTTATATACATAGTAACACACACACTTTCTACCTCTTCCCCCCCCCCCATTGTAACCTTTCAATGCTAGTTCCACAGAACTTTGGTCTCTGAAATAGTGCAATAGCAAGTAGAAAACGGGTTAAGTCCAAAAAAATAAGGGAGCAACAGAGCAAATCTGGCTGGATGTTTGAAAAAGCCTATAAAATGTTACAAGCAAAACAGGAAAGCCTGTGTTAATAATGCATAAACCAAAAGGGAAAAAAAGCTACCCATTTAATGGAATCATGCTTTTATCCTTGCATTTAAAATGAAATAAACCATGACTATTAATCTAGTAAGACCATGTAAAAATGTAATTTCTAAACATTTCCTAAAAGGGGATAGAGCTCAGTAACCACTCTAAAAAGCCAGGCCCTGTGTACAGCAGCGTTTAAATGCAAAACACCAATCTCCTGGCTGTGGACGCCATTACCCACCCCGTCACCATAGCAACGCTAACAGTGTGCCCGACTTCAAAGACAAAGATGTAATTTCAGACTTCCAGCAGCCAGAGGGAGTGGTAAGAATATTCTACCCAGGCGGTGTCAGCTGATGATAAATTATAAAAATATCCAGGAAGGTTATGAGCGGGCTGTACCATGGTGCCCCATGTTCCTAGGGGAAGACCGGCAGTGTGGAACACATGGGGCAAACGCAAGAATAAAACAAAAAGTAAACAGGAAAGAATCTCCATGGAATCTGATTTTTTTTTCTTTTTTAAAATTACACGGTGCAGAGTTCTGCCTTCCTTCCCTCTTGCTCTCGGGAGAAAATAAAAATAGCCTGACCACCCCCTTCTGATTCAGAGCCTGAGTGACTGACGATGTCCCTGGCCCGGGGGACCTGCGCAGCCTCCTCCCTCACTGCGACTCCCACAGCTGTGAAACTCCGGCATTTGTCAGAAACTGTCTCCAGCACAGGCAGCCAGCCAAGGAGCATCGCCAGCACCTCCAGCTGCAGTGAGCGGCTACCTGGCGCAGCCGAGGACTCGAGCACAGCCAGGGAGCAGTGTGAGCCCTCTGCAAGGACTGGAAGCAGTTTGCGGATATGCACGTTTTGCTTCTTCAAAAAAGAACCACAGATGACTAAAACAGTTTCACCATTTTTGTAGCTGAAACATTCACAGTTTCTAAAAAGACGAGTCCTCTAGTCAAGAGAGCCACAGAATCCCCGAGCCATTGGTCCTGAAGTACCAAAGAGGGCTCACCGGCGCTCACAGTCACTTTGAAGAGCGTCTGCGTGGAGAAACCACTGCTTCTGAGCTACAGACCTTGCTTCCACACCAAGGGCGTCATGAGTGACCAGGCTGCCTACAGATGAGATGAGGTTGAGTTTGCCCTCCTGTGATAGTTTTATAGGCATGTGTCAAGTTCTTTCTGTCGCATTCTGGCATATGGTCTGGGGTCCACAGAAACCTACTCCCTCACACGAACAGAAGCAGGACACACTGCCCCTTCAGCAGCACTGAAGCTGGAGGGCAGACCTGACTTCCACCTTCCTCCCCGGAGGCTGCTGAATGGCCGGGCAGGAAGACTGGGGTGGAGAGCCTGGCCCTGGCCACACCCCTCCCTATGAAGAACCAGGTGCAGTCCCCACGCAGGCAGGCAGGCAGGGTTTCCTCCACGACACTCCTGGGGGGGAGGAGCCGTGGGAAATCTGCTTTCACTCCCTCCCCCACTAAAACTTTGAAGGAGTTAAACTGAGTGTGAATATACCTTTTTCTTCCTAAGGAACAACTCCAGAGGTTACATATTCGGCTCAAGAGTATTCTATTATCACTGAAATGTTAGCATTGTAAGATTTAGGCCTCCATCTTTCTCATCAATTAATCTTTAGAATCTAGGATTTAATCCAGAATCTAGTAACCCAAAGATTAGCAATCTCCTTATTCAAAAACAAACAGAAAATGCTGATTAACAAAACAAAATGTCACCTGCCCCCAAAGAAATGGGAAGTTTGAGAAATATGTAAAACTGAATGATTTCTTTGCTATGTAAAAGGTTATCTTAAGCTACTTACTAAAAGGATTTTTATCCAGTTATGTATTCTGCTTACAAAATAACCATTTAAAAAAATTAATATGAAAACAGGCTCCATGATCGACTTCTGTGGATAGAATGGATTAAAAATCAGACAGTGGAGCAGCCCAGGATTCAGAGATGGCCGCCGACCTCTCACCCACCTGTGTGTCTAACGTGCCCTGGACGCCACCCCACGTGATGTGACAGGCCTAATCCCTTAGCACGAGGGAACGAGAAAACTTCATGTCCACACCACGGCCCCTCCCGGACGCCGTGAGCACTTCTTTTGATAGAATGTGTCCTTTTGCAAAATCTTAGAAAGCGATTTTTCACATTGCCCCTTTCTGCCTTGGTAGTCAGAAATGCGGCCTTAAATTTGATAGTTTTTCATGGTAACTGCATTATGGTTGTTTATTTGCTTCTCTCTTTTTAAAACAGTTCTTAAAATTTTGTAGACTATTTTGAGTAGTCTTGGTTTACACGAATGGTTTACTGTGGGTCCACTCAAGCTCTTTTTAGAAGTAAGTGGGCTATGAATTCTACATAAAACCATGATAGGATATAAATATGTTCTTTTACAGCAGGACTCTCCCTTAAAAGCGATTGTGACATATTTAAAGGAGTGGTTTGTAATTCACTAGGACACATGGGAAGATCTCACCCAAGGTGATGTTAAAACACTTGTGCAGATGAAAATGTCGACGTCCTTCAGTCTGCTCATTAGTTCATACAGTGTCTGAGTCATACCTTGGTGGACAATGCCACAGGACAAAAGCAACAGTGGATTTTGATTGTTTTAACAAGAAGCTGGCTTTGCGGGCCAGTTGCGAAGATCACTAGTGGGGTGGACATGGTAACGGCTGTGGCGGCAACATCAAGAAATCTAAGTCTCAGGGCCACACCGCAGTCCAGGACCAGAGTCCCGAGGGTGTGCCCCTGCCCAGTGGCTCTGGCCACTGCAGCCCCCAGTGCCGCTGTGTCCCGGGCAGAACCGAGGCGACCGTATTCCTACTGCGGCTCAGGCACGTGCTCTGAGCTCCCTCCCTCATCGCCCCATCTGTGTTTGTGTCAGGGTGCTGTCTGGCCCAAAAGGGTATCGTAAGTCATTCTACGCCATCCACCGAGCTCAGTCTCCCACTAAGGTGTGTTTTCACTCACAGCTGCCTCTCCCTGGACAGCACGGTGTGTTCACGAGGATATCCAACTCCAAAGTCTAACAGCCACCCAGAAACCAAGGAGTGTCGTCTAAAGCAGCCTTCACCACGTGCAAACAGCTCACTACTCCATCTCTGCACACACGTCTTTGCCTTCTGTCTCCTCGGAGGTGCTCTTGGAAAAGTCAAGTCCCAGCACTGCGGGCACTCACTTACCTCTCCGCGGTGACATCTGCACGAGGAGTGCAGATTAGCAAGAAACAGGTGACCAGCCTGCACACCCAGAGGCCTCGTGAGCTCGCGTGGCTCCTGGTTGACCGGTCGCTCACTGCCGGATGCATTCCAAGGAAAGTGGACACTTGCAAAGTCAATGGGATAATTCTAATTTTACTTTTTTTGACATCTAGTTTGAAAATCTTAAGCATAGGAAGCACTCAGTAAGTGACAGTGAGACGTAACTGAGATTTCCGGCAGAGACTAGAACCTGGACATCCACGAGGCATGTGTGCTCGCTCGGAAAAGCAAAAAGCCATGACAAGCAAAAGCACTCAGGGATATCCAATCACATTCATGTTTATACAAAGGTGTGATCTTACTCAAAATTGGTAAAGTGGTTTCATTAGAAAAGACAAGGTCTGGGGCCCTCCCTAGCGCAGCACTGCAAGTTGGCTATAGCTGCTTCAGCATGAGGTCAATCTCCGCTCTGGAGGTGACCCACAGGGCGCGGCAGACCTCTCCTGACCCGCCCGCTGCTCCCCTCAGCAGTGTACTTGGTCCATCTGCCTGTTCTGCACCCCACTCTGTCTCTGGTGAAGCCTCTCACCATCCTTGAACCTCTGGCCTGTACCCCAGTTCTGAATGCATAAATAATATACAAGTCTTTAAAAATAAATAATAAAAAGCCAAGGTCTGAGCTTGACACCCAAGTCGGGGCCCCTGTGTGCAGCCCGCAGCCGCCTGGGCCCAGGCGCTTTGGCTGAGCTACCTGCAGGGCCACATCAAAAGTCAGAGCTTTAGACACCTGGAATCAGATTAAGCATGTAAAAATACACACATTTCAATAACTCATTAGTTTGCTCTCCGGTAGGAAGTGGAGTGACAGGACTTTACTCTGAAGTAAAGTAGAAGAAAAGGAATTGAACTGAAGTATAAAGTGGGGAAGGATCTAAAACAGACAAACGAAACACAGGCGCCAGCCCTCTCAGCACTCTAGGTCGTCTGCCTGAGGCCACTTCCGCTGCCAGGCTCAAGTGCATCACGGAAACTCGGGGGCTCTAAGGCATGAACCTTCCCTGCAAAATAAGAGAGGCCACCCCTCAGGCGCCCCTGCTGAAAAAGGTCTCGCCCACGCCAGTCACATAGGCCTCCCGGCCAAGACAGGACCTCTGTACACGAGGCCCCCAAACCCGGGCTGACATCGGGGGTACTCAAGGCAGCTCAGAAGTGA
This sequence comes from Condylura cristata, assembly GCF_000260355.1. Lineage (NCBI taxonomy): Eukaryota > Metazoa > Chordata > Mammalia > Eulipotyphla > Talpidae > Condylura > Condylura cristata. Next base: position 85,222,266 of record NW_004567102.1, on the reverse strand, counting down.
TGCAATAAGCCAGGGAATGTGCCTCCAAAATGAACTAGCCCGCGGAGCAATGTCTAAACTTTTCAAAAAGAAGCCAAACAGGCCTGCACCACCCCAGGAGTGGAGACTACCGGCAGGCACACCCGGGCCGCCCAAAAGTGACGACGGGAGACCAGTCACGAATCCCCACAGACGACCGCCGGACCCCACACTGCACCCCTGCCCTCTCCCAGAACAGAGCCGGAAACCCTGGAGTGACCTGAGATGTTTGCACAAGCTGCTGCAATGTGCCTCACGTCCTCTCTAGGAACTCAGATGAGGTTAAAGCTGCCCAGTGCCATCATTCCAACAACAACCTCTGTACAAGTTTCGCCTCTGCCAAGGCGCAAAGACCAGCTGCTGCCTCTAGGCGTTTAAGGATTCAAGCAGTTGTCCTATGACTGCTTCTGATTCTTATCAAATGTCCAGGGCCAACCCTGTGCAGCCATCACGCCTCCCTGCAACTCCCCCAGAACGCCTTACAAAGCATCTAGCCTCCACCCCTTCTTTATTTTGAGCACTTTCTCCATCTGCATTCTCCCTGCCACCACCGTGAGTGTGCCTGGCCTCGATGGTGAGAGCCCTGCAGGACAACCTCTGAAGCTGCCTCCCTGCTTCCAGCGGCAATGAAGGCGTCTTGGAAGTGAAGGCTTTGCAGAAACGAGAGAAAGGGTGCAATCCGCCTGCTCCTTTTGGAGAAACAGAAACAGAAGGGAGGAGCTGCTTTGAGGCAAAACAGATGTCAGGATGTCCCCCCTGCAACATTCACTCACTACCTTAAACCTAGGCTCGCGCCTAAAACCTTTACTCTGAGCATATTTATTCTTCTTTTACAAGTAGTTTTCAGTGTTAACGAATAGAAACTTTTCATTTAAATCAAACAAGGCTTTTGAAAATAGTGTCCAGTGAATTATTATACAATAAATGCTCCTAAGGCTTTGGATTCAGATAATTTACTGAAGTTCAAGTGCATGATCAGGGTGACCTGAGGTGTGACTGGCTGGCCATGCTCCCCAGTACCCACACCTGAGGGCAAACAACAGTCACAGCAGACCCTGCCACTGGAGAGTTTTCTGAAGGACAGCCTCACATCAGGTACAAAGGGTGGGGTGCTGTTCCAGACTCGGGCCACCAGCCTCTGATGCTGGCCTCGTTTCTAGAAGACGCTAACCTTGGGAGTGGGCACAACTCCTGATGGACAGGAAAGGAAAATGACAAGTGAAAAGGAAAGACTCATACCATGCCACTCTACCCCAGTGAAAGAAGTGAGCTCCAAAGACTTAAAGCAGGAGACGACACCCACGTAGCTGGGGTGCGCTGGGCACACACAGGGGTTGCTGACATCTCTGCCAGTGCCGAGTCTCCGTATGAAAGCACAACGGTGCGCACCGGGTTACCGTAAACAAATGGGAGCCACTGGATGTGCAATCCCCTGGGCTCAGAAAGCCAGCAGCCCTGAGCTCCCCTTCAAGGGGCTACCACTGGGGCTCTGCACCCCAACGCTGGGCGCCCCACCCTGTAGCTCCCCCTTGCTGTTTTCCCACCTTTCCCTTCACAAGATGGCCATGGAGACCCCTGGGATGTGCACCTCGACTTGCCACGGCAGTTTCTCTGTCCTTCAGTCTCCCAAACTGACTCCATGGGGACTTGGGAGGGCCTGCACCTGAGAGGCAGTGGTGCCTCTGATGGCTGTGCACTCAAGCCCCAAACAGGCTCCTGCCTCCCTGCTACAGAAGCCAAGTGCGAGAGGGAGGGTCAGAGGGAGGGTCGGCCCTCACCCGGAACCCAGGGACAGCACTTCCCGCACTCACCTTCTCCCCGGAAGCATCTCTATGGGCGCCTTCCCTCCTATACTAACAAAGAGGGCCTGGGATGCCCTTTGGAGTCAAGAGGCACTGTCATTTTTCAGCGGGAGACCCCGTGAGGTGATGTGAACTGCCCAGGATGGAGTCTTGGCCGCTGGGGTCTGCTCGCCAGGCGCAGCCGCAGGGGCACAGCAGCCGCAGCCTGCAGAGACACTCTCGCCAAAACAAGCTCATCATTCCGCCTCCCAAGTCTCTCTGAATTACTCACTCTCCCTTGTAAGGAGGGAAAAGATGGCAAGTGATATAATCTGCTTCTACCTAATCATTTTTATAATGATCTGATGGTAAATAATATTGCAGATAAATATTTACATCATTCCAGTCTAATAATCAGGTGCTATTTAAATCAAGAGAACTCCACAAAATTAGCTATCAATAAGCGGATGCTAAAAATGATAGATTTAATTTCAGGCTTGGTTTTCTCACAGACATGGCACCAAGTGTCACGGGCACAGGCCCACGCTGAGGACCCTGCACACACGCGCTTCGAAGTCCCACTGCCGACCTGGGGATGGAATACTCCGAATGAGAGCAGATAACACGGGATGCAGCCTGACTCCCGAAGAGCCCACACGAGTACCTGAATTTTTGTAATAGACTGCATTAGGAAATAGAGTGCTTGAGAAAGCTTAGTCTCTTTCTTGTGGTGTAAAGCTTTTTCCCTCTTGTATTCCGGGCTTAAACAAAGTTCAGTGGGGCATCAAACTGCCTGTTTTAAATTATAGTCTGCTTTTTAAAATAGAATGCATGCACGGCATGTTCCTGAAGCTAGGGGGAGGGAGTGTTATTCACGGAAAATTGAAGGCTTGTTGAGTCAATAATCTTCCTTCACAGAGTAACAATTTTCAGCTAAAATTTCTTGACCCAAACAAAGGAAAACAAGACCATTCAGTTATTTTACAACAATTTAGAGATGGCAAAAGGAAAAGATGAGAAAAAGCGACACCTCGAAAATCCTACAATGTGAGGGAAACAGGAAATTTTACTCTCCGATAAGAACCTTCTCTGTGTGCACTGAGTTCTTCTCCTAAACGGGTGGCTAATATTAAAAACAGTTACTTCCAGACCAAAAGACCAATAACCACAATTAGCTAGTCCGCAAGTGCTACTGAGAGATCCTGCTGGGCGAGCGCCTCGCGGATGCCAAACAGATGTGGCCGCCCGTTCCCCACGACATGGGGATCTGGGCATCGGCGCCTGTGTCCACCTAGCGCGGCCCTGGAAAGCCACAGGCACCGAACACCTTCCTGGGGCTCGGAACCCGCGGGGAGCCGAGCCGGAGCTCTCCGGGCAGGGGGGACCGGGAGGAGCCCCGACAGGAGCAGCCCTGGAGAGAAAGCAGCTGCCCAGTTCTGCCAGTCAAGAACTAGCTGCCTTGCTGAGGAAACAAGTGGCAGATTGTCATGAGAAAAGGCGGGAACCTCCGTACGTCACAGCTTTCCTTCTAGCGTGAAAACTTAAACTGAAACGTGTGAGCCTGTGAGAAGCTACTCCTGACGGGGCCCCCGGCCCCAGCGCCAGTGCCCAGGCTGAGTGAGCGTCCCACACAATGCTCTCTCGGCCTCGACCACCCCCCTCAGGTGCAGAGACCTGGTGTGGGGACAGGGCGGCATGGGCAGCCTGGCTGTGGGACCTGGGGTGGTCCAGGTGGCACAAGGCCCTGAAGCTCCGGCAGAATCTGAGTGCTGACTTTTCTGTTAGCCAGGGACATCCGCATTTATCATCCGCATTTATCATCCATCCTTACCGAGCCTCATTATCAATGCAGATCATAGTTATTCTATTATCAAACCGACATCCCGCAAATCAGCTCTGCTTCAGCCTCTCTTTATCTCCAGTTTTATCGTGTGTCTATTTTTTTTTTTTTTTTGGATTTGACAGTCCAGTAAAATGGGTTAGAAATCTCGAAAATTTTATGTGGAAATGTACTTGATTAAAATGCATTATTTAAAATAAGATAAAATGCATTGTTTTCAAAATTAAACAATTTTTTAAAAATAAAACAATGACACTAAGTGATTACCTCTGCAATAATTAATTTAGAATTATCCATTTATTTCAACAAGACTAAAGGCCTCAATTCAGAAACATGCTGCACACAGACTTTCCAGTTACTTTGTACTTTAAAGCAAACTACAGTTCTTTTAAATTATTAATCCAATCAAACTTTCCATATATTTAGCTTAATTTTTGTTGGAAGATCTCCAAACTGATGAGGTTTTATTGAATGTTCATGTGCAGAACAATATCTAAGTGAAAGATTGTTTTGTCAGAGTGACCATCAGACATGTGTTATTATCAAGTATCACCCCCTAAATCAGAACTTTCAAGCAGGGTTGGCACACATTTCTCTCAGCCATAATCCAAAAAGAAAAAAAAAAATCAACATCACCACATAGACCAGTGACCGCAATTATACTGCAGAACACGGTACATACAGGGAGCCCAGCTGTGGTGGGACCATGCAGGAGATGACCTCTGTCCCGATGGCTCAGCATCCCGAGAGCCTAATCCCTGCCGGGCTCGCTCTGCGTGGGGCCAGACCCCAAGCCCTGCCAAACCCAGAGCAGGTCACAGGCAGTCTGTGGCCGCATAGGGAGAGCAGGGTTGGGTGCCTGAGACCCACCTGCGTTAACCAAGCTCTCTTGCATTAGCAAAGTTCAGGATGACCTGAGGACATCAGCCAAACAGCTGCACCTGTGACCTTCCATGAAAATCATTAAAATCAAGTTCAAGAAACCCAAACAAAAAAAGTTGGAAAGGGTTCACTGAGCAGTCAAAATCTCATTCCTACCTAAAACCATTTCATAGATTTTAATTCTTGAAAAACCTGCCAACCAGCAGATTAAGATTACTTTAGCTATTTATATTCCTGAACAGCAAAACTCAGTTGAAATGTGCTTTTCCAGTCATTTTCCACAGAAATTATTATCATATGTATACATTTAAAATATCCCTACTAACCTGTCATCATCCAAGGACATCACCTTGTACTCCACCCAACAGGTGTCATTAAAGATGTAAAACAAAATCAAACAACACACACACACACACACACACACACACAGAGTATTCTCTTAAACAGGCAGAACACTACAGGCTAATTGCTAACCCCCAAACAACACTCTCTTAGAGCGGTTTTCTAACCATTATTTCTCGGTTTCCAATATCCTGTTTAACACCCTTTATTTGAAGGGGCACCAGCATTTGCTAGCTCCTTCCTTTCACAAAGGGCCAAAAAACATGTTTCATCCAAGGCTCAACACTTCCCGCAATGGTAAATGCTATAAGCACTACTCCACAGGATGGGGAGCATCTTAGAAAGATAAGACTCTTTGCAAGTCAACTTCTTTAGACATTTCCTATTTAGGGAAGAAAGGGTCAGGCAGAGGCTCCTAGGATGGATGCGCCTTCTGAAGGGTCACTGGAATGTGACCGAGCAGATTCTGTGCCTTTAACAGAACAATGAACCTGCTACCTAAGCTCCAACTGGCGGCAGACCACTGAAGAATACAAGAAACTAGTTTTATCTAAACTGAGGAATATTAGCAACTCTTCAGATTCCTGGGAAAGAAGGCACTGTTTGCTTAGAAGTCAGAAGGAAAAAAAAAGTCAAACCTTTTTGCTTTCTTCCTTTTTCACATGTTTATACAAATTTTATTAACGAGGCTACTCTATGATTACTGAGATTAAGATTTTGCTGGTTCTGTTGATTTAGTTTTACACTTAAAAATAAATATTACTGGGAAGATAACTGTCATGCTTAATTTCATTAACTTAATTGTCCCAATATGCCTCCTTCTTTTGAAACTCAGGATTACTAAGGCAAAACTCAAATGCCATCTTATGATAAAAGGAGTAACATGGCCCACTAATGCAGGTGCTGCTCTTCGGTACTCGGCAGCGTGTGGAGGGCACAGATTCTCCTGATGTCAAGATAGCACCTTGGAAAAGATCTCTCATCAGTTAAAAGAAAGTTCTGAGGAAATGTGTTTTAAAAGTTTTTACATAAATGCTATTAGAAAGATACTGCATAAAACACAACAAATACGCTGCAAATATCTTGATCTGAGGGGAAACAAGACACAGATGTAAATAACTGTAATAAGAGGAAGAATAGAAGATACCACAAGAGATGAAAATGTAACAGAAGACTCAACAAAAAGTGTTTTCATCTCAGATCTGCTACATGGGTGTGGGTACGAGTTCCCCTGTCTCAAGAGGGAGAAAGCGGTGTGAAGCAGTGTGGACGTGAGTGGAAATGAGTGGACATGATTAAGGAAAGTGATTCTGAGACTAAGCCTTGGAACACCGAGTGGAAAGTCGAGGTTGCTTGTCTGGCCCCACAACGCAAGGATTTAAGACACAGGCACGGGCTCCACACGCAGGCTCTGAGGAGCGGGTCTGCTGCAGAGAAGCTGTGTTTGCTGACTATCACCGAGACTGTGGTGGCCTGGGATCACAGGCCAGCAGGGCGCTGGCCAGAGGACAGTTGATGAGGGGCGGAACCGCGCCTCTCGCTGCTAGGCCCTGACTCCTTCTAACACAAAGCTGACCAAATGCTCAGGAACGTACCCCATGCGCAGAAAATATGGAAGGGGCCACCTGAACATAAGCAGGAGGACTAAGAAATACCAACTTGAGAAGCATCTTTGTACAGTTAAGCATAGAATGCATAAAGATAAACATAAGACATTCACACCACTACATCATACTTTGAAAAGATAGACAGGATCCACAGTTTCCCGGCGAAACTAGAATTGGCACGTAAGACGGACAGGCTTCCCTAAGTAACAAGACAAAATGTGTATTGCCGACAAGTGGAAAGGGAAAACAGCTCAGGCCTACAAAAGAGCCAACAGCAAATGCAGATGTGAAAACAAACAGCTTTCCCAGTAACTCAGTATCAATTTAGTGAGGTTAGAGAAGTGAAATATCGTAAAAAGTGACATTAAAAGCTCCCAATAAAGAGCCTCCCAGGCACCAACGCACGGACAGCCACACTCACTCTGCCGGTCACATGCCGGGGCAACCCACACACACCCCAATGTATCGGAAACCCCACCAAGGCGCGTTCCACAAAAGAGGCCTGGTGTAAAGAAGCAGCAGGTTAAAATCCGCTTAAATGGAGCCACTTTCCGTCCTAACAGGACACCAGTTCATTTATGACTTGCCCTTTGTTCAGTAGCGGGCAGTTTCATATACTCACTGTGAAATCTGGGACTTTGCTCTCCAGAAGAAAGACTACTGAAATGTTATTGAGTCATAAGTTCCAAAAACAGAGAGGAAATACCAATGAGGGAATTTCTTTTTTATAAGCTCCATGAAAAAGTCTGTATCACGCACCTTCTTATGGCCTCTTAGGCAAGGTAAAGTTAAGGAAGAAAGCAAACCATTGTATGTGCACAAATAGAAGAATCCAGAACATTTTAAAATACCCGGGTTCGCTTCCTAACACACTTTCTTAGCCCCTTTACGAGTAATTGGGTTCAGAGCGCTCCTCCCAGAGCAGAACTCTTCAGTGGGCTTCAGGAGGCTGCGCTCCTTGCTCCCCCACCCATTTGCTGTGGGGCCTGGGTGCCATGTGCCCTTCCAGCCAGAGTCACCAAAGGCCTGATGCCACACAGCTGGCACAGCCTGCGAAAGGTGGCAGAGTTGGGGTCTCTGAAACACTGAGAACCCAGTGGGGAAAGAGGACATCACTGTCCGCTGCTACCCACACATGACCTTCCATTTCCTCAAACCACGGCCCACTTCCACACTCAGCAAACACTGCATCTGTCCGACATGCACACATCTGCTCCACACCCAGCACCCTGCGCGCTGTCTGCTAAGGAGCGGAGCTTGCAGCATGAAACACAGGCGCGTGTCACCTCTCCAGGTAACTAGACAAAAGCACGGTCACAATGCGCTTCACCCACCTTCCACCACAGACCCGAAGGCTGTAAAGTTAGGCTCGAACACACTTGCGCCAGGTTTCAAGTAGCCCGCGCCCTGCAAGTCACCACTCGCTTTCTTCGTAAGGCCCAGAAGAGAGGGTGGGCAGGGCCTGCCAGCTACTTACAAGAACATAGCAAATCTCACTCAGTGTAAACACATTTGAAGTTCACATTAAGGTGACAGTTGAACTTCCATCCTAAATAAAATTTCTGAATAGAGATTAAGCTTCAAGTCAAAAGTTTCACATCAAAATAAATACAAAAATGTGTTCACACAGGTGCATTATTTTATAACAAAAATCCCTATATAAACTAGATGGTCTGTTTAAAAAAAAAAGAAAGAAAAGAAAAGAAAAAGCAAATCAAGCACCGATTAACTATTCCTAGGCTTCACCATATAATATAATATCGATAATATAATATCGCCACTACTCATCAATAAATGCCCCAATCATTTTACAGTAGAAACACTTACAAGCTGTTTTTTCCAATTTTAAACTAAAATACTTTCTTCTGAGCAAAGATCGGGTGACTTCTCATTACATATAAAGTCCCAGAAGAACTGCAAACCACCACCAGATGCTTTATTTCAACATTTATATCCTTTGCCAAGTGGAAACTTCCGTAAGTTTAACTCTTCAGTGGACATCTATGCTCTGTGACCGCCTGAGAGCCACAGACTAAAGCAAGCGCAGCTGGAACAGAGAAGCAACTCCTGTCACTGGGACAGGGCTTCAGAGCCAGGCTGGACTCTTAGACACCTACACATGAAACGGACTGAACCACGACGCCTAAGAAAGAAACCCTAAAAGTAGTCAATCACAAATATATCTGAAATCTAGAAACTCCCCTCCTGAGTCTTAACATAAAGTAGAACACACAAGCAACAGCTCTTTTAAAACATACAACTCAAGACATTTCCAAATCAGCACATTAATGTCTTACTGGTAAACTTGATGGTCTTTCTTGCTGCATTAAGTTCAAGTCTTCGTGGTTTGGTTTTCCAGGAGCCAGAGGAGGTTGAGACCTAGTTCCATAGCCTTCCTGAGACATGTCCTAAACAAACAAATACAAAGCACTTCATAAATATCTCAATGAGATTCTTCAGTGACCAAAATGAAGTAAAGGCTTATTGCAAAATATCATATTACATGGCATGCCATGTATAAATATTACATGTTAAAAGCGCCACACCCATGTTACATTTAAGCAGACATTAAAAATGTTAGCAGCTATCATGTTTTTAACATTTATTCAAAGTTAAAATGAAAGAGGGGAGAAGAAAAAAAAGAGGCAGTAAGCCATCACCTGCAAAAATACTGACATTTAGCAATTAAACTGGCCGTGAGACCACGCAAGCTGAACGCTGCATCCTAGCTCGTGGGAAGGTGACTAATCAGTGAAAGACTGAGGACGAAGGTCAGGCACAGCGGAACTCTGCTAGGCCAAAGCCGACAAAAGTTCATGACTGTTCAATTCTGTTTTCTTGAATGCCTTCACCGTAACCAGGAAACATTCAAATAATTTAAGCAGACTTTATGATATCAACCGACTTTTAACATGTCCTCTCAAGAGCCCACAAAAACAACATAGTCATTAAGCTCTCAGTGTGGGCACTTGGGGCTTCCACAAAACCCATAAACAAACATGCATCGATTGCCCATGCCCGCATGGGGTGGTCCTCAGAGAAGCAGAGCAAGGAACGAAATGGCAAGGGGAAACAACTTGCACCCCAAAACCTGCCGAGGTGCTAGAAAACTGTCACACCCGGCCTTTCCAGCATCCTGGAGAACAAATTTCCAGGAGGCCTTCTGCACAGTTTCAGTGCTGTGCCAAAATAAAATAACATGAACCAAATTCCACACACCCCGCTCACTGGGGGTCAGCCCCCCAATGCATAACTGGGTCTGCTAGGCCGCTGAGCTGACCGGAGGACCCAGGAGCCCAGAGGAAGGCAGCAGCCGGAATGTGGACTGCTCGCCCGAGCAGAACTGCCCTGGCACTGAAAGCAGAAGAACCAGTTTCTGGCTGCAGAGGGAAAAAAAAAGGATGGGGGAAAAAAATCTTTGAAAAATGAAATTCTCTCCCTTCCCCTGACAGTTTAAATATGTTAGAAGTAAAAACAAACACAGTAACAAACAAAAAACCCACTAGGTATAAGTTTTCCTTTTCCTGTTAAATCCTCAATTCATCACTTCAAAATCTGTGTTGATCAGATGAAGCCCTTCACTCTAGAAGTCTCTGTGGCCGCCGCCCTTGTCACAGGTGTGTGCTGGACCACGTGGCTTCCAGGCCCAGGAAGCTATGGGCGAGTGCAGCCTCCCAGGGCAGAGAAGCTGCCCTGACTCGACCTAACCGGCTGAGCCTGGAGCCCATGGAGGGAAGGGAAGAGCCAACCCTCTCCCCAAGCAGAAACTGCACACGGAACACACCGCTGTGAATGTCTGAACCTGCCAGTCAGTCCACACCCCCCCACGCTTACCCCACAGAAAGTCCACAGATGTCACAGATGTTAAGAATCCAGAGCCAGATGCCTCTGACCACCCCCAAGGCAGGAAACAGGATTTCTGAACAGCACACAAGGGCAAACACCTATCCCGATGCTCACAGGTCAGATGGGTTTGCTGCTGGCCTCTTTCTGGGGGCTTCCTTTCTCGCATCTGCTGGTTCTTTTCACCCCACATTCTATGGGTGACCATTGATGTGTTTTATTGTATCTACTCACAGTCATTGCCAGAGAGTTCTGCACAGTGGCCTCAATTTCTTACTGCTTTCCTTTCTTTTTATAAAAACAACCCTCCTACGGCCCTCCCTGGCGGCGCAGCGGGTTAAAGCACAGCACTGAGAAGCTAAAGCCGCTTCCGCATGAGTTCGATGCCCGCCTGCCCCGGAGGAGACCAGCAGACCTCTCCTGACCCGCCCGCTGCTCCCCTCAGCAGTGTGCTTTGTTGATCTGCCTGTTCTGCTCCCCACTGTCTCTGGTGAAGCCTCTCGCCACCCCTCAGCCTGTACCCCAGTTCTGTATGCACAAATAAATCTTTAAAAAAAAAAAAACCCTCCTACTTTGTCATCATTTAAAACATTTAAATCAGCCCTATACTTGGGTGAGAGAACGAAATCCCAGTTGTCCTGGTTTTCGTTTGCTGGCATGGGGTGGGGGCGTGGGAGCCCTGGGAGGAAAGACAGGGAAGGGCAGCTCAGGTCTGTCCCAGCCCAGGGCGCCATCAGGCCTGGGGGCAGGGCTACGCCCACTCCCCTCCCCGCCCCATTTCTCCCAGATCCCCGACTTTCCCTGGCCGCACACACTTCCTGCTGGGCCCCCCAGGCCCGGGAGCATGTCGGGGAGGTGGCTGCGGCACCAGAGCAGCCCCTCAGCTCGCAGGCCGGGACACGTGGGCAGACGGGCACAGGTGCGGGCAGGCCCGGCCCTCCTTCCAGAACGTCAGCGAAGAGCAGGAGCAGGCTCGGCCCTGTGCGTGTCGGCCTTTTCAGTTTCTTGTTATTTTCACTCTATGGCTACATGAGCTGATTTTTATCAGAGGAGAAAGAGATGACTACAACCGCAGAGAAGTCATATTTCAATTTAGATACAGTGGCCTCTAAAATAAGCAACAGGAACTAATAGACTATGAAAGCGAGCAGGAAATTTTATTATGATTTTATATTTCACTTTCTGGGGCTTTAAAAGTTCACAATAATTAGATTTCATCGAAGTCTCAAACACTCTTCCTAACCACAAGAGGCTTGCAATTATTAAGTACAGTTGGAAATAAAACCCCAACAAAATTTAGTGAGCGCTGCTGAAAATGGAACTTATTTTCCCTCAACGTATGACTGAACATAAGGATTAATTTAGCTCAGAGTATACAGAAAAGGTACCAACTTCTGCCCCAAAACAAACATCATCTGCGCCTCACTGGCAACGGATCACAGAGCGGCGCTTGGCAGCTTTGAGAAAGACGGCGAAGCTCCGGGCCCACCCCGAGGCCCCCCCCAGCACTGCACTGACGTCCTGCTGCGGGCCTATTTGCCCCTCAAGAACAGCACGTGGGAATAATCTCAGTCGCAAAGAGGCAACACCTGAACGCAGAGGTAAAGCCAAGTCGCGGGCTCTGGTGACGCCGCGCACCTGACAGCCACTGCGCCTCCCTGGCCGGCAGGAGTCCACACTCGC
>NW_004567102.1:85179292-85210035 GCF_000260355.1 Condylura cristata | reverse complement strand
ACCTCAGCTCACCCTACGTCTGCTGCTGTCTGTGAGAGTCGGGAGGGGCGGCCGCACGGAGCCAGGCGCCTGCCTGAGGCGTCCTGTCACGGAGGCCGGCGGGCGGGACCCACCCTCCGTGAGTGGCCAGGAGAAAGGCCGCCAGGCCGCCCTGTCAGGAGGGAGCTGAAGGCCACTGCCCGCCGGGTCCAGGGGAGGCCGAGCACGGAGCGATTCTCTGCTGTGAAATGAATTAGACTCAAATGGCAACAGGAGCCACTGGAGAAAACGCTGAATAAAATGCCGAGGACACTTTAAACAACTGAAAAGGGGAAAGAGCCTCCTGAAGTGGTGGTCCCGAGAAGAGAGACAGTAAGAAGGAAGACTGCCCCACCCCGGGCCCCCCCAAAGCTGACCATGACTGTCGAGCGCTTCCAAGCGTGCGTGAAGGCAGATCTCGATCTCCTTTACACACAGCAGGGCGTATTTCCCGCGCCAGGCACAGGCTGGGTGGTGGACACCAGCTGACAGGGTGGCAGGCTTCACGCTCACCTGCCCTGGGCGCACGCACCACCCGTCAGCAGCGCCTCCTACTGACCAGCCCCTGGTGACGACGCTCAGGTCGCCCGGCTCCACACACACAGCTTCGGGCCCACGTGGTCGGGACACAGCCTCGTGTGGCACGTGCCTGTGACGTGGACCTCTGTGGGCTGACCTCTGCCCAGGGCTGGAAGGCACACTGAGCCCTGACACAGCTGGCCAGGCGCCCCACCAGGGGAGCCCACTGCCCCCACAATCCCTCGTCAAGGCACACAGAGCTTGACCCACCGGTCTCAGGGTCACAGCGTCTCCCGAGTTGATGCAGCAGGCCCAGGAAGGGGTGCAGGGAGACTGGCAGGCAGGAGTGAAGGAGAGCACCCCGCACAGGGAGCGCAGGCCAGAGCAGCCTGCGGGGCAGGCGACGCCGTCCTGGGCAAGCACAGGGCCAGGGCGGCAGAGTGGGAACCAGCAGCGTGGCTGGCCCCAGAGTCCTGGGAGCGTGTCCACATGACAGGCCAGAGGCCTGGAGCTTCTGGCTCCGGAACACAGCACAGGCCCCCTGTCTGTTCAGGGGGGCTTTCCCGGTGCAGGAGCAGGGGCGTGGGGCGGGGACGGCCTGATCTGAGCAGCAAGGCCGCGGGCGCTCGTCCTCCCGCACGGAGCCCAGAGGCAGCTCTCGCTCGCTCCCCGTGCCTGCCGTGACCCGGCCCCTCACGGGACACACAGCGTGAGAGACAGGTGGGACGACAGGGGCCCGTGCCACAGGGAGGATGCCTGGTGGCTGCAGGGGGCGGGCACCGTCACGAGAGGGGTGACCCCATTGGGAAGCCACACTTCAGCCAAAGCTGGGTGCCACTGACTTCTCTGCTTCCAGTTTCAAATCCATTTAAATGACACTTTCCTAAGGAAAGCAGCGAATACCTCCACTCCCGGTGACCACGCTCACCAGGCGCCTCAGGAACACCCCGGGGACACGCGTGCCTGTGCAGGTGCGGTCTGGCCGGCCGCCCACCCCCACCCCCGTCCGGCCACACCGCAGGCCCATCTTCATCCCTCTCCGACCGCACTGAGGTGTGCCAGTGCTGTGACATGAAGCAGCAGGCGCCATGTAACTTCCACCCTTTCTATACGTTATCCTCAGTTTCCACAAACTCTCCAGCAAAAATTACCAGAATTATAAATCTCAAGTATTTTGCATGTAGAGTGTTTCCAAGACACTGAAATCCAACACTGTGAATAAGAGATATTTACAAGGGAAAGTGGCCGTAAGTCCGAACACAAGGCGAACTCCCTGCCATGCGTCACCGAGTATTTAAATTCCACAGGTTGATATTCTTGAGATGCAGCCGAGATGAACCCCAGCACCCCCAAAATGACCTCAGACCCACCTCAGATGTCCCCCACGCTCTGGTAAGAATTACAGTGCTGGTCCCTGGACAGGGGCTGTGGGGAGGCTTCTGCCAGTGCACACTTACAGGCAACACAGAAACACAAAACTCAGTGCACGCGGAGAAGCACGAGAAACCGGACAAAGCTTGGGCTCTGTCCAAGAACATGACGCTCGCAGCCCCTGCCTGAGAGAAATGCGCTCTGCGCGTCGCGCCGGGTGACGCCGCCTCTCAGGCAGGCGAGGCTGCGAGAGCAGGTGGAAGCTGCATGGCAGGCTGAGGTGCCGTCGACGGGGAGCGAACAGCCAGACACTGCATCGCTCCGACGACCCTGGCCCCCAAAGTGGCAATGACTTTGATAGCTCCCTGCGGCTAGCTACCAGCGGACAGGAAATACAAAAGACTGCCTTTGAGAAAGGAACAGCACTTTCAGCCTGGGCAACACAACCAGCAACTCCTGGGCTACTAGAAAAATCACCACGTTTCTTCAACACGTAAGGATGCAACAGGTCACTGGCTCTCAGCAGATCCTCAAGGTTTCAGAAAACTAATGGGCGGAAACTGAGTGGGGTGGTGGGATCAAAAAGGGGATTCGCCAGAACTGAGAACTCAGTAACTTCAAGGACAGTTTCAAACCAGACTAGCTACAAAGAGCTGTGTTCAACAGCACAACCTGTATCCAAATAGCAGAAATAAAGATGGAATTCCTAAAGAATGTCCCCAAACAGCTGGCCTTCAAATTATAAACTCAACAAAAGCTCGGGCTGCCTAAGAACTCGGCTCTGCACAGCTACTCATGCAGGATGCCGGTGTCTCTCACGCACCCTTTGACCCAGGGAGAAGTCTGAGGGGCGTGAGCACAGACAGCCACCTGCAGGGCCTGAGCCGCCCACACCCCGGCTGTGCTTGAGCCCATGTAGCCAACTCAGCCCGAGACAGGGAGCCCCCCTCAGAGCCTGTCCCACTTCTCCCTGGAATCCCCTCCGTGTGAAAGCTAAAAGGAAGGTGTGCAGGACCAGCAGGCTGGTAGGGAGACAACGAGGAAGAGAAGCGGTGGAGGAAAAGAACAAAAGCCAATCCGGGTCAGCTGGAGAGCGCCTGGTGCCCGGCTTTGCATAGAAAATGCTCGCAAAATGCAAGAGGCTACAAGAATTTTGTGGATTTTTTTTTTTTTTACCATGACCATATGTAACTTTTATGGCTTTTTCAAAGATGTTAAAATGAATCATTCGAGTGAAATTCTTTTCTCATTCGAGTTCTCATTTCCAGAATATAGACTTAGAGTGAAAAAATACACTTAAGAGAAGTTAGTGCAGGCCTATCACTTCACTGCATTTCAGCAGAAGTAGCCAGGCTGTAAACACGCCTTCCCCGAAAAGCCAGGAAGATGTTCAGAGATTCCCTTACAGTTTTTAGAATATATGTTCCACGGAAGTGTTAGAATGAGGATAGGGAAAAAGGCTACCGTTAAAAAGTTTATTAAATTTCTATTTGGGATAGAGAAGAAAAAGACTCCAGAAATCTGGGAACGGATATCAATGATATCAAAATTAAAATGAAATTTATTTGTTGAAGCAGAACTTATTTCTGTAGCCATCTCACTGCTTTTCTGCAGGGGACATGGAAGGTGAGGTGGCTGCCCTGGAGCAGGGGACGGGCAGTGGTGTGGGAGTCCAGCCCCAGGCGCCCCCGGGTACATGGGACATTGACCCTTGGGCACCTGGGAGAGCTGAAGATTTTCTTAGGAGAGTGTTTACTGGCTGTCTGTTCTCCAAGGACAGCTCCTGGCCACCGGCATCGGAAGCAAAACACGGACCCCACATCCATCAAATCACAGAACAGAGACTCAGAGTAGGCATGACAGCCTGTTTCCTCAAGTCGTCCAGCTGATTCTAACACACTGGGCACCTTGAAAACACGGGGGTAGCAACTGAGGAGGCCCTACCTGTAGCCCCACGGCTTGAAATCTCCAGAACAGAATGATTCTCTGTTTGCACAGTGACACAGGAGACATGGCCCTCTGGATCAAAACAGTCGGGACAGCACCCGACACCCATCACATCAGGCCAAACTGGCGTCTCTGCTCCAGTGATTAGTCACAGTGAGGAACGCACAGAAGAGACTGGGGAGCTCGGGGGTGTGTCTGTGTGTGCGCGTCTGTCTCGCTCGGCTGTGGAATGCACAAGAATGTTCTTACAGATTCCTGTTCCCCCAAAGACAACCATTTCTAGAGCAAGAGAAATCACTTGAGCAAACAACTTCCCCCCTTATCTTGTCAGAGAAGCACATGTGTTTGCTTATATCCCTTCCTTACCCTACTTCAGTCCTTCTTTGCCTCCTGAAAGTGAAGCAAAGTGGGGAACCCTTTCTGCGCCCCAAAGCTTAGCACTCTGAGGAGTCAGTCAGCAAGAGGGAGCTGGTTCTGGTGTCCTTCTTTCAGGAAAGAAGGTAGAGCTGCCCACACCAGCAAATCCTACAAGTCACCCAAAGTCTCAAAATCCGCAGGTAATTTTCTGGGGTACAACACATACAGACAGACATTGCTATTCTAATCTGAGTATTTTAAATTTAAAAAAAATGGATGAAGGAAGAACTGTTATGTAACATGTAAATTATGTTTTATTTTCCACATTTTAAGTGTTGAAAGACAAAGGAAGGCAACTGAGAATAGTGAAAGAAAAAATAATCCCTCCGGGGAAAAGTCTCGGGTCACTTTGTGTCCGACTCTGGCCGGAGTTAAGCGTGAGCCTCAGCAGCCTGTGCCTGCAGCTCCACCCTCGGCCTCGGACTTCAACATGAGCCCGCGAAGTCCTCAGAGAGGCCG
This sequence comes from Condylura cristata, assembly GCF_000260355.1. Classification (NCBI taxonomy): domain Eukaryota; kingdom Metazoa; phylum Chordata; class Mammalia; order Eulipotyphla; family Talpidae; genus Condylura; species Condylura cristata. The sequence continues at coordinate 85,205,304 of NW_004567102.1, read as the reverse complement.
GGTGGTGGCCACACTCGCCGTGTCCTGTGCGAGCCTGTCCCACACCTGGACTGGGGCTCCTCCCGCTGGCTGCCCCTGGGCGGGAGGCGGGCGAGGGTGCACCTGCCCAGCATCCGCCTGAGCCCCACAGCGCCAGAGCACTGGGAGGAGAGGAATGTCCGCGCTGCAAGCGCTCACCTGGCTCACCTGGGGAGCCGTCCTGTGAGAAGGCGCAGGGAGGAGAGGGACCAGCTTCGGACTAAAACCCTGCTCTGGCTTAATGAGCCCGAGTGTCCTTCAGCCACTAACAAAATGCGCCTGAAACAAGGTGGCCTTGAACTCTCTTGCCGCCAGGGCGGAAGGTTCGAAGCTTCTGCAGGCTGAGAACAGGCTGCGTGTGCTCTGCTCGGGGCTGTGCTGGGGGTGCGCCCTGGTCCCCATTCCCCTGTGGCCTCCAGGCAGCTAGCACAGGAGCAGCCACTAAGAGTTATCACCATGTGAGTCCTTATTTCCTGGTTTTGTTTTCCTTTGGTTCGCATACTTGAAAGGAAAAAATTACTTAAAAATATTTCAAATTTTTTCAAAAGAAAAAAATTACCAAATTATAATCCTATGCAGTTAGTCGCAGTTTTAATTCCAGAGATAAAAAGAATAAAGACTGAAAGTTTTCCATCGACGAGCCAACAATGCTTTTCACCAGAGAATGGAGTAAAGTCGGAGGGTTTCCTCTTGCTTTTCTCCATTTCCAAACTATAAAAAGCAAAGGTCCAGGTAGACCCAGCAGGAGCGAACTCGGGCATCACCCTGACTTCTACAGTAATTAAAAGCCAGAAAACACTCCAGTCAAATGACATTCTAACATTCTTAAATGTTTTTCTTCATTCTTCGGTAGTCTTTCCTTTTCCGTAGTTAATTATTTAAGAAGCTTTCGAGAATAACAACAATCCACACACACACAACCACACGATGACACAACTATGGCCATTCTATAGGAAGTAGAACAGGCAGCAAGTTGTAGCTTCGCTCAGAACAAGCGCTGCGTTTTTAATCTCCCAGTATGTCTCCAGACGGAGAAGAGAAGAGAAGCAGCGGCATGGAGATGCCCCACTCCATGGGGCATCCCCCATTCTCCCTGGGCTTGGGTCACCCAGCAAGCTGCCCGGGGCCCCGCGGCTCCTGGTCAGCGAGCTGCTCCTGCTCAGCCCTGACATGCTCACTCTGTGGCTCACCAGCTACTCCAACTAGGAGGAAACTCCCTCTCTTCCCTCAACCACCCCCAGAGTTCCAAGCTTAAGACAGCCATGAACAGAGCAGGACAGCAAACGGGAGACTCACTCATGATCTGTAAAACAAGCAACAATTTTTCATCAGCCTACACTCCAACAGTTTCATTGCCAAGTTAATTAATAGATGCCTGTGTCAATATCTGAATGCTAAGCATGACAGGTGATGACCTGTAAATAGCCGTGGTTTTGTTCCAACAACTTATAGGACCAACTGAGAACTGAATCTTACAGGACAAATGAGGAGATCACTGCACTGCTTCACAAAGGCATTTCATGATTAACTTTCTCCCAGAGCTGCAAAATAAGAAGTGGCTTATAAATCAACTCTGTGTCATATACATAAGAGAAATGAATTAGAATAAACAAGCAGTAAGTAAGAATAAGGGAATGTTTACACCGCAATGGATCTCCACCAAAACGTGTAGTGTGCTTCCGAGCCTCTTCGGCGGCTTGTTTTAGTAAGTGACTGATTCTGAAGTTTTTTACCCTCATGTTCCAATTCTAGCCTCTTCTTTTCTGAATGATGCCCACTTACCAGATGCTTGCCGCTTATTGTATCTCCTTTTAAAAAATGCTGACCAGTAAGCTATCTATATAAGCAGTATTTTAAGAAACATAAATACTTGTGCCTACTACACATTTATAAGTAGACTTAGATTTCCACTCAGCTCAGCTAGGAGTGAGTCACTGTTACGGAAGATCTGCCAGACTAGTAGGAGTTCCTGTTATAAGAAATTACTGAACAGTAACCTTTGATTTTATTTTCAATAATGAGAAAAAAAAAATGGCAGATTCCTTCTAAGTGGCCTCGACTAATCCACCTGAATCTAGTCCATGTCCTCAGGCCTGGGCATTCAGCCTCTACTCTCCTACCAGAATCCTGGCCCTGACCAAGGCCGTTTGTGCTGTTCTCCACCAAGCTCTTACTCAAGCTCCAAGACCTCCCGAGAGGCCCTTGACAGCGCCCAATCACAGCTCCCAGTTCGCTTCTCCAGTCCACTTAGGCCGCCCAGCCACACCCCACTGAGCCGCCAGGGCAGACAGTGTCTCACTGTCTCCATTGTCTTAGCTCAGGAAACATTCGTAAGGGGCTGGGGGAATGAAAGCCTTGTGTTTTCTTTTCCTATTTGCTCATGCTCCTGCAACTTCTCCAATAACCCTAGGTTAAGGAAGATGAATAAAAGGATAAAAGTTACACTTTCAGAAGTATAATTGAGAATAGCCCGTGTGTTCTCTCAAGGATCCAAGACAATGAATCCCATCAGATGACAGAAAAACTATACCTAAGACAGCGACATTTGAAACTCTCACTGCTTACAAATAAAGACTTTTACAATATCCATACTTTAAATAAACTAACTTAAATGGGACTAACTTAAATGGAGTTACTTCCTACAATCCTCTTCAAGGAAAGGCATTTATTTCTAGTGATTACAAGAAGACGTTAAAGCCAGGAGACGAGAGGGGGTTGTGGAGGCCTCAGCTACCCCCTCCTGGGGCAGCCTTGAGCCCCATAGAAGGCGGCAGGAGCGGGCAGCCGCAGGCCTGCAGCCCACACTGGGCGGCTCCCCGCGGCTCCGTGATTCTTGGGGCTGCCCTCCACATCGAACAGCTGCCGTCATCAGGAGGCAGTTGGTAGAAGGTCCTGGAGAAATGTGTGCATGAGAGAAAACAGGGTCTCTGGCATTGCATCTCACAGGGGTGATGTGAAGAGGAACCAGGAGAGGAAGGAGGAAAACTGAGTCTGCGGGCACAGAGGGGTGGTGATGGCTTTGCCAGAGGGAGCAGGGAACCAGGAACCAGTCCTGCAGGTAATGCTTGGCAGCCCAAAGATGATGAGATGGACGCTTAGTGGAAACCTGAACGGAAACTAAAAAGTTAGGAGCTACGGCATTAAAGGAGATCGTGCCCATGGTACAAATATTAAAATCTTGCATAAAGTAGCTGGAAGAAGCCAGGATGCCAAGCATTTCAAAATGAAGGCAACGTGAATAGCTATTCTGTAAAAAGAAAACTTGCAAGCTAATACTTTATTGCTTTTTGTTTTTATCATTTTCGTTTACTGTCAAGCTTTTCTGTAAGTGCTGTTTGGAGAACGGACAGAAGGGCTATGGGGAGGGGCGACCCCTTTTCCCACTGCTGGACGGTCAGGCAGCCCTGGTCTCACAGGCCACTTCTGCCCCGGAAGTGAGCAGAAGAGAAACCACGGGGACGAAAGGAAACAGAAAGGACCTGTACTATTTAAGGAGCCTCTGAGTCAACAGTACATCAAAAAGCTGTAAATGCTCAACCGTGCACTTCTTCCTGAGGAAAGCTGTGTTATCTATTCAATCTGGGAAGATTCTCCATCCAGTTCAGAATTCTGTGAGGTCTTTACCATTGCTGGAGCACAGTGAAACCACACAGGGTGCTAAGTAGAAACAGGAGAAACGAACAACCACTGGCAAATAAGTATGACGAATGGGAGCTAGCTGATCCGGAGAACCGTTTGCTATTTTTCTAGGGAGGCATGTGGCAAAACACCAGGTTTTCAAAGGTGCCCATCCACCCCCCCAGGGGCCCCCGGAGGTGTGGGCAGGAGGAGTGTGCCGGCTCGCGGCCATGCACACCGACCGCGGGGGGTCAGCCAGCGAGGCCCTGGCCTCAATGTCTGAACAATGACAAATGGTACATGACTGGCAGCAAAGGTGTATCTTCTTCAGCACTGTTACTTACGTGAACTAGCGAGTAAAAGAGACGCGTGGCACTAAGCGCACTCTGGCACTACATGGCACTAAGCGCACTCTGCTTTCCTGCTCCGTGCCGGCACGGCCCGCTCCGCAGCACGGGACGGCCTGCCTGGGAGGCTCCCTCTGGGCAGAGACCTCACACAAACTGGGGTGCACGTGTGGCCTCCAGGGAAAGGGCGCAATGGCGACAAATGCCCTGAGATGAGAACTGTCCTCTGGGAGGCCGGCGTGGACGAGGGGGCGGGACCAGCCAAAGGGCACCGCAGCCAGCGTGGAGCATCTGGGGCGCCAGCTGGCAGCAGCTGACGGCACTGGAGCAGGTCAGGGAGGCACCTCGGCATCTGGGCTCAAGGTCGTGGCAACAGAGTGAGCGAGACGTAGTCCGATTCTGAGCAGAATCTGAGGTAGGAAGGGGTGAGTGAACAAGTCAGGGGAGAACTCAGCATTCTGAGCACGGTGCAGAAGTCTGTGGAGTGGGCCAGAGGTCAGGTGTGCTGCGCGGGCCACAAGGAGTCGGGTGAGTCTGTAATGATGCCCCACCTAGCGGGGCTGAAGGGGAGCTGCGCAGACAGAGCTGCCCGGGCGCGGAAACACCTGAAGTCACGGGCCTCTGGGTGACGCACAAAGCCAGGAAGCCAGGTGAGGTCACTAAGTGGTCAAGGATTTAAAGCGCTCTGAGCGTCTTCCCTCCTCCTTCCCCATAACAGATCAGAAATTTTCACCAGGTAAGGAGGACAGTGACTCCAGGAGTGTGAAATTTGGAAGCAAGAGCTCAGTAGGCTGCTTCACTGGGTGGGAAGGCAAAGTGTCACATCCAGAGCAACTAACTGCTGGAAATAGCAATTTCTTATGCATTCTAATTAATTCATGCATCACCCTTTACACAACAGCCTAAAACTCTCACACACGCTGCATGTTTGTAATTTAGAAGATATAGATAAGGCAAAAGAAAAGGGGCCTTTGATCGCACAGGTAACATCTTACCAGTTTCAAGGATGTGTGCACAGTTGTTTACACATTTAAGATAATTCCACACCTTGGGGGTAGCTATTTCTGTTACACAAATCTATGAACGTGTCATAAAAATGTTGCTCTGTATTTTTATTGTTTGTGACTGCTGCTGTGTGGTGAATAATCCCCCAGATCAAACGCACCTCAAGGTTCAGGGCACTGGGGAAGCAGGTGTGAAGGCTTCCATTTGTACCAGTGGGGCGCACAGTTCTCGCACCCAAAGAGCTCGCCTGAGCACTTCCTCAGAACACAGTTTTTACTGAAGACTACTGTCTGACATTCATGGCATTCAGCTGGTAGATGGCATAGTGCACAGCCCGTGCACGTCATGTGTGGACTTAATTTCAAAATAATAAAAGGAGACATGTGAATATGAAGTGGCAAACGTGGTCGCCACAGGAACCAGGAAACAGCACAGAGTGGTGGGTTTGGAGGGCCATGGATGGCCCACGGGGCACAGAAACTGAGCTAGCAGCTAATCCCATTGTGTCCAGGCCTTTTCAAAGCTTTACAAAGTCCCCTCGTTCAGTCAGACTCAAAACAAACAACACGAAGCAGGTGTTCCGCCTAGAACCCAACTAGCTCCACTGTGCACGTGAGAATGAAGTGTTCTTGGACTCGCTGGTGGCTGGATGAGATGAGCCAGTGTGCAGGGGCCCTCACGCTTTGTCTGAACTCTCGCCATCTTAGAAGGCGACACAGCACGGCAGACCCGCTGGAGGCTCTCTCCAGGCGGACCCCGCCCTCCGCCCCACCTCGGCGGGTACAGTTGCTGCCCCACATTTAACGCCAGCACCTACCCACAGGCCTCTCACGTCACTGCCTGAGCATCAAATATACAACTTCCCGCTATCGGCTACTGCCTTTCCATTTTTCCAAAGCAACCGTGCATTATTCTTGCTTGCAATTTCACGGAAATAACAGTTTCTATGAATTTTATTGCAAAAGAATGAAGGCACTAGAAAAGCTTCACTATAAATTGGGAGTGTTATTACCTGTTACATCCTAAATTGTCTGTTACATGTTTGTTCAACTTTAACTGTACACAGGCTATCCAAGAAAACAGAGTCCCATGCTAGCCATATGGCAGGCTGGATACTCTAAGTTCCACTGTTTGGAAATACCTAAAATCCGGAGAGCAAGCCTTTTAAAGGCTCACCGACTGGCCACATGTGCGTGTGGGAGCAGAGAAAGCAAGCCAAGAGCATGCCTGATCAGAGGGTGAGAGAAGCTGCCTTCTGTTCCAGACCTTCAGGTCTGATCGGCATGACCACCTCACAGAACACAGGGGGCACGGACACAGAAAGGTACAGGGCCTGCCCAAGGGATCGGATCTCTCCAATAAACGAGGAACTAAAGAGGAGGTATCATCCAAGCACAGGAAAGTCCACTCAGAGAAAAGAGAAGCACCTGTCTTGAACTTGATCCTCGGAGCAGGCAAGCGAAGTTTAAAAATAGCCCCTCTGAGAACTGGCAGCCACAGGCCAACCATCACCAGGGTTTCTGGTCAAAATTAACACTTAGTGGTGTGGTCTGCAAAACCTCAAGAAGAGAGACTTCCATTTAAAGTGGTCCCGGAGGCCATCACCACTTGAAGCCACTGATCAATCTTAACATCACCACGTGGGACAAAGAGGCCGAGTGTTCCACCTGCTGAAACACCAGCTGCATCACCTGTGAGGCAGTGAAGCGCCCTCAGTCAGTAACCATGTGCAAAAACCACCCCAGGACGAGTGGCCACAGCCACCAGCCTGCTCACTGTTCCCAGCTGTGCGCGCGGGAAGTGGCAGGAAGGTCAGGCTCCACCAGGGAGCCAGCAGCTTCCACGGCAAGACAGCTGCGGGTGGCGGGAAGGGGGAGAGACCGCTGCGGGCTGTGAGCAGGAGCGGGGCCCCAGACTCCAGGGACGTGATTTACAAGCACCACCAACAAAAATGTTTACTGTCAAGCCTTTGGATCTGATGTGCAATTACAGGCTATAAAGGCCGGATGAGCACGTGAAGCCACATCAAGAGAAACATCACACAAAGCCATTTCACAGGCCAGCTGACTCCGGGGTTTTGACATGACAAAGGCAGAGATGGGAAGGGAAGAGAACTATTCCAGATAAAGAGACTTAAGAAGGAAATCTGTGTCTTAACCCTGTTTGAATTCTGTGGGAAGCTCAGGAACTGCAGAGGCAGGAGAGGCCCTGGCTCAGGTCTGCTCCGGAGACACAGGAACCACCACGGTGCAAAGCGCTCTGTCGGCCTATGAAGAAACTTGTAATAAACCTTTACAGAATAAAGCACAAAACACAGTTTCAGATAACTAGCACCCACGGAAAACTGGCAGAAGTATATCCCGACCCTCCCCAGGGCACAGAACACAAGCTCAACGAAGCTGACTTCAAAGAAGGAAGAGAAATAAGAACATCCTTAGAACTAGAAAAGAACAAAAATAAAGCGGATCAAAATTTCAGATTCAGCCAAAGCAGAATTTAAAAGGAAAATTTGTAGTCTTGTATTTGGTTTTATCTGAGAAAAGTGTTTCAAATAAGTAAAGCGTTCACTTAATGGGGGAGAGGGGACATTAAAATAAGCATTAGTAAAACAGAAAGCAAGATATAGTCTGAAGAGAATTTGACTACGCAGGTCTGCCGCACCATGTGGGTCACCTCCAGGGCGGGGACTGAACTCACACGGAAGAGGCCACAGCTTGGCTCAGCTTCACAGTGCAGCGCTCCAACCCGCTGCACCACCGGGGAGGGCCGGAAAAACATAAACGCCGATGCCTTCATGGTGGATGGTTTAAAATTAAAGTAATAAAGATAACTATCAACTGTAAGTTAATAAATTGAATCTTGTTAGAAACGGATAAAATCTGAATATATAAGAATGGATAAAGCCAAAAACCTAAAGAATAAGAGGTGATACCTTGAATATCCCTATATTCACAAGAGAACAGGATAAAAAGTCAAAAATCAGAAAAATCAAGGATCACACAGTTCTCTGCGGGTTCAAAGACATTTCCCTCAAACACACACACAATAAAAAACAGAATGAATGCCCAAAGGCAAGCGGCAAGTGGGAGGGACAGTAACTCGAACCACAGAGGCTGAGACTTCGTGAATCTCTCTTTAAAACACCAACAACAACCAAGTACAAAAACTCAAGGTAGAGACATAGGATGAAAAGCCCAGGGCACAAAAGAAACCTGCAGACACATACTGACACCAAGAGGAATGAGGTGGCAAATCGCCTGCCCGACACACACAGGGAGACGCGTCCTGACACTCAGACGGTGGGAGCTTAGCGCTACGTGGCCCGGGGACAGCCTGGCAAAATTCTCCCCAAGCACAAGTGCGCCTGTCTGGTCACACACACTGCCTGTCCAGGGATTCGCCCTGCAGGCGCAGCACACGTCACGCGACGACACACTCGCAGAGCTGGTCAGGGCAGTGTGGCTTGAACGGCTGGTGACTAAAAATGATCCAAATGTCTATCAGAACAGCTTTGGTGAAACACGCTATGGTATGTCCATGTCATGGAGGAAGCCATGCCAGTGAAGTGCTGCTCTGTGGAAAGATGGCTTGATGGCGGGGGAGGCGGGTCCAGAGGACAGCAGGTGTGCACAGCCCGAAGCGTGCCACCGTCTATGTGACGCAGGGTGGAGAGTACTCTGCTAAGCTGCCTCTCTGCAGCTCCAGCACACCGTGCACGACACTCCGAGCAGCCACCTGGCAGAGGGAGGGCAGGCCTGGCAAACCAGGCAGGAGGGCGGTCTCTAGGTCCACTTCCTTGAACTTGCAAGTCTTTGAAACACGTAACTGTATTGATTACCCAGGACATTACACATTAAAAATGTGAAAGCCGAAGGGAAGCATCTTAATGGAACCCTAAAATTGCCCCGAGTATCAATCACATAAAGAAGAGACGCAGCATCACTTGCTGATTGATTCCCTGCAATGAAATCAATGGGTGATGATGCTGTGTTTGGAGACAAGAGAAAAGTCTGCAGGAAGCAATGTTTTGACGGTTAGGTTCCAGCTGATTAAGTTAAATTTAGCTATGTTTCTCTGGCTTTTAAATATATGTAAATTCAGGATTACAAATTCTTATTCAACTCGGCTTGATTCTGAAAATATTCTGTCACTTTTACTTGGTTTGGGAACAGACTTGGTGTGTTATTTTACTTTTGGAGGTGGTAGCTCTACCTAAAATGCTAGATCTCACTCCTGAACAAACCTTCTAAATCTACCTGAACATCTGACTCCTTAAAAACTGAAATCATCCTCTCCAAGCAGACCCCAGGATGACATCCCCTGAGAATCTCATGCCAGTGTCCTCTCTGTCCCATGGCAGATTTAATGGAACAGAAAATACAAGGATGAAAACAAAAAACTAACAACAGACTTTGAGCAACATTTGCTTTCCTCAGAGTATACAAAAATGATAACTACTATGTATTTCCTCACATGTAATTCATTGCATTCAAATAAATAAAATAGCAGTATCAATCAAGATGTACCATACACGTAATGCATTTTAAAACAGTATTCATTAAAATGAGATTTTACATGGAGAATGATTTAAATATTGAAAATGAATTTCAATGCGAAGGATATGAAGTAACTCACTGCCATGCGGAGAAGCCACCAGAGATCGTGGCTTCATGAAGGAAGCAAACCCTGCCTTGGTCCTGAAGGAAAGGACAGGACTGAGAACCTGAGTCAAGTTGGTTTTGCAATCAGAGATTCCTCTTAGCACACAAAAGTAAAATGAGTAATGCGATCTCTCATTGAGTCCTTGTAAAACGTGGATGACATGACATCCCATGTGTACAGAGGAGGCCAATAAGGTTTTGAAAGTCTTTGACAAGCCTATAGCTTTCTATGTCAAGAACTCAGAGGCTGTCTCTGCTTACAAGCACCTCAGCACGAGACAGCGAGCGATGCTCGGGGCTGGCACCAGAGCAGGGAGCTGCGTGAAAGGGGTGTCGGCAAATTCGCCCTGGGAGGTGCGGCTGAAGGAAGCAGGACTCCTCTGCTGTGGGAGGGAGGCGGTGGGTGGGAGACTAGAGGGACACTCACTAAGGCTTCAAGACAGGAGAGGGTGGAAGCAGGTGGAGCAGAAAGTTTTGTCCAATCTCTCGCTTCCTACGTTCCAGTTTAAGAAACAGGCCCGCAAGATGAGCCGTCTGTGGCCAGGGCTGATACACCGGGATGGCCAGGTGACCCGTCCCCGCCCCTGCCCAAATAGGCACCATCATCTGATGTGTTTCACCACCAAGTGTTTGGGTGGGAACAACTAGGGACTTAAAAAAAAAGGACCTCGGATGTAAAAGTCTCTCAATTTTCCCCACAATTCAACAAAAGATTAAACCAAGTCATTGTAATAATGTGCATTCCTAACTCTGTATATACCTTTACATAATACCAGAATTTTGAAAACATATATGCAAAAAAACAACACAAAAACCCCAAGATTCTTTAGGCTCTTCAACCCCTGGTGCATGTTTTAACATGTTTTCTTTACAGTCATCAACTCTCTTTAGAACTCTTAAGTAAAAGTCACATGGGGAAAGGATCCAACAAACCCAAGAGAATACTGAAGAAGTCCACTGCACTGACCAAGTTTAATATACTGGTCTATTTTACGTAGGGGGAAAAAAGGACATGTAAGAAGCACCCGAAACGACACCGTTAATGTCACATTCCTTCCCTTTCCTCACCACCCCGCCCCACAAGAGCAAAAGAGAAGAACATACAAAATAGAAAGTCACATGTTCTGAGGACGGCTGCTGATTCACCCTGGCGCCCCTGGCCCACGAGGCCCTTAACGGCACTCAGTGACGACTCCAAAACAAAATGAAGAGGGGCCATTTCGTCAAATGCAGAGGCGTGCACTGCTTTCCTGCAAATATGCATATATATGCTTTCCTGCAAATATACATATACATACATACATACATATACATATATATATATATATATATATATATGGCCCAGTGACCTGAAAGCATATTTAATGTGGCTGATTTAAACTAGAAACTGCTTGTTATAATGAAAGTACATGATCCCCTGTAGTATTTTAATATATTATAATTGAAGCGATTATCTGTTTATAAGCTACTTTAAAAAGAACAACCCTGCCAAAGGCAACAAATGTTTTGATACGGTTAGCACTTACCATTATACAGAAACAAACCCAAAAAAAGCTCAAGATAAAAATACCATGTATGTGCCAATGAGCAAGATTCAATGATCAATAAAATCCTCTTTCTGAATAAGCCTCAGCAGAATGACAGAGCACTTTCTTGGAAGACTGAGAACCCAAATGACAACACGAAATGACTGACACCTTCTGCTGTCACTAACCAGTCAAGGAAGAAGCCTCTGAGCCACTCCTTCTCCCCACCCTTCAATCGTAAGCACCCGCCCAGAAACACACAGCTCTGGCTAGGTTAGAACTCTCATTTTCTCATGACTCCATTTTTTGAGAACGGCTTTTCCAGTTGGATAGGCAAATGTCTCGGAGCCAGACCTGGCCGTGGCCGAGGCCCTGGAGGACAGAACAGGCCGGAAGGCGCTGGGCTCACCTGCTGCGGCTGGTACCTCTGCGGGGGCTGGGAGGGCAGGTACTGGGCCTGCGGAGGGAGGTGCGGAGGCTGCGGCTGCTGGTTGTAATAGGGCTGCTGGCCCTGCTGGCAGTACCCACTCACACCTTGCTGTCCGTACTGAGCTGGCATCTGTCAAGAAGTCAAGCAAAGTGATCGAGAAAGTCAAAATGTGCAATTCAATGAAAGCGAAGATGGCTGCAATTCAGCAACATGAAGTGGCTTCTTTGCTATGCAACGGAATTCAGTATTCTTAATATTCTTTCCATTAAATAAATTGACATTCTGCCCGCGGTTCACATGTCAAGGAAGTCAAAAGATAATTTGACTTTGATTATAAAAATGTTTCATCAGATATCAAATATTGATGACTTCATAAAAATCTAGTGAAGGGGAGAAGCTCCTAATACGGACATTAAAATATATTCTCTGCTGAGAAAACCAAAGAAGCATTATGTAATAATACAAATATTATTTTATTCTTGTGCAACACTCAAGATGGATATGATCACCAGCAGAATGCGTGTGCTTGCTAGTATCTGTACGTACTTGCGGTCTGCACTCAGGGCTTGGGGAAAGTGCGAGGGTACGAGAATATTCATTTCAGCTAAGGTCAGAACAGTACCATGCCAGTTACCATAGCAATTCCATTTATTATCGCGAACAAGGAATGACATTGCTTTAGATAGCAAGACTATCTGTAACAATAAAACTATCAATATGACTTCTTCAAAGAAAGATATTCATATCTAATACAAAGACAGGACTTTCCGACTTGATAAAAGGGGTGATGATATAAAGCACAGTGCATTGTACTGCAAAGGCTGAGAGACAGATAGGCAGAAAGACCTGAATCAGTCGTCTCCATCTCTAATTACATGAGCCTAAAAACCCTTGCATCCCATTCAAAGGGAAAAGTCCTTTCCACATGCCATAAAGATACACTGATGAAATTCTTAGTGTTCATATTGTTTTCAATGAGAAATTGACTTTTTTTTTTAATTGGGAAAGAAAGCAGAAAAACAAACTACAGAACAGGAAAAAAAAAAAAATAGCACCCCAGGAGCCGCTCTGAATCCCACAATATGGCCTGCGTGGGAATGCTAAGAGCTCGGGTTAGCTCACACACTCAAGGGTCTGGCGATCGCTTCACATAAGACATAAAAGCCAAAGGCACCAGGCGGTGCTGAGGGCGGGGACAGGAGGGGAGGAGCTATTACTGAGGCTCCGAGACCACCAGCTCAGAAACTCAGCACAATGACCAAGAGGGGACAACGCAAAATGCTGGAGCTCATATTCCTTTGATCCAGCCCCAAGCATTTCCCACTAGAAAACAGCAGCCCACAGGAGCCGGCAGCAATGACCACCCACCCTCAGCTGGCCACCGCCTCCCACCGCGCAGCCCGCGAGTGGCGAGCAGAAAGGCCGGTGCTGCAGACGAGCAGCACGTGGAGCGCTTTGCTTGTATTTACTTTACAGTCTGAGATCTCATAATGAATGTATGTCCCTGCCATAAGCCCAGCCAAAGAATTTCCATAAAATACAAGTGCACATGCTAGAATACCATTCGCCACCACACACGCCCTCCCATTCAGCACCCATATGTCTGGTTTGATATCTAATACTGTATTTCACACGAGCATCTTTGCAGTTTAGCTGAAGCAGCTAGCATAACACTTTTGCCAGTGTTAAAGTGACTGTAAAACTCAGTCAACACAGCCAGCAGCTCCCCTACCAACTGCACCGTTCAGGCTGCCACTGTGGATCCACAGGTGGGGGCTGCCGAGGAAGGGGCTCTGACTTCTGGGAGAGACAATCACCGGGTAGATCGAGGCCTCGAACATCATCAGAGCAGCCAGGAAGGGGCTGGCTTCTTTCCTGTCTATTCCAGTTTGCAAAGTCTGGGTGCAGGGCAGGGCACAGGGGAAGAAGACTGGGACACAGGTCGGGTGGTGGGTTTGGGAGCAGATCTTCCCCACAGCCGGGGCAACAGCCTGCAGGCCGAGGCCAGCGTCAGGGGGGAAGCCACCAGAAACGCCCACCTGGGAGTTCTCGCTGCTGTCTTGCACAATTACAAAGTCTCTGCTCTCCTCCGAGACGCACGGCCTAAGTCACGCACTCTGCAAGGGCCAACCAGACACGGCCCCGGCGAGCCTGGCGCTGACCTTCACTTGGGGCCCAGAAACCCCAGCCCCTCCTGCCGGGCGGCCCGGATATTGCAGCAATGGCTGAAGGTCACTGGCAGCCCATCTGTAAAATGGAGCTACTTTCTCTACTGACTCATACTAGCGTGGCGGCCAGAAATGCAATGATGCGACCTCGAATTCTAACATTATTTACGCAACTACAAGTTGCACTGCTACCTTTAAAATATTATTTCCTGGCCCTCCCTGGTGGCGCAGCGGGTTAAAGCACAGCACTGAGAATCTAAAGCCGCTTCCGCATGAGTTCGATCCCCGCCTGCCCCGGAGGTGACCCACACGGCAAAGTAGACCTCTCCTGGCCCGCCCGCTGCTCCCCTCAGCAGTGTACTTTCGTCGATCTGCCTGTTCTGTTCCCTGCTCTGTCTCTGGTGAAGCCTCTCACCGCCCCTGAGCCTCTGGCCTGCACCCCAGTCTGTATGCACAAATAAATAAATCTTTTAAAAAATATATTATTTCCTTGTTGTTTACAAGCTTATCTTTAAAATATTTAAACGTCGTAAAGGTAATATCTCAGTTGCCTGGAACCGAACTCTCATTCTTGAACTGCCAAACGCTGTTTTGTTTTAATCAGGGAGATGCAAGGCTCTCAAAGGTCCTACCTGCTTTCCTGGCATCTTCAACCAAGGGGGCAATCGGCAGGCAGAGCCGCCAGGCCCTGGACACCAGGGCGCCTGCCCCGCCAGTGTGGACACTGGCACCGCCACCTCCTGCCACTGGCCCCCGGCCGTGCTGGTCACCCTGACCTTGACCCCCAGGGTGTCTCAGAGGGCTGAGAAGCCCAAGCCTGGGTAAAATGGCGAAGGGCCAAGGGGCTCGTGCCTGAGGGAAGTGCAGGCGCTTCACTGCCTCGGGTTTTGTGCAGTCGGCCTTGGCTGCCGCACCCCTTTCTGTTTGTTTATCTGTCAGTTCTCTGCCACACCGAGGGCAAATGAGATTCCCAGAGTGTTGGCTGCAAGTGACATTTAGCCAGGAGTCACTGAGACCCAGGAGCCGAGTGCTGAGAGTGGACGATCCCAGCTCAGATGCCCCCTGTGCAGCCCACTGGCCAGCCCTACCTGGGCGCACCACTCCCTCCGCCCACCCTGTTGGGGGGGGGGGCTCACCGAGAAGGGGCTCCCTCACCCCGACTCCGTGCGCCGGCTGACAGCCCTCAGCGCAGGGCCGCAGCGCCTGCCGGTCAGCACACGCCCTGCCCTGTGGATGTTGTCCAGTACAACGCCCAGCTACTAGGACACAGACTTTCATATCATGTTTGACTTGCGTGTCTTTTACATCATTGTTCATTTTAAGCAATGCTCGCTTCCTTTGCTCAGGTGCGGCCCACCACCTGCTCACCTGCGCCCTGTCACCACAGCTCCCTATGCTCTGCCTGCCCTGGGTCGCTCCCGCTCCCTCCCCCGCCCTGCACAATGTCTAAGGTCATTGTTGTCTTTTTATTTTTGTTTTGTTTTGCTTTGCTTTGGTAGAATTTTCCCCCTGATGCCTTATTTGTTTCTCTATATTCTTCCTAGAAGTGAAACCACCCGACATTTTTCTTTCTCCTTCTTACTTATTTCTTTTAAACTGATGAGGGAACACACCATAAAACAGCAACGGAGCGCAGAACCCAGGTCACTGACCCATGGCTGGCACCACCAATGACCGCCGCACCCACCCCGGGAATGCACCACCCAGCCAGGGCCCGACCCCAGACGCTGTGCGTAAAATACCCGCAAAGCGCCTAGGATCAGAGCTTTTTCTGTTTGCTATTTAAAAATAAAAGAAACAAAATCCACTCCATCATTTCTAAATAAAGCGGGTCTGCCTGTGCTAAGCACACACAACAAAAAAATGACCCCAACTTTTAAAGAAACACGACAGTTGTCCAACATTGGAGGCAAAAGCGCGGCCCGGCCATGAAGCTTTCGCTTGGGAAACTGGGGTGGAGGCCGTGAGCGCCCACTCCGCGCCCCCGTCCCCTTCAACGTGCAGAGCTCGGGCCCGTTTCCCCTCTCCGCTTTAGCCTTGCCCACACTTCAGAGCGTTAGAAATGATCAATGATCAAGGCTTTATCCTCTCCCTCTCTTCTTCCAAAGCCGGGTTTCGGGAGCCGCCACCCCGCGACAGGAAGACGCGCTGTCCTGGGATCTCCGCCCGGGTCCCGCGGGCGTGGTCCACGCAGCAGTGGTCACCCAGGGAACGGGAATGCGCGGAGGGAGTGGCGAAACGCAATTTTGCGACAGGCACACAACGGAATTCTATATAGCAGAGGGGAGGAAAAACAAGACCAGCCTAGCACAGTCGCTCAGCTGCAAACGTGCAACGCTCACTTGAGTCAGCAGCGCGGGGCGGCGGGCGCGCAGCACCTACCTAAAGCAGACATGCCCAGGCCGCTGCACCACGGCTTGCGCGCAGGCCCGGGAAACGCACGAAACTCGCAGAGAAAGAAATACGGGGCACTCGGGGCCTCCCGGGTGGGGTGGCGGGTTAGCTCGCAGCACTGCAAACTGGCTTCAGCCGCTTCCCTGCGAGCTCGATCCCCGCTGGGAGCTGACCCTCCTGGCCCGGCAGACCACTCCTGGCCGCCCGCTGCTCCCCTCAGCAGTGTGCTTCATCCATCTGCCTGTCCTGCGCCCCACGCTGTCTCTGGTGAAGCCTCTCACCGCCCCTGCACCTCCTGCTTATACTCCAGTTCTGTGTGCACAAATAACTCTTCCAAAAAAAAGAAATACAGGATACTCCCTGGAGAAGGGACGGGGCGTGGGGTAGGGATTTCGCATTATGTCTATTTTTCCCTTTGAAAGAAAGATGTGAAGTAAATGTGGCAAAATGTTGGTCTACGGGTCTTGGTGCAGCTAGACCTGTTTTAGTGTGGTTCCGTTTACCCAAACTACTTCCATTGAAAATTCTAAAATAAGGATGCCACCTCCACCCTCGTCCACGTCCCCAAAGTGGGAAGGGGCGCACACGGGCCCACTCCCACGTCAGGAAACAAAGCCCCCAGGGCAGGGCCTTGGGAAAGAAGCCTGACTGACCACGGCTAGGGCTCTTCTCCAGGCCTCCCCCAGCGGGCAGTGCTGAGGCAACACTTCCCCGCGCCCCCCCCCCCACAGCTCACACACCCACCTGCGGGCTGTCAAGCCAGCACTCCCCCCAGGCTCTGCCACAGGTGTTATTCCCGTAAGTTAACTCACAGAAATAATTTTAGTCAAAAGAAATTTGAAAAACATACTGTAAAGATGAAACAGACCAGACCTCCATGGGTCTGCGGGATTCTTTACAAGAACACTGCTAGGCTTTAAGTTCAGGAATTCGCACCTATCTGGCCTCCAGCACACCAGCGTCAGCGGGCCGAGCCCTACAGAACAAGGTGTCTCACATCCCAAAACCCGGTTTATGCCCGGCTCTGCCCCACCCAGCCCCTGGGAACCACCATCCTATTCCTGTCTCTATGAATGTGGGGGTACTCTTCCAGGTACCCCCTGTGTATGGAACAGCAACTTTCCTTTTGTATCTGCCTTTAAGGTGCACCCACGTGAAAGCATGTATTGGGGTTTTATTCCTCCTTAAGGCTGAACACTTACCCTCTGTGCACACACCCTGTCCCAGTACCTAGTCTTCCCTGGGCGGACACTGTTTGTTTCCAGCTTTGGCTCTCGTGAACATGCAAATACCAAGTCTGTGTTTTCAAGGCCGCTGGGTGTACCCCCAGCACCGGAATCGCAGGGCCGAGCGGTGGGGTTACGCTTACTATTTTGAGGACCCTCCCGCCTACCATCCCTCTGGCAGGTCCAGAAGTGCCAGCTTCTCCACATCTTGACAGTACTTGCTTTTTTGTCTGCTGGCCTCCGGGCAAGCCCTCCTGGGGAGCGCAAGTGGTGTCCCGCCCCCTGCGGTTCTGGGGGCCATTCCCGGCTAACCGCCAGCGGTGCTGAGCACCCCTCGGTCGGCAGGTCGCTGTGTATCTCACTCGGAAAAGTGAATTCAAGACCTCCACCCATTTGTAAGCTGGACTGCTGGTTGTGATGTGTAGGGTTATTTTGAATATCCCGGATATTAATCCCTTACAGATTCAGGCATACACATACTTTCTCCGGTTCCGTGGGTGCCTCTTCTTGATAGTGAGCCCTGGAATGCACAAGAGGTTTTGGGGTTTTTCCACCTTTCCTTTCACTGCCTATGTGCTGGGTTTCACATCCAAGAAGTCAGGCCAATTCCCAGGCCACGGCGGCTGCCTGTGTGTTCTCCCGGCCATCTCCAGCTGCGGCGCCCCCAGGCGGGCCTGTGCGCCGTCCTGAGCCCAGTCTGCAGACGGTAGGGGTGAGGGGCCCAGCTTCCTCCTTCTGACAAATGATTGTACACGATCTAATTTTTATCTCAGTTCATGTCCTTTTTTTTTTTGTGCATACAGAACTGGGGTACAGGCCAGAGGCTCAGGGGTGATGAGAGGTTTCACCAGAGACAGAGTAGGGAGCAGAACAGGCCGGCTGACAAAGTACACTGCTGAGGGGAGCAGCGGGTGGGTCAGGAGAGGTCTGCCACGCCCTGTGGTCACCTCTAGGGTAGGTGGGAATCGAACTCATGCGGAAGCGGCTTTAGATTCTCAGTGCTGTGCTTTAACCCACTGAGCCACCAGGGAGGGCCCTTAGTTCATGTTCTTTTGTTCTAAGTATAGCTTGGAGACTTTGCTTCCCTCAAAAACAATATGAAATGTATACACATTCAGCACACTGTATAATCTGTTTACAGGAAGTTCTTTTAAAAATAAAAAACAGGTAAAACTAATGTATTGCCAGAAATCACAGCAGTGGAAATGGGGACTGCCTAGAAAAATGCATCTAAATTGAGTGTTGATTTCATGGACTTACATATTTGCCAAAACTCATAAAACTGTGCACTGAAGATGTGAGCGTTTTACAACTTAAAATACGAGCAAAATATGTATGCATTTAATACACAAAGAAGTATCATATCTAAATCTTGACCTCACATTTCTCTCTAACATATTCTTTGAAACCATTCCTGCTTTTATTAAAGCCCAGAGATGTTTACTATCACTATTAATTAACCTGATCATTAAATGATGACTATTCCTTTCCATCACCCAGGAGGCTGCCCAGCAGTCGGCTTACGGGAGCGACACGATGAGGCTGTGGACACAGGTCTCCAAGAGAGCGGGGTCCATCGTGCAGGCACGACAGCCTGCAACGCCTCTACTTTTGGGAATTTATCTTCAGAAAACTATGAAGCAAGTTTGCACAGATAAGTATGGCAAGGAGTTCACTGAATTCCCACACCCGGTGCACTCCTGCTTAAAAATATGCAAAGAGCCTAAATAGCTTTTTTTTTTTTAAAGTGTTTTTAAAGGGGGGCAGGAGAGTTAATAGCTCATTTTTAAAAATGACTTTTAAAAGGGGGCAGGAGAGATTCACTAAAATACAGACCCATCCAAAGCAATGAATTTCACCATAGATAATCTGTATGTAACAAAAAGTTCTCTCTGTGGATTACTGAGGTGGGACCCCAGGGTGAGCAGTTAACGAAAGAATACCTGTGATGCCATTTTTAAATATGAAAATCCGAGTGTGTATATCAGTAAAGAATTAATAGCTTAGAGGAACATAAACCAAAATGCTATCTATCATTTCTTAAACTAGCTCAATGTTTTTCACCGACCTAGATAGAATAAAATGAAATTTTGTTTGGATTATTTATTGTGGTCTTTCTAAGAGTTATCAGAAAATATAATTATAACAATTTATCTTAAACAGCAGAAAGCTTCTTAATTTCTACTTGTTTGTTTTTCATCACATCTTTGAGTCCCTCTAGGTAAATTCTATAAAAGGGGAAAGCAAAAGGCAAAGGAAAAATCATACATTTACAACAGTTACATCTCAGTCATTACTGAGGCAAATTCTGCTGGCTTCCGACTCCACAGAAAGACCAAACGCTATTTTTCATGCATAAGACACAGACTGAAAATTCCCCACAGCAAGGAATTCAGATGCTAAGCCAATGTGTGTTTGAACCAACTGCATGAGAAAATGTTATTATGTCAACATGTCCAGTCAAAAGTAATGTGCTAGAAGTTAATAACGTTTACAAGGCCAAGATCCAGAGAATGTTCCACCATCCACAGCCCCTTAAGCTCGAAGGAGACGTCAGAAGAAGTTAGGTGCTTTATTTCACTTTTGCATTTTTAAAAGAAAATAAATCTCGTCCTTGGGCTCGCCTGAGGAGGAGGCGGGAAATGGCAGTTTCCCGACACTGCTGCTGCAGGCTTGCGGAGCAGGAGCCTGCACGTGCACTGAGACTGACTGTGTGCGCGGGACACTCACGCTCTGCCCCTCCAATTCTGCCCACTCCCCTCGGACAACAGCAAGAAAGACAAGCCGCGGTCGGAGGACGTGGCCACGCACTCAGGCCGGGCGGAGTCTCAACTGCTGACGGGCTCCATGAGCAGCCACGCAAACAGGCCACGGCACAGCTCCTGTTGCCAGGGAAGCTACTTCCATTCTGGTCTAAGCCCTTGCGGCTCGCAGATAACTTCCGGGCCACAGGTGCTGCTGGGTTTTGGCTTGTTTTCATTTACAGACTGAAAACTAACCACATATCTGGGTTCACTTAACCCTCATCTTTAGTTGACAGGTTTTTATAAATTGCTATAAGAAATAAATTTGTAAAGCTAAGTTGAAACATTCTCATCTGTCATCAGTAATGTCTTTTTGCATTATAAGTTTGGTTTCAAAAACTTCTTTCACAAGGACACACAATACAAGACTGTAAGCATAACAGTGAAAAAAAGACCCACAATTATTAATTGCCAACAAAATGTCACCGCTTACTCTGAGTCCCACTACACTATATTTAGCAAATCACAGCATTAGCAAATACTGGGTCAGACCAATGTTCCACGGAGAGAACCTTCTATGTGGCTGGGAGAGCGAGATGGTAATGCTTCATGACCTCAATTCCTAACGGTGAGGGATGTGTCCTGAGCAGCCTTTACTTCCTTTTTCATAATCATTAGCATTCTATTATCCACGGATTTATTTATACCCTTTCTAAATTAATTTATATTTCTAGTCCACACACCTCTGGAGGGTAGCAAGTTCTAGAACATTATTAACCATTTAATAAAGTGATGTCAGTTTTTATAAAATTACCTCCAACCTTCAAGACTGCGGCTTGAAGTTTGGGTTGGAGAGCTCTGGTCGGCTTCTCTACCCCAGCCTGCAGGTGTGGTTACTTCCCTGGCTTGGCTGCTCTGCTCTCGCCCCTGTAGTCTCTACTGTGGAACAGAAGGACCACTGGGCAGACCAGGCTATCAGAGGGTAAGGTCATTTGTCCAGTTAGGCTAAAAAGGAAACCTCTGGTACGTGTTTTGTGTTCTCTTCTACGGCCTAACTATAGACGTGCTCCCCTTTCTCCCCAGGTCAGACAATCAGACAAGATTTTGCTTAAGTATTCATAAAGCACAGACGTTCGCTGGCAGTCGAAGGCTTCCTCTCATTTACAACCAGTGTTGAACCAAAGTCTTACTGTACACAAAATTAACACACAAGTGTATAATTGTAGTTTTATGCTCAAGTGCCCTCATTATGCACTTTAGAACACTTTCTTCCCAAGGATCCATCGAGGGTATTTGCTAGACAGAGCTATAAAGTCTACCATGTGTTTTTTGATAAAACAGAAGTTAACGGTTAAAAAAAAGTTAACCATGTGTTTTTTGATAAAACAGAAGTTAACGTGTGTGGAACATGGCGGCTAGTAATGCTGCCTCTAGAATTTTAGCTAGAGAGAGAGCATACTGACACTGTAGACAGCTGTGTGACAAAGGCTAATTCACTGCCTTGTCCTGGAGAAAAGAGAACCAGTTCCCAAAACAAGTGACCTAGATGTTTTGCATGACCATCACAGGGAAGAAAACTCACCTGCGTGTGCAAATACCTTATGTATATAGGAATAAAAGGCAGGAAAATGTTAACAGTAAAGGGAGTCATAGTTATTTCCAATGCAGGAGCTTGGACAGCCAGGTGTGCGTGCTGCCCCCGGGACTCACTCTCTCTCTCCAAGAAAACAGGCCTGTGGTGTCCACAGTCAGAGCAGTGAATACATCAACCTGGAAAGCAACCTGAGTTTTCCAGCCCCCTGTTATACTGTGGCTCAAACTGCAACAGGTACTTTTAAATGAGAGAATATCATTTTTCAGTTGTCTCCATTAAAATACATATACATATAATGAAAACAAAAATCAAAAGTCAAAAACCAGCGGCCTTCCCTGGTGGAACAATGGGTTAAAGCTCAGCACTATGAGGCAACCTGCAGTCACTTCAATCACCGACAAAGGGGTGATCCACAGGGCACAGCAGACCTCTCCTATCTTACAGTGGATTTCTGTCAACCTGCCTCTTCTGCTCCCCACTCTCTGTGGTGAATCCTCCTACCTCCATACCTGTGGCCTGTACCCCAGTTCTTGTATGCATAATAAATAAATCTTAAATAAAAGGTCAACAACCAGCACAACAGAGCCTCACACACGTGTAACAACAGCAAGGTCTGCTAAGAAGGCTTTAAAATTAATGGCTCCAGTATGTTCATACGTTAAAAAGCTGCCCACTTGGCCCACGGGTGGGCGCGCGGGGAGGGTGCCAATCGCTGAGCAGGGCAGAAGAGGCCCTGCAAGAGCCACTGATGAGAACTGCGCGGGCCTGGGCCCAGCTGCCCTCTGGCCAGAGGCTTCTATTTTTATAAAGCACAAGAAGAGGAGCCAAGAGCTTCACCACTTTCCTATACAGACCCAGCGGCCAGAATGGATGTGCCAAAGGGGGATTTCAGAGGTTTTTAAAGCGATAACCTTTGCTGAGGCTGCAATGCCAGCGGCGGCTGCATCAAGGGAGCATGTGCCGTGCAGGTGCAGGTGCAACGGGAGGCTGTTCTCGGAGAGGGCGGCAAGGCGGCTGGGGCCGGCTGGCGGGACAGGTCCGGAAGGCCACGCCCTGGGGCCCCGCTGCCCGGGCATCTGTGCCCGTTCACGAGTGCCCTGTGCTGCTGCTGTGAGTGTGTCTTGCTAAATGCGGCTTTCACGGCTTTCAAGGTGTCCCTTGATCGAGAGCTGGGGTGGGGGTGCAGAGGTGACTGCACTGTCGGCAGCCAGCTCGAGGTCATGCTGAGGGTGACGGCCTCACCTCGACCTTTCTGTATCCTTTTACTCTCCTGCCAAAAGCGAGGAGAGAAATGAGTTTGGTGCCCCAGTTGACGCAACTATGAGTGAAAAAAAACAAAAAAAAAAACCCCAAGCCTCTCAAAACCAGAAATTTCAAAAACTACAGAGTGATAAAACATGATCCTGAGAGACAGAGGGAGAGATGCTGAAGAGTTTTAAAAGGAGACACTGCTTACGCATTTACTCCACCACCCCCAAATTTTAAGTGATGGACACGGGGAGAAATGTATGAAGAGAAACAAGCGCAACGGAGGTCCGCAAGGCCGGCTCCTGGGCCCCACGCCGGGAACCCACTGCCTCGGAAGCCGCCTCGTGGCCTCCAGAGTCCAGGCAGGGACGATGGTGTTGGAAGGAGCTGGACGGCGCCACGGGGCAGCCGGCAGCCGAGTGGAGGCCCGACATCAACACGCTGGTCACTTCAGTTTTTGGCCTTGACTTTCGGAATGAACTCAAAGGCCGAGGAGTGCGTTCACACAAGACCTCTGCCTCAAAGACACTTCGACCCGCAGCCCGCCTCTCTCACAAAGAAGCGAGTGGCCCTGAAGCCCGCGAGCAAAGGGGGGGCTACAAGAAGTGGACACACACGGGGCTGGGCACCCACCCGTGGGGCTTGTATTCCGGGTCCCTGCTGGGGCGCCGGTGAGAAGCAAGGCAGAGGTGCTCATCAGCACACCCACTGCACACACGGATTCGGGTCAACAAGCCTTAAGTCACAACAAGCTTTAGCATGAAAACACAGCCCACCCCCCGGACCTGAGCCCGGCACTCGCTGTGCACTTCGCGGGCGCAGTCACGCCGGGACAGGTGGCTGCTCCAGCCCTCCCCTTCGGGGCGAGAGCGGACTGCAGCGGGCGGGGAAGCTGCACCTCTCACCAAGCAGCCTCTCTCGGGGCGCCTCTCTGACCCCGCCGCCCCTGGCTCACCAGCTCCGCTGATAGCGGGCGAGGAGGGGCGGAGGCAGGTGCTGGGAAGCAGGGGAGAGACGGCCGGGGCAGGGAGCCCAAGAACACGGGAAGAAGCAGCAGAGACAGGAAGGCGCCGCACAAGAAAGGGACAAGGGACGATGGAGCAGATGGGTGTGCTCCGATGTTCTGGCTTCAACACTACATCTTGAACCGTTGAGCCATTAAAGTTTAGAAGGTGTTTGGATATAAACTCTACCAACACGACGTGACTCAGCCAAGGCAAAGGGAAGGGGCGTCGTCAGGTCAGCGGCGAGCAGACAAGGCCGGCTCACGTGATAGTCACCGTGCCGAGGAACAGTTTACATTCGCAGAGATTAAACTGTGCGGTGGGGGCAGTTTGAAGTGATGTTCTGGATAAAGTATCAATGCCCGTGCCATATAAAAATAATTTTGGGGCCCTCCCTGGTGGCGCAGCGGGTTAAAGCATAGCACTAAGAAGCTAAAGCCACTTCAGCACGAGCTCGACCCCCGCCTGCCCCGGAGGTGACCTGTCTCCTGTCTCCCCGCTGCTCCCTCAGCAGTGCACTTCGTCAGTCAGCCTACTCTGCTCCCAGCTCTCCCTCTAGTGAATCTGCTCACTGCCCACACCTCTGGCCTGTACCCCAATTCTGTATGCAGAAATAAATCTTTTTTTTATTATTTTTTTAAGGTTTATTTATTTCTACACATAGAACTGGGGTACAGGCAGTGGTGAGATGACTCACCAGAGTCAGAGTGGGGAGCAGAACAGGCAGACTGACTGAAACCTACTGCTGAGGGGAGCAGTGGGGAGACAGGAGAGGTCTGCCGCGCCCTGTGGGTCACGCCCTGGCCGGGGATAGAACTCGTGCTGCAGTGGCTATGATAGCTTCACAGTGTTGCGCTCCAATCTGCTGCGCCAGAGAGCGGGCCCTCCATAGAAAAATATTTCTAAGCAAATGCTTTTAAAAAAATTTAATCATTTCCCTTGAGAACGAAAATCTCCAAGTTTTTTCTTATCTACTGGAATATGTAATAAATACTTCCCCAAAAATGGTCAAGAAAAAAGGCAGAATGTTGACATTTTAAAATCTAATTGAAAGATAGGTGGGACAGGCAGAGGAGGGTTTACTTAAAATAGAATTATCGCAAGTAAAATGTTTCACTGTTTTCTATGTCACCTTTTATATCAATAAGTCATTAAAATTAGACATTCTGACCTACTCATTCTAAACATCAATAAATAATCATACAATTAATTATCCCCCCCCAAAACGAAACCTCGGCAAGGAGGTCATCCCATACTGCCCACTCCAAGCAGCAGAGCTGAGCAAAACACAAAGCCGCTGACCGGCCTGTGCCAGGGACTCCGAGGTGTGAGGTGACTGTGCCAAGACCCTCTCAGCCTGTGGCCAACGGGAGGCTGGGCCAGGGAGTTCTCAGTGGTGCTGGACTTCGCGGTGATAAGACAAGGACACACCGTGGGCGCTGCTGACTGCTCACTTGCTGGTTCCAGAAGCTTCTTCCCTGCCCGTGGCCGCTGAGCACATGGCCTGCAGCCCACACCCTTCAGCAGCCTGCTGTGCTGTGCTGTGCTTGCAACTGTCCCTCATCGGGACCCTCTGCAGAGGCGCCCGGGTGGGCTCTGCCCTGTTAGTGCCGAACCTGGACTGGAGACGGGACGCCTGCCGCCACGGGGTCTCCAGGGTCCATCAGGTTGTCCGGCCACAGACAGTCTCATTTTCTCCCATTAGCAGGAAAGGGTGTGGGGGGAATTGGAAGAACTTAAAGAAGAGCTGAGCTGTGGAGGGGGAAAGCCGGGAAGGCAGGACAGGACTCACTTGAACTAAAAGACATTTTCAACGTTTTTCAGCATCTTCCAACTGGCCCCCAACAAACAGGATTAGCACTCAAGGCCATGAGTGTGGGGGGATGGGGTGGGGGGGAGTGGTTTGTATCTGGAGGGCCCTGACCCCTGGCCATGGTGGGGAGCAGGTGGGGGAGGGATCCCAAGGAATCTGAGTTTAATCCTTTGCCACAGAATATATTGTTTATACTAATATTCAGCAAAACATCCC
>NW_004567102.1:85159851-85178587 GCF_000260355.1 Condylura cristata | reverse complement strand
CGGAAGCGGCTTTAGATTCTCAGTGCTGTGCTTTAACCCGCTGCGCCATCAGGGAGGGCCCTCACCAAGCACTTTTAACCACCTCGAGTGCTTTTCCACAGAGGCCCCGGTGCACTCTGTGACTGTCCTGTGAGAAGGGCATTTCGCAGACAGGAGCCTTTAGATATCTAAGAGCACTTGGCCCACCAGTCTCCTGATTCAGGAGAGGCTCTGGGCTGTGACGGGGACAGCGGGCAAGTGTCGTGTGAAGAGCTTTAGGGAAAGCTCTTCTGACCAGAAGTATTGGGCCTCGGCCCACTTCCAGGAGGGTCTGCCTTCCAGGGAGCAGAAAAGAGAAAAAGAGGAAACTGTGGAGTACCAGAAACGCAGGTGGGAAGTCGCGAGCACGTCACCGGCATGAGCAGTGAACAGCCGGCAGGGCCGGAGGTGTGGGAGGCACCTGTCAGCGCCTAAGGCAGGGCTCGCGCGGACCCCGCAGGCGCTTCCAGGAGCGGCGCGGAAAGGCTGGCTCTGGTAAGCCAGCGCGTCCTTCTCCAAGCGCGCACACGCCTTTCCGCCCTGGCTGGCGAGCTACAGCCAATGCGCAAGCACCGCCCCTGGATGACGACGAGCCCCGCGCCCCTTGGTGCACACACTGTCACCCTCATCCTCTCTCCTGACTCCCAGCTCCCACCCCAGCCCTGTGGGCGACATTCAGGGGCGCCCCCTCCCCGCAGGCTCCCCCACCACAGCACACCGTCAGGCAGCTGTCCCAGAGCGCAGGCTTCAGCGCGCACTGAGTCCTGGCGCTGGAGGGCGCCTCTGCTCTGGGGGCCGCCATCTGCCGCCTTAGAGGGCGCAGCGTCCTGGCGTTGCTGTTTCGGCTTTGTTTTCCTCCTGCCATCACCAGAGTGGACGCTCAGTTCCCTGGGGGATGTGCGGGGAGGCCAGCCTGGAGGCCAAGCGGCCGGCTGACCCCGGCTGACCCCGCACCCCGGGGAGCAAGCGCAAGTGCCCGCACGTCTATTCTCAAGCTGCGCAAGAGCCGACGAGATGCTTTACAGGTCGGAAGGTCGCAACTCTCCAGCCCCGTAACTCCTAAGCCTTAGGTATTTTAGGGCAGTTCGTTCCCCCACACTCTTCCTCCTTCAGAACGCGCACCCCTCTGGCCTCCGGGGCCACTAGCCAGTGTGGGACACGGGCACACAGGTTCGCAGAGGCCACAGGCGCCGAGTCCCGGCCTTCCGCCCGGCACCGGCCAGGCAGAGCACGGAGAGACAGACACAGACGGGCTGGTAAGTCCCGCCGGCCTAATGAACAGATACCGTTCTCATGATTTTTATTGCTGTATTCCACAGCTGAGCGAGTGCCGAGCCAAAGCCCAAGTACAGGTTCCATTTGAATGACATATGGCTTCAGTCAGCCAGAGAGGTGTTACAACAGCGAACAGCACAAGCAGACAGAACAGGAATACAAAACGCCAAACTGGCCCCGCGAACCCGGCCTGCTCCCACGCAGCTCTGTCCCGCAGGAGGCTCTGGGGGAGGGCGCAGGCCGGGGATACCCCTCACTGAGCCCCTCCCAGCCCCGCGGGGCCTGGCGCCTCGCAGCTGCATGTGCCCTGAGAGACCGTCACCCCCGTGCCCAGCGGTTTCCTGAAGCATCCCTATGAACCGGCGTGACCACACGACTGCCTCCCTGAGCGAGACGCCCACGGAGAAGCTTCCTGAAGAACGAGCCGCCAGGCAATCCCCGGCCAAGGGCACCTGCTGGCCAGTAAGTAGTGTCCTCAGGCACAGCCAGGTCACGCAGCACCACGGGCTGCCCAGATCGTGGAAGCGCTTCCGGCTGGGCTAACGCCTCACTGTCGTATAAGCATGATAGGAGGTGGAGACAGTGGGATTTATGACAAATATATATTTCTCTCCGTCCCTGTCACCAATTCTTGCACAGAACCCCAAGCCCTCGGCATCTCCTAAAGTCATACAAGCTGTCTTTTGTGAAGGTGCCTTCGGGATTTCTTGCAGGTTTTCAGTCCTCGCTGGCTGATCTCCAGGGGGAGAGGGTTGGAGGCCCAGTTTCCAGTGGCCAATGACTCCACAAGCCGAGTCTGTATAACAGTCACTAAAATCCACCAAGGTCCCAAGGGCCTCCAGAGCAGTAAGTGCAGGTGATCTGGGGAGAGGGGTGCAGAAGCACAGGGTGTCTTTTCCGCACACCTGCCCAGGCACCTCTTCCATGGACTGCTCCTGAGTTATCGCTTTCATAATAAACAAAAAAATCCAATGAGCAAAACATTCCTCTGAGTCCCACAGGCCACTCCGGCAAATAACTAAACCCCGGCAGGGGGAAGGGGGCCTTTTAGCTGTGGCCCACAGTCAGTCTGCCAGAAGCCTGGACGACACGGCCCTGTGTCTGCCATCTGAAGACAAGCTGGGGAGCAGGGTGCCTCGTCCCTCCAGCTAGTGTCAGAACTGAGTTAAACTGTAGGTGACAAAGCACTGCCTGGTGGCGTGGGGAAACGTGCTGTAACTGATGTCAGCACAGGGGAGGCTGGCTGGCTCCCAGCAGAGAGGCGGAAGATGCCGGACACCTGCATTCCCAAACGTGCCGGCAGCCAGACACTGGCACAGGAGCCAGGGTCTGCCATCAGCGGCTCGTAACGCAGAGGACAAGGCCGGCGGACCTGCCCCCTGCCACCCGGCAACCTTCAGCCTCAGGTGTGTGACACCAGCTGCGTGGTGATGCAGGACGAGCTGCAGCCCTGTGTGCTAAGTGACAGGGCAGGACGTCCTCGAGGGACCTGTGGCTGTACGGCACCGCCCCTGCCATGTGGCACCTGGCACCCCTAGGGCCACAGGCTTGTGGGCAGCCCCCGACAGCCGGTCCATACTTGCTGATGTGCCGACTGGCCAGACTGCAGCTCCACAGCGCGGCTGTGTGAGCAGCCCTGCTTTGTAGGGAAGATTGGAAACTACAGGGGACATCAACCGTGTGCACAGCCCAGCAAAAAGCCGAGGCAGACATGACATGCAGCGAGGGATGTGCAGGACAAAGGCAATGCTCCATCAAGCGGAGGACAAGGGAAGAGCCATGTCCACCACAGGACTCAAGCCTAAATGTGGAGCTCGGGCATGCTTTCAGGGGCCAGTGTGTACATCTGCTTTCCTCTAACCAGCAAAGGCTAAGATTGGGAGTTCTGTGGGGACAAGTTCAGAGACAGCCAGTGGCGGTCATAAAGGGAGGTGCCCTTCAGTGCCCCGTGCAGTGGGCTTACTAAATGTGCAGAGGCTCAGGAGGGCCAGCGAAGCAAACCAGGAGGCGGGAGGAGCGGACAGGTGACCTCAGGCAGAGGGTGAGGCAGGGAGTGCACAGGTGGCCACGATGTCTCAACCAGGTGCTGCAGGGCGCCCCGCAGAGACGAGAGGGAGGGGAGCTGAAAGAGGCAGGAGCCGGCTCAGAAGCACCAAGTCACAAATATTATTTTGAGTAACAGTCACTAAAGAAACCTATCAGATTTGCCTTTTAATTTCGCCAGAGAATGCGAACACTCCAGTGAAGGCGTGATTGAGAATGACCACCAAAAACGCACCCCTCATATATGAAAAACTCTGGAAATTTAGCTCCAAAATGGACCCTAGTCTCCTCAAGTCCGTTTGTGAACACTCAGGGTCATGGGTCTCCGAGCAAAAAATAACTGGAAACAGGAGCGGGAACACCCCAGAGACGGCGCGGCGAGGCTCATGGAGAGAAAGGAGGGACGAGGTTTGACAACGTCCAGGTCAGCTGGCAGTGGGAGGCACACCCCCGGGACTCAGGGGATGGCTTCAGTGACTGAGCATGCCCGAGACTTTGTGGGTGAAATGATGGGTGAGGACCCAAAAGACCAGACGAGACAGGGCAAGGTAAAGGGGCCCGACTGGAAGGCGACAGTCTGCTCAAGGAGGAGGGCGCGGGCGGGCAGAGTCCAGGGGATGCAGGGTCCACCGGGAAGTCCCAGGCCAGAAGGGGCAAAGGATGCTGGGCCACAAAGTCATTTCAGAGCTACAAATGCTGGTGCACCCGCCTGCAGGGTCACATCAGAACTCTACTCAGTGGCTGGTGGGTATAACTTTTAAAAACACAAGAGTACTGGGCCCGCCCTGGTGGAGCAGCAGGTTGGCAGCAGCACTGCAAGCGAGCCACAGCCACTTCAGCATCAGTTCGACCCTTGGACCTGGAGGGGACCCACAGGGCGCGGCAGACCCCTCCTGACCCGCCCGCTGCTCCCCTCAGCAGTGGACTTCGTCGATCTGCCTGTTCGGCTCCCTGCTCTGTCTCTGGTGAAGTCTCTCATGGCCCCTGCACCTCTGGACTGTACCCCAGTTTTGTGTGCATAAATAAATAATTCTTTAAAAAAAAACAGTATTAATCAAAGGTACCAATCTAATCTTTTTGGAGCTCTAACTTCAAAATGCAATGTGTATGCAGATGAAATTTTTCACAAGACGCTTTTTTAAACCCATGTAATTAGGCATATTCCATAATACACTTCAGTAACACTAAGAAATCTAGAATGGAATTTACAACCTCCTTTCAGGAAAGCGGTTCTTTCAACAGAAGTATTTAGCATGTTATATAAACATGTTATTCAGAGAATTATACAACATGGGGGATTTTCATCACATTTACTCCGTTTGTTGGCCAGAATGTAGCAACTCTTATAATCGCCAACAGAGCTGCAGAGAAACCTCTATATTAAACAACAACAAAACATGGCAGTAAGCCAGCCTTCTATTAAGACAAAGAAAACATTCTCAATAGCTACAGCTTTCTTTGTGACTTCCTTTCCTAAAGAACCATTTAAACAACAGCTCCCTGGCAGAAACATGACAGTGTTTAAACGTGGTCAGGAACTGCCCCAACCGAGAGAGCCTGGCAGCAAGAGCACCTCTGAGAAGTCTAAGCTTCTATTACTCTCACACCAGAATGCAGAGTGTGACCAAAGAAAAAAAGCAAAACTATTAACCCGACATAGGACTCCTTCGGTGATATATCTCTTCTTCACCCCACTCAGGTTTCACCATGAGCATTATTAATGAGTTAATTTTGGATAAATGGCAAATGGTACTAGATGCTGACTAAGTCGTGCACATTTTCCTTGGGGTCGAAACCCAGTTGTCATCAGCAGGATGGAAAGCCTGAGACAGGTAGAAGGACGTTGGCAGGACCCAGCTCGCAGACTGCAAATCTTGGGAGTCTGGTCAGCCGCCCCACACACAGTCCTAAGCGAATGAGGAATTCTCTTCCTTCCACACGTGGGTCTTCTACAACCTCCATGCTAGAGGGCAACAAGTCAGACTTGAAGAAATGGGCTAACGGTGAATAAATATTTACCTAGATGCTACTCATGACCTATCTAGTCTCACAGACAATTTTAAATTTTAGCAGGTAAAAGGAAATACTATGTGTTAATGAATCCGAAGAACTGGTTGCTCAGCAACAACAGTCAAGCTCGGCCACTTCACGCCACCAGGATGAAGTCAAAAGGTGGCTGGCTCCCACGGACGCGGACCCCAAAGATGCAAAGGACCAGGACTCACCATCGCGCGGAAGACCCAACAGCCAGGGAGCACACAGCTCCCCTGTGTGTCTACGTCTCTGAATAATGCGCTTAAGAAGCACTGCTCAAGGGAGCTGAGTTCTGAAGCGTGGCCAGTTCTGCAGACAGAGGTGAGGCTGTCTGAATGAGAAATAATGGAAGAGCAGGCATGGAGTTTAAGAAGCCAGAGTTTGTGGGAGGGAACCGGACGCAGGACAGCAGGGGCCAGCACAGACCCGGGGAGGCCCTGGAGGGAAATCCAGGCCTCTGAGATGATCGACCACGGGGCGACAGAGGCATGACGCGCCTTCACCAGCACGCTCGCCAGGCCCTGAGCTCCGCTGCCCACGTGCTCAGCAACCTGACGAGGCAGCAGCATCCTCCCCTAAGATAAGGAGACCAAAGTGCCCACATCACTCATCTCCGCATCACACACCTTGTGAATGAAACAGCCCCCCAAATATAAGGCACTGAAATGAATACACTGGGAAATTAACCATCCCGGAAATGGGCAAAATCAATTAAGACTCCTTGAAATTGTTCACTTGGGGTTCGGGGTTGGAGGGGTGAACACCACCATGGTTTTGGAAAGAAAAATGGGCGAATGTGTTGGAAGAGCAGCTGTGTCTGAGGACGCCTGTGAAACTCCTTGTAGCAGGCAGAGGAAAGGCCAGTGGGGGCGGGGAGCAGGCCGGTCTGGATAACATCCAGCCATGACCAGCTTCACAGACACAGGCAACGGACCTGATAACCAGGCACCTAACTCTACCATGGAAAGGACTAAGCATAGCCAGGACTGAGCACCGAGCAGGCACCCAGGAAACACACCTCAGGTAAGGCAAGTCCCCAATCGGCTGCAGCAGGCCAGCAGGGCCAGGCAAGCGTGGAGTGTCCACACCTCGGGTCACCGCTCGAATCTGCAGTTCTAAAGACACAGGCTGGACCCAAGCAGGTGGCTTGTCGATTTCAAATGTAGTCTTCTGAGACTCCTTGCTGACATATATTCATATTTCCACTAACCTTGGAAATCACCGCTTCTCACTTTTAACTATCAGTGTCTATTTTTACACCAATGTTCACAAAAATATTCATGTGTAAATTTTTAAGTCCAAAGTTACATAAAACACTAATATTATTACTCTCTCCTCAAAGCGTGACCATTTCTTCAGAAGGATACTTTCAAAGAAAAAAAAAAAACTACTCTGAACTTAAGAAATCTTCAATTGACCTATTCTGTTATTACAGTAACAGAAAATTCTATGAAGGGACCTACCCCAGCTACCCCAGAAATCTCCAGTCAGCAGTCTCTGGTTTGTTGTACACAGATATTAAAATGTGCCCAGGCCATGTTCCCTGAAGGTCTCCTATTTGCTAGACCTGGTGTGAGGCATCAGGGACAGAG
Source organism: Condylura cristata (assembly GCF_000260355.1). Taxonomy (NCBI): domain Eukaryota; kingdom Metazoa; phylum Chordata; class Mammalia; order Eulipotyphla; family Talpidae; genus Condylura; species Condylura cristata. Next base: position 85,171,625 of record NW_004567102.1, on the reverse strand, counting down.
ACACAAAAACCAGACTTCCTGAACCCCAGTGCACTGAGTACAAGAGGAAATTCCCATAGCATTTGTCAAAGGAATAGATGAGTCTTACAATTTCTATGGAGCCATAAAATCCCCTAAATAGCTAAAGCAACCCTGAGAGAGATAAAAGCAAACTGGAAACATTTTGATTCTTTGCTTATTACATTACAAGGATCTAATAATCAAACAGTATGGCACTGGCACAAAAACAGGCCCATTGTTTTCACAGAACTGAAGAGCCCAGAAATAGACCCATACATGTTCGGCCTGGCCTGCTCGCTTTTGACAAGACCAACAAGAACACACATGGGGAAATAATGATCTCTCCTCGGTGAACAGATTCAGGAAAAGTGGGTTCCATGAGCCAAGAAATGAAAATGGACCAATATCTTACACTACACATACGTTGCCTGCACATAGAAAGTAGACACGGATACCATAAAACCCCTAGAGATAACACAGGACGAAACCTTGATATTGGTCTTGTCAATGATTTCTTGGCTAAGACATCAAAGGCAACAAAAGCTGAAATAAAACAAGTGGACAACATTAAACTAAGAGTCTTGGTACATAAAAGGTATCAGTAACTTAAAAAAGGCAACTACGGAAGAAAGCATTGCAAACCAAGTACAGATAAGGGGTTAATATGAGAATATAAACAATTCATACAACTCAGTAGCCAAAAATAAAGTGATCCAACTTTATGCAGGGAAAACGACCTGGTTTTGTTCTAAGATGTACAAATGGCCAACAGACACATGAAAGGGTGCGCTTCCTCACTGACCCAGGGGACATGGGAGTCAAACCCAGAGGACAGCGAGTATTAAAAAAGACAAGAGAGAATTACTACTAGAAAGCCCTTCTCCTTGGGGGACATGTGAACTCGTGCAGTCACTGCAAAGAACAGCACACAGAGGGGTCTCCAACATTTTTTTTTTTAATAGAACCACTATGATCCAACAATTCCACTTCTGGGTTCCCAAAGAAGGGAAGACACTAACTTAAAAAAAAACTATGCCTGTGTTCATTGCAGCACTATTTACAACAGCCAAGATATGGAAACCACCTACAAATCAATGGATGAATAAAGAAAATCACACACAAACATACCGGGAGGGTTCACCAGGTACGGTGCAGGACATGTTCATGACCTCGATCTCAGTGACCATTCCACAAGGCACAGGTATGTCGAAGCAGCCCAGAGAACACTTTACCCATATACAGGTCATTTGTCAATTATTCCTCAAATGGGTCAGAGGAGGTCGCTGAGGACTGCAGAGGAAGAGGAAGACCATCCACTGCCCGCCAGTGTGTCCCTGCCACGCCACAGCGAGGGGCCCACTGTCACACCCCAGGCAGGCGTGGGGGCGCCGCAGGCAAAGACACGCTGGGCCACCCACCAGCGCCAGACAAGCAGTGGGCGGGGTGGGGAGGCCGCGAGGTCTTCCTGATGGTCCTCCTGGCGTCCTCGCAGGCAGGTGTTGGCTCCTCGGAAAGGCTGCAATCGGGGCGGGGCTCTTAGTGCCCGATCGCAGACTACTGGCTTGTACTTGTGAAATCCCACTTAGTTCTCTTTAAGTCAGGAGGAAACTGTATACTTCAGACTGCTCAAGGAGCTTGTGCAAGCACCTCAACCTTGACAAGCAGCTCTGGGCCAAGTGGTCAACACAAAAGGTGATCAAGTCATGGTACCCCTGCTCCCCAAGACTTTCACCCTCTATACTAGCGACTATGGCCAATATCAGCATATAAGCAGGAACACGGGCTACAAAGATGAGGAGAAACGATGGGCGTCACCTTAGCTTCCACCGGCTGGTGTGTCTTCATCCCTGGAAAGGCTTTCTGTTTCCAGGTGGTGATAAGAGAAGAAAAATCACTCTGAGTTCTAGTTATAAAACTTAATGAGATACGTCCTAAAGGAAAAGAAGGAATTTTAACCTAGAGAATCTGCTCAATGTACACCAAAATATTTGCTCCTGTTACTCCCAGCCCTAGAGGTAGGACACCCAGGTGTCCGTGGCTGCTGGCACCTGGCTGGGACAGGACAGCAACCAACAGCCAGCGGAATGCCCGCTGCACTCCACACAGAATCTGTGTCTCACCAACCGGAGCTCAGGAGGAGTCCACACACACACACACACACACACACACACACACACACACACACGTCACTGGCAGAGGGACGTGTGCTGACATTGCCTGCCGTCCAGGACGCGCTTTCCAGTTTCTCCTGCTGTCTCCCACAGGGACACAGGATGCCCAGTCCAGCTGCAACACAAGGCCCAGGACAAGCGTGGGCGCTTCGGCCACTGGCTTTCCTGCTTCTTAAGACTGGCACCCCCAGTGCCAGGGAGCCAACATCAGCACAGAGGGACAGGAGCAGCAGCCCAGCAGGCCCCGCACTCCTGGCAGAGCAGGGCGCTACCCTGGAGCCCCAACCCTGCCTCATCCCCAGTCTCCCTGCTGTGCCGCGAGAGCTGTCGTTATCCATTACTGTCCAATCATTATTGAAAAGAAAATTTAAATATGCATTTTCAACAGAAATGCCTAAAGTTCCTAATTGTGATTTTTTTACTACTGTTGTAGTTATCAAGACCAATTTCTCCCGTGGGAATGCATGACTCTTCGGGAGTGGGATTCTCAATGGACACATAAAATCTGATATAAAGAAATTCATTTTATAGCTCACTCTAGACAAATCCATCTCTTCACATAATATCTGACATCTCTATTAAATCTTGGTGGCTTCCTCTTGCAACCCTCAAGCCTACTAAATTAGTGCAAAGAAAAACAGAATAAAAATTAGACTTTAGATGTCCCAAGCCCTTAGAGAGTAGTTAATATACGTCACTGACAGACACTTTGCTTCTTTAATTCTCTATTTTCAGATAAATCAACTATGTGCAGACTAACAGCTTAAAAATTCATTAATTTGAGTATAAAGTGGCATTAATATTTATAAGACAGTTGTATTCAATTTTACCTTCAAATGACACATTTTTCATCCAAAACTGTAGGTACAAATTTCAAATAAATAAATACTATTGTTCACTTTTTACAGCTAGATGCTGAGGCGATGGAAGATGAATGAACTACCCCCAAGAACAATTTGACCTGTGAGCAAGATACAAAAAGTATTTTTTAGCATCTCCTCTTTGGGAAGAGTTGTCACTAGGAAAAAATGTAACTAAATCTGCTAAATCTGATACAATTTGAAAATAGATTTTTAAATCTTTAAATTCCTCTTGGAAAAAAATACACCCATAAAGCAAACAGTATATATACCATTTGGAACGACAATGAAAGTTTCAATAGGCAGCACAGGGAGCTGGATGCCTTAGGAGGAAAGGCTGGGTTCATTCTTTTAAAACAGAAAAGTTTTATAAACCAGCAAGTGTGTCTCCCCTCAAAAACTAAAGAAATGCCATTTCCTGTAAGGAGAAAGAAGACTAACTAGAGAACATTTTTTCCAGTTACATTTTATCCAAATTGCCCAACAACCAAAACTGGCCCAAAGTACTGGTCAGATGTCCATCCACAGCCCAGCACCTACGCAACACTAGCTGGGTCTTTTGCCACAGCGTCTCCTGCGGAGACGTGGAATCAACTAGGACAGGAGTGCTCCATCGAGGTGACCCGGGGCTCCGCACGGGGTCATGACTGCACCGAGAAGTCAGGGAGAGAACCATTCAGCTAGAGCTAAGAGTCGCTTGTCTTAGGCGTTACATCAATTTTTGAAAGAAAGATTTTATTTTTCCCCATCTGTTTTTTATAAAGATTTTTTGATCCTGGGCCTCCCTGATGGCACAGGGGTTAAGTCTCAGTGCTATGAAGCTATCAGCAGCCACTGAGGCCTGAGCTCAAACCCGGCCAAGGAGTGAGCCACAGGGCGCAGCAGACCGCTCCTGCTCCCCACTGCTCCCCTCAGCAGTGTGCCTCAGCCTGTTCCACTCCCCACTCTGTCCTTGGTGATCCTCTCATCTCCCACACCTCTGGCCTACACGTTAGTAATTATATGTATAACTAAATAAAAACAAATTTAAAAAAATAAAAATACATTTTGACCTGCAGCGTTGTGTGCTGTATTCTGGGCCCTGATGAACAGAGTAGGGTGGGGAGGAAGGACGTCCCTGGAGGAGCCAAGAGACAGGCCTTGCTACTCCCGGGCTGATGTACTAGTCTTAAAGTCACACCAAAAGCAGATTTTCTTTTTCATTCTTATTCTGAAAAGACAGATATTCAGAGGCCAAAGGAGAACTGAAAGCATTACTTGAAAGCTTCAAAATAATACATTCAGTACTTTTCACACTTAGCCAATATAGAAAAATGAATAGTTTTTCTAAGAATAACACCAGCGAATAACCCATAGCACATTCCGATAAGAGTCAGGTATTCTAGTCAGACAGTTAGATGAGCCTTCCACCTGCTCAGATGTTCACACCTCTCACACGCGTAGGGAGGACCCAGTTCTGTGCAGCTCTGCTGAGGGAAATGGGCCCAGCAGCGAGTCACTGCCGGTCTTTGCTCAGCTAACGTCCAGCACCTGCATCTGCTGCCCAGGCAGAGCGGCCCGGGGTCAGCAGGACTCCCACAGCCCCTAACTACCGGGCCTCCAAGCTCCTCCTTGAAGACGCCCGAAAACATACCTTTCCACAGGGCAGAAAACCTCCTTAGTTACTCTAGTAAGTCCAGAGAACACATCTGCACACCTTGTGCGGGTCACCAGGAATCAAAGCTATTCGTCAGGGTATGAAATAAATGGCAGAAAGAGAGGCCAGAGGACACTGCCGCCATGGCTCGAACGGGCTGGGGGCAGCGGCCAGACCCCTCCCCGCGCGGCCGAGCGCGCGGCTGCAGGGACACCTTCCTCCGGCGGTCTGACAAGTCAGACTGGGCCAGGTCAAGCCCAGGTGTCTTCCTGGACAGGGAGCACCGTGGGCAGGTGCGAGTCTCAGGTGTCTGCACCGTAAGACGCACTGGGTCCCGCTCAGATATTCACACTCAGGGAGTCTCCGTGGTGCTTGCAAAGTTGAGTGTTTTCAACTTGTGAGTAGTGTGTTACTCAGAAAACAATTTTCCCTGAAGACGCTCCGGTCACAGTGTGAACATACACTTTAACCCCGTTCGCACACCGGGCAGACTGCGGCCGGCCGCGCGCATGCGCGGAAAGCAGAGGATTCCTGAGCAGCAGCGCACGCCAGCCAGACGCGCAAACGCGGGAGCCACTTGGAGACTCACGGAGTGACAGCCTGGGGCTTCAGAGAGCCACGTCCAGTACTGCCCCCTCCAAAATCAAGATGCCAGAACAGGTTGCTTTTCGTTTGCTTTTGTTTGTTTTTATAACACACACCCACAAGAGCAGGAACAACAGCAACAAATATTTGGAGCCAGAAACAGAGGGACCAGCAGACCCTGCCGACAGCATGGAATCTTCAAAAGGGCAGTGACCTGGCGAACGGGCGGGGGCATGTGGGAGCTGCTGCCCGGAGCCGGGCGGAACGGTTAAAATGGACTGAGAAGAGGTGGCTCCTGCAGCCCCTCACCCTGGCAGAAGCCTGCAGGCTTCCTCCCGGCAGAGAGGAGAGTGTGACGGCCAGAGCCATCTGAGAAGCGTGAAGGCACCTCCTCCCCTGCCATGCGAATCTCAGCAGCCCAAGAGAACAGATGGGGTGAGCCCGGTCGGGTGAGGAGGGCTTCGGTCAGCAGGGCTGCCGAGGAGCTGGACGACAGGCCCCTGGAGGGTGGGCGCAGCCTTCCTCCGACAAGAACGCAGAGACAAGGGAAGCAGAAAAAGACGATTTCAAAGGTAAGAAATCGGCGTGAAATGATGCAAAACAAAATACATAAAAGAAAATTATCTACCCTCAATGAGAGCAGGCTTCTAGTAAAACTAAATATAAAAGGACTGGGGGGGGTGGGGGTTGGGGGGAGGGACATAGGCTGGAATGGGGGGGCATTTTGAGAGGATCAGAACTGTCTTGGAAACCAGAAACAAGGTAGAACGAAGAACTCCAGAATCAGGACCACACAAAAGTGAGCCAGAAAGCTCCCAGCCCAGCAGGCCAACACCAGACCAACACCAGACCGCACACTTCCAGAAAGGGAGGAGAGAGCGGAGAACGGACTCAAGAGATGGCCCATGGCTGAAAGCGCACGAGGGGAGACTTGCGGCTTGGGGAGCACGGGGAGAGGTCTGGAGGGGTCATAGGCTAAAGGGTCAGAGGCCAGAGCCCTGCAATGTGCCGCCAAGACGCAGCAACCGCTTCAGAATGCTGAAGGGAAACGATGTGTTTCCACCCCCGTCGATGTATGAATCGTGTCTAAGGGTAAAACGAAGGTGTCTCCAGACATGCGAGACGCTAACACTTCACTTCCCAGCACCACCCTGAGAAACAGTGGGAGCAGGGGCCACATCTCACCAATGAAGATGAAACCTCCAGAAATCAAAACTTCACCAAGAAATAGGCACCGGACACAGGGGACCCAGGGGATACGGAGGAGCCCTGAGCCCTGGGACTTCCTCCCGAACATGAAACCGATGCCACATGTGTTGGTTCTGAACAACATACCAGAAAAGATGGACAGGTAGAGGTGATAAAGAATCCAAAGTGAATGAGTGAGAAATTGAGAAAATTAGAGGAAAATCAATGATCAGCCCAGGATAAACAGAGCTGCGTAGACGCAGAACAGTGACTCTCGGCATGGCTTGGGCTGTGGTCTCCAGAGTCCCAGCAAGCCCCTGGCTGGCGGGACCGAGGGGAGACGCCTCCTCCTCCAGGGAGGGGGCAGGCAAAGCTGAACAGTGCAAGTAGGCAAAGCAGCGCTTCTGCAGAAATGGGGCACCCTCTAGAGTCGGGGAGCAATTCCAAGTGGTTGCCCTGGGGAAGGGAGCTGGGTGCAGGCAATGGCTCCTATTTTGATAGCAAACCTGGTTGAACGGACTCAGGGAACCATTTCACCTGTAACCTTGATTCAAGTAAAAACTTTTAAGACCAAGCTAACAGAAAAGATTAAAGGCAGCTGGTGGAAAAGAAGCATAATATCAAAAGCCAGAAGTATTTTAGAGCCATGCTTTATGTATTACCATTACTTAGTATCCAGCTAAAAGCCCAAGGGAGGCATCGGGGAATATTCAGTGCCCAAACCTCACTTCTGAAAGACAAGAGAACAATTTGTCAGAGCGCGTCCTCCCCTCACCTCCCTCAGAGGGCTGCAAGATTATTAATCTTCGGAACACAAAGAAGTGGAAAACTACAATTCCCAGTATGCCCTGCAGCCCATTCAATTACTCTAAGAACATGAGGCTTTGCTATGAGGGAGAAGATTAATTTTAAGAAAATACAGAACCCGTTCTCACAGGCCATTTCTGGTCGACTTGGTTATACAGACATAATTTTTCCATTCTCGACTTGAAGAAAAAAGGGATAGGAAATAAATCATCCATGAGGGGCTGAACACCATTTTTTAGTTACTTCAATGAGCAATTTCGAGACGGTGGTGCTGGAAGCCTGAAAACCGAAGCCTGAGCTACAGAGGACCTGCAGGACAGCTCAGTGTCTTCTCTCTGCCCGGCGGCCGCCTGCAACTTATAAGTCAGGGGCCTGCGGGAGGGGCCCAGGTGGGACCCAGGCCAGCCTGAAGGAAGGCCCTGAGCAGGGAGGGGAACAGCAGCCCTCGTCCACAAGACACCTGCTCACCTAGCTCCTCCCGGGCGCCCTGAAGCGAGGAAGTGCTTTAGCCATCATGTCTCATGGCCATGCCCAGAGCCCAGTGGGCACAGGGCAGACCCTGGGGACTGAGGAGGTAGAGGACACGCACACCGAAAGGACAGTCCACACTCACAGCTTCCTCTCCACTCCCCACTTACAACTCAAATCTGCAATGTAGCTTTTCCTGTCAAGCCATGCCAGTCCCTCTGGCCGCCCCTTCAGCCGCATTCTCGGTGCGCCTCCTGCAGCTCGGCCTCCTTTGTACCAGCCTGCCCCTGTGTGGCACAACGGTCCCCTGGGGCTCCCTCACCGCTCTGCCACCTCTGCACCTGCAGTGCCTCCTGGCAGCCCCGGTTCCCTGCTCCCTGCCCTTCTCTCCACCCTTCCTGTGGTCTCCGCTGTGTCCTGCCCTGCGACATTTCCCAGGTTGCAGGGTCCAGGGCCTGCTGCAGACCAAGGAAAAGAGACTCCTGGAGGTGGGCCACCAGGGACGCTTAGAAAACACCCCACTGAGAAAGCAGTCGGGATTCAGCCGCACTAAGCCACACAACCACTGTAGAAAGGAATCTCAAACTTGGGTCTCCACAAGCCTTTCAGCCTCACTTCTAACTATGTGCTGACCACTCCCAACTTGCACAGCTCCCAGCACAAGGCCCGAGTCCCTCTCGCCCGCCCCTCAGGCCCTCTCCTCTGCTGGATCCCCGTTCACCACGCTGTACACCTCACCGCCCCCACGCGCCCCACCTGAAGCTCGGCGTGCTCAATCCATGAAACACACGTGAGGCCCGCCCCACCCCACACGCACCGACGGGCGCCTTCTTACCCACCACCCTTGCTCGGGCGGCCGGCGGCTGGTCTGCCACGACAGCGGCTACCTTTCCATTCCATGGGTGTACCCCATGGCACCCTGCAGCTAACACTCGCCATCAAAACAGAAAGGGCTACTGTTTAGACACGGAATGCCCCACCCACAGCCCAGACTTCTAGTACGTTCTCCAATGTCATTAGTCCGAAGAGAGTCAGACTACTTTTGATCAACTCATCGCCAAGTTCAGAATCACGCCAGAGAGGACATGTTGTTTCCCCTGTCATGATTCCTTTCCTGCTCCTCTCTTACAGCCCAGCTCAGACGTCACCCCCTTCTGGGAAAGTCTGCCCTGTGCTGTGCTCGCCCGGGACCCCATGGCTCTCACCTCCCCCACACCAGCCACACTCTGCACAGATGTGCACAGTCGGTGGCTGGATTGCCAGCTGTTCTGAGGGCCAAGGATATACGATATAGGTCTTTTTCCAAACCAAGGTTTTGCAATGTTGGGAGAAATGATCAAATATTGGCTGCACAAAAGCAAACACCACAGCGCAAAGAGGGCGCTTACAACCCAGTGACTTTCCCAAGTAACTCATGTTGACACAGGGTGGAGAGGAAGTCCCAGGGAGAGGGGAAGAACACCGCTTTCCATTTCTCTGGGCAAATTATGACGTGTACAACGTTGTTCCTCAAAAGGCCATTACTGACAACTGAACACTCGAGAGATACTGACGATGCCATGCAATGGAAGCTGGAACCACCGTCTGGCTGGACTGAAATGGAAACTTCCAGCACGTGGCTTCCGGGGAAAGGGGAGGTCGCGCACAATGGCACAGGGAGGTGAGAGGTGAGGGTGCACCCCCAGAAGGTAGACTCAGGGTGGGGAATGTATGTGTGTGTTGGGGGGGGTCTCACCACATAACCCTGAGCTCACAGCGTTCCCCTTCCCATTAGAAATCGGGGCGGTTCACAGTGGCAGGTTTCACCTGCAAACCTTACTGGGGCCATTCATTCCCATCAAAACCAAACCAGATCGAGTTCTTAGATTAAAAAGGGGGGCATTAAAGATGGAAGGCACCCCAAGTCCTCTGGTGCTATCTGTAATAAGTTCTAGAGGGCAGCTGCTTTGTAAAGCGCTGCTCGATAACTAAGTCTAACCTATACCTACCTCAAAGACGGCACTTGAGGACGCAGCATCAGCGTCTGTAAGGAAGAGCACTCTGCTACACCACAGAAGGCCGGGGCCTCTCTCACATGGCTTCCCGGCCGTGAACTGACTAGCAGGGGGCTTCAGTCAGAAGGCTTTCTTGGTGTATCATTCCCCGTGAGCGTGAATACTGCGCCCCTGGTCTTCGAATTAAACAGTCTCTCCCCCAGCACCCCCCCCCCCTAAAAGCGAGGCCGTACCACATGGCGGAACAGCCCCCGCTGCTGCATTATGTAAGCACACGCGGAGGGTGAGAACGTTCCAGTGAAAATATTACAAGTGACAGCTTTCCACCTTGGTCTCCCTGTGCCCTCTCCACGCTGCAGGGAGCAGATGGCGCGTTTCAAGCACATTTGGAGCAGGCTTGGAAGGACAACTCAGTGATAAAGAAATAACTGCACATGCAAAAATCCCCATGTTTTGTAACCTACAGTTTTAATCTAGAAAAGCTTTCGCTCCGATTAACACAAACACAAAGCTGCCAGACGCCGGCTCCATATAGAACATAAAGCTGATTTCTAAGTTTCCTGCTCACGTTTGCTTTATGGCAAGCCAGTAAATGCTGGAGTGCGGCTGTTTCTTTTTGGGGGGCGGGGGGAGTGGAGGGGAGGAGCAAAAGCTGACATCTACATGTTATGGGAGTCGAGGACTCCTTCTTAGGGGCAGGGAAAGTCTTCCCTGCTGCCATTTCCTTAGCGGCCAGAATACCTGGGACTACTGAGCAGGGCTGGTGCGAGGTTCAAACAACAAGAACATGGAGGGAAAACTCTCACACAAGGAAAAACATCACTATGAGCGGTGATGATGTCTGTGACCATCTCACAATGTACACAAATAGCAAGTCGCTATGTGATACACCTAAAATTAATGATGTGTCAACTGCTCTTAATAAAAAAAAAAAGAACAAAAACCAAAACAGGAGATTACTGACCTAAAAGCACTTAGCAAAACTGCACTCTCTTCGAAGTTGGTGGAACACTGAACAGCAGGCCCAGCTCAGAAAACGAAAGTCCCCCTCAATCCCCGCCCCACCAGGGACACCCACGTTCAGTCATCAGCCTTTCTGGGTCATTACAACCTTGGAGCAGTGAAATCAGAGACCCATCCTCAGCTCACATCACAGAACTTCAGCTCCTCAGCTGCTCAGTTTAAATACCGCATAAATCATTTTCCCATATTCTCCTCAAGGTTTCTTCCCTTACACTTCGTGCTGTATTTCAACAAGATGCGACTGACATTGTCACAACTAAGCCATGTGCTTTTAAGCCATGGGGCATTAGATCTAAGCATTTCCATAAGCTGACATCACTTATTTTCTTGTGTGCGGTGTGCACACACGGCCAGGAATCAGCTGTCCGCAAGGTCCTCGTGAGAACGAGGCCACACGAGACGCTGGAGAGGCAGAGGCCACAGTGCGACAGCCTGCAGTGGCCCGTGGGCTGGCTCCAGCTCCACTGCCACAAGCAACGGGGAAGCCACGACCCCACCCTGCCTTAGCTCCGGCGTCCGTCAAGTGAGAGCACAGTGCACCTCACAAAACTGCTAGGAAGTTGCCTGAGTTAATGTCTGCAGAATGCTTAAACAGAGTGTGGCACACTGCGGGCGTCGGTAAGAGGTCGTGTTACCCCCCTCGGACGCGTCCTGCAAAGTGCAGGGTGCATGATGACGCACCTCCGTACCCTCCGCCCGCGCACAGGTCCTTCAGCACACACACCTGTCCCTGCGGCGCCCAGCTGGGCCAGGCGCCATGCCCAGAGCTCACTGTAGCTGCATGGTTAAGCCTTGTCACGCCCCCAGGAAAATGAGGCCCAGAACAGTCCCAGCATCCACTACAGAAGCACAGTTACAGATAACACACGTGAAAATCAACTACATAGCCAAAAGTTTTCCTTAAAATGGTGGTAGCATTTTAAGAACAAACCAGTGTGGTCTTTATTTTCACACTGGTATTTTCAATATTTGTCTTTTTTTTTTTTAAAGATTTATTTATTTATTCATACAGAACTGGGGTACAGGTCAGAGATGCGGAGGG
>NW_004567102.1:85137187-85158733 GCF_000260355.1 Condylura cristata | reverse complement strand
CTCATGCGGAAGCGGCTTTAGATTCTCAGTGCTTTCCTTAAACCGCTGCGCCACCAGGGAGGACCCATTTGTGTCTTCTTAAGCTGACCCTGTGAGCTGTTCCACAGCTTGGATTTCATCTTCAGCACGTATTCCAGTGCACAGGAGCATTCCCCCACCCCCACCGCCCAGAACTGGTAGTTTATGACAAAAATCTTATCAAATGACACTATGTGGACAGAAACTGTCTGGGGGATAATGGGAAGTTGGCTGGATGAGGCAATGAAAGAAGATGATGATCAAGCTACAACCTACCACACTGTGTTCAGTTACTCTGAGGATTGTTTTCGTTTTAATTATTTATGGTAATTACAGCAGTTAATGTGTTGTAACATTTTGCAAAAGAAATAAACTCTCAATATAATAAAACCTTCCCAAATCTTTCCTGTTTCATCTGTTCCTAACACGACTAGATCACATTACATTGTTGATGGGCAGAGTCTAATACAATTCCACACTGACTGGTTCCTGGGGTGGGGGGACCCCTCAGTGACATGGATGGAATCTAAAGCCGGGGGAAAGATGCATCTGGAGCTGCCAACCTGTGGCCCGCTGGCTTCGGGTCTGGGAAGCGCTTTCCTATGCCTCAGGACTGCGCGCCAGAAGTACCAGCCATCCTTGTGCCACGCTATTCCAGCCACACCCCAACTGCTACTCCCCACCCCTCCCCAGAGCGTCCCCAAATTCCCTCAGGTATGGGTGGTAAGGTGCCTTAATTTTCTTAGCTCTACCCACCCCCCAAATTAATAATCCCTCAAACCCAAAGAAAATTTCAAGTTCATTTTACTTCACCATGGTAACTACCTTCTACCCTGAGCCCCAAAAAGGGAGGGGAAGTGAGTGTTCACAAAAAATGTTATTATCACAACTCACTAAAGAGCCACATGTCTTTTTTTTTTTTTAAGATTTATTTATTCATATAGAACTGGGGTACAGGCCAGAGATGCGGAGGGTGAGAGGATTCACCAGAGACAGAGCGGGGAGCAGAACAGGCAGATGGACGAAGTACACTGCTGAGGGGAGCAGCGGGCGGGTCAGGAGAGGTCTGCCGCGCCATGTGGTCACCTCCGGGGCAGGCGGGGATGGAACTCATGCGGAAGCTGCTTAAGCTTCATAGTGCTGGGAGGGCCCAAGACACATGTCTTATGAAAACATTTATAACACCGTTTTCACACACACACACAAATAATAACGGTTTCAATGGGCTCTATTTGTCAATTCTTTGCAAATACTTCATTTAACCCTCCTGAAAACAGATGATGGTGAGTAATACTATCAGATTGCCCCACTTAGAAGCAGAAACCCACTCCCAAAGGCTGGGGTTGAGCTTCAGAGGTGAAAAGCAAAGAGGCAGGAGTACCTGCCTCACAAAGGTCACACAAGACAAGATCAACTGTGCCAGCAAGTGGAAGGAAGTGGCAGGAAATCGTCATCTCCTGAACACACAGCGCCCCCAAAAGAAAGCAGGGAGCTTCCTGTAGACCCCTCTGTGCCCGCCCCCACCTTGCAGTAGGGCCCTAAGTTAAAGCCAGGTTTCCTGAGACAGAAGGCCAGGCCCCAGAGTGACCAACTGAGGGGTGCAGGCCCACCTTTAGGCCCACTGCCATCCCCAGGATGGAAATGAGGCTTATCCTTAGGACATGGGAGGCAGAGTGGAAACAAGATGAGGTGCCTTAGAGGTCACAGAAAAGCACCTCAAGACACTTTCACAAACACTTTCCTCTAGCCTCGCCACAGGCAGACTAATTGAAGCGATTTAATGCCAAAGGCTTCGAGCGCAGCGCCGAGCATGGAGTGAGGCCCCGCTCTTCATCCAGCCAGGCCACCAGCACTGGCAGCACCATCCATGATGGCCCGAGCCCGCACTCGAAAGGAGAGAGAGTCTGGCATGCAGTAAAGCCCTTCCTCACAGAACCACCAGAGGCTTCCAGGCATCAGCGCCCCTTGCCCACGTGACAGCGGGGCCTTTCGCATCCTGCCACATGCTTCTGAAAGGCGCAGAAGTCTGGGTTTTCAAAGTGACGCTTGCTTGGTGACCCACTCTGCCTCTGCCTCCCAATTAAATGGGGCAGGAAGAAACATGAAGTATGAAAGTGGCACCACAGCTGGAGTGAGGCAGCTCATGCCCGGGAAGCCACTGACCCGTCCCAAGGCTCTAGGACACAGTCAGGCACAGTCCACACGCAGGAGTCGCAGCCACGGAAGAGCAGGCCGTTTCCCCGGCGAGTGACACACAGGCGGCTCTTGCCAGGGCTCTTTTGTGTGAGTCGCAATACGTTTCCTTGTGGGCAGTTCTGGAAAACCATCTGCCAGTGGCAAAACCTTGGGCTCAGAGGGGAAATGGTATCCTCTGGCTGAACAGCAGCCAATCTGAGGAGCCTAATTTACCTAAAAGCGAATTAATGTCCCCATGTTTTTAAGTTGAAAGAGACAGAAACACAGAAAGAAACTCAATTTATGAAGCCTACTGCAAATCAAACAAAGTATTCTGATTCAAAGTCCCTATATGCTTAGGGCAGAGATTAAGAGGAGAAATGTGGCTTTCCCCAATTAGCAAGGAAATCCGTAAATAACAAGTCTCTGCACAACTGACTGCGCCCCTTTTCTACGCCAAGGTAGCCCTAAAAGCTAACAGGCCCACTCTCACAACTTGAAAGAGTAAGAGGCTGACTCCCAGCCCACGGGGGTCCATGTACCGCCCGTCGATTAGCTAACGACCACTCAGCCAGCTATATTCATGCCTCGCATTTCTGACCCAGGTCAGTTCTGACGGGGTTTTATTATAGTGATCTACTCATACCTGAAGCACTCAACAAACAGTTTAATAGATTAACTGTATCAGTACAAGTTTATTCCACTTAGTTCTATGAAAGCTAAAGTAGCAATTTTGTAATCCTTGCAACATTTCACATTATACACTTCAAACCCACTCCTGACACCCTACAGTTATAAATTATCTCCAGAGTTGGAAAAGGAGCTGGCCTGGCCTGAAACAGCCTGACGGAGGGAAATTAGAAGTGAGAGAAGGCAAAGCCCTTGTGAATACAGTGGCTGAGGGGCTCCAGTGCACCGACTGGCGGTCTGGACCCCTGTGGGCTGCGAGCTGGCCTCTTACTCCTTCAAGTTGCGAGAGTGGCCTGTTACCTCTTAGGGTTACCTTGGCGTAGACCTGGAGCCTGCGGGTGGAGCCCACGTCACTGTCCGAAAGAGGGGAGCCCCTCTTCCAAAAGATGTCTTCTTTTCTAAAAAAATGCACTTACTGTTATTTTCCCGTAAATACGGGAGGGGCCAAACAAAGCAGAAAGTGGTACTGAAAAGCAACAGGGAGCTGATCCTTAGAGCGGAGCCAGGGAACAAAAGGGGGTGTCTCCCCCTTCCATGCTTTCTGTAACCGCAGCAGAGAGCCTGCTGCTGGGGGCCTGGCCTAGCCTGGAGCCCAAGGCTGCTGCCCCTGCTGGGCACACAGGCACAACTGGCCAGGCCAGGGCTTATCCATTCCGAAAGGAACCAAAAACATGATACAGAAACAGGCATAAAACAGTGCCGACACGCTAGTAAATAACTGTGGATCAAATCCTCACAGTCCCAGAGACGTGTATATATATACACACACACCTTGTTAACCAGCTGTTATTTTGTGTGGAAAGGTTATTGGCAGAACTTGTCTTTTTTACATTATCTGGATATTTTACATTTTTCCTGTCAGAGAAAAGAAATTAAGTCATTTTCCTTTTCATATCTTAATTGAATGAGCTTCAAGGAAGTTAGCGCTAAGTACATGCCAGCTCTTTCATCTGGTCAGCGGCTTCAAAGATGCCGCCTGAGCTTCAAACTATTTAAAAACCAGAAGAGGCACAGCTGCTGCGCTGTGTGGCTGCCGTGGCCTCCCCGTGTGGCTGCCGTGGCCTCCCGTGTGGCTGCCGTGGCCTCCCCATGGCACTGGCGGGGCTCAGGCACAGGACCCTGGGAAATTCTAAGACTTCAATTTCCTGGTGGACAAAACACTTAAACTTGCACGTTGAATATTGCCCTGTGGGATCCCACAGCTTAGGAGGCGGGGCCACCTTTGATTGTTCCGAGGACGACACCGTAAGCTCACTGGAGTTGCTGGCGCGAGCCCAGTCTGCCCTCACCTACCTCATGTCACTTCAATCCTTCAGGCTCAAATCCCGGCTGTCTGAAACAGAAACTTACTTTGCCACATCCTTTGCCCTAAACAGTGCTGATTAAGTCACTGACCAGTGGACATTAACCACCTTCTAGACTTGACTTTAGCTATCATTTTGACTACAAAATCACAGATATGCTCAAGGAAGTTTCCTAACATAGTGTATAGCAGTGATCATAAAACAGAAGGAAAAGGACTCCAAATGGCAGTTTCAACAATCATCTACTATAAAACACAAGCAAAGTTTTAAATGTTTCAAACTTGTGTCATGTAAAGGCAGATTCTCCAACTGCAAATTAAAGACTGAATGACAAAGTTAACAAAAAAATTCCATTCATAAGCAAAAATTAATCCTGAAACAGTTTTCCCTCTAAAATGCAGTTTAACCAGAGTTCAATTAAAAAAAAAAAGAAGAAAATACCATTTTAAAAGCAAAATGATGTCTCAATGGCATTCTTAAAAGAAACAGAACAGGCCCTCCCTGGTGGCACAGTGGGTTAAAGCACAGCACTGAGAATCTAAAGCCGCTTCCGCATGAGTTCGATTCCCGCCAGCCACGGAGGCGACCCACATGGCGCCGAGGCAGACCTCTCCTGACCCGCCCGCTGCTCCCCTCAGCAGTGTACTTCGTCGATTTTCCATGTTCTGTTCCCCACTCTATCTCTGGTGGAGCCTCTCACCGCCCCTGAGCCACTGGCCTGTACCCTAGTTCTGTATGCACAAATAAATAAATCTTTAAAAAAAAAAAGAAAAGAAAAGAAACAGAACAAACATCACTGAAATTCATATGGAGCCCAAATAGCCAAAACAATCCAGACCCCCAGTAAAGGAAGAATGATGGGCTCATATTCCCACACTTTAAACTATACTACAAAACCTGTAATAATCAAAACAGTATGGTACTGGCCCAAAAACTGACCAATGAAACCAAAGTAAGATCCTACATCCAAATCCACACATTGTATATGAACAGTTAATCTGTGGCAAAGGAACCCAGTCGACAATGAAGAACGCCTCTATAATAAGCAGTGTTAGAAAATCTGGATAGTCATATGCAAAAATAAATAAATAAATGAAATGAAACTAGATGACTATCTCACACCCTACACAAAATTCGCTTAAAACAGATTAAAGACTTGAATGTAAGACATAAAACAATAAAATACATGAGAGAAACAGGCAATACACTCCACAACATGACCTTCAGTGATAACCCTGTAAATTCTTTTCCAGCAGTAATAATAACAAGAGCTATATACAACTGGGACTACAGCAAATGAAAAGGCTTCTGCAAGACAGAGAATCTATCAGTAAAACAAAGACGCACACTAGTGAATGGAGAAAATATTTACATACCATGCATATGACTAGGGGGCTGATGTCCAAGATCTACAAAGAGTTCACACAACTCAACAAAAAGAAAACAAATAAACCAATCTAAAAATGGGCAGAAGAGCTAAACTGGCACTTTTCCAGTTTAGATAGCCAATAAACACATTAAAAAAAAACTTACTGTCGCTCATCAAGGAAATACAAATCATGACCACAATGAGATACCATCTCACACCTGTTAA
This sequence comes from Condylura cristata, assembly GCF_000260355.1. NCBI lineage: Eukaryota > Metazoa > Chordata > Mammalia > Eulipotyphla > Talpidae > Condylura > Condylura cristata. Next base: position 85,152,952 of record NW_004567102.1, on the reverse strand, counting down.
GTATGGCCAAGCTCAAAACAACCAGAAACAGTAAGCTCTAGTATGGTTGTGAAGAAAAAGGAACCTTTGCACTCTGTTAGTGGGAACATAGACTAGCTCAGCTCCTATAGAAAACAGTATGGAGATTCCTCAAAATATTAAAAAATAGATCTCATCTGATCCAGCAATTCCGCTCCGAGGTGTCCATCCATGAAGTGCACACGCATTCCAAGAGATGGCTGCACTCCTGTGTTCACTGGCAATAGCAGCACCCTGCAGTAACACCTTCCCGCTACCTGCTCACAGACAGCAATGCCAGGGGGCGTCAGTGCTGGCAGGGACCACCGCGATCTGCACACACACCCATAGGAGCCCTGAAAAAAATGTTAGCAGTGCCGCTTCAGCAAACCCAGTGTCGGAAAAGGTGCTCTTGAGCACTTTCTATGTGCGAGAGTAAATAAACAACTGTTCTTCAATCATCAGTGCCAGGGCCAATGACATGGTCTCCCTTCCTCAGGTCCACACACGGCTACACTCAGCTTACCAACCATGCTCCCTAAGAGTTTCGAAAAACAATACACCGCCTGCCTCCCCAAAATCCACAAAAATATTGCACTTTTTCTTCCTCGCCCCTTCTGTGAAAGGGAGAAAATTAACGTGATTGTTGATTCTTAAGGACAGAAAAACAGTCAGAATTTACATGAAGTGTTTGTTGATTCAAACAATGAACATGCAGAAGCTTCGATGAATTAGCATTCTGCTACTTAATGTTTGTAAATGCTTACATCATGAATGACCCTAGGAGAAATCTTGAAGATTATTTTTAAGGAAAATTCTGTGTCATCCTAGCTTTATCTAACTGCTTACTGGCCAAAGAAAGCAACCTGCCCACAGCATTTGCCACTCGAGCCCCAAGGTTTCGGCGGATAAAGCAGTAGCCAGGACAGACAGGAGGGAGAAGGGAAATAAAAGTGGCTTTCTAGGTATTGTTAAGAGGAGAGCAGGGAAAAATTATGAAAATTAATAAAACCAGAAGAAAGTAAATAATAATTTAGAATAAACAGTGGCATGTAAGAGGAAATTCTGGAAAATTAGGAAAAATGCCACTGGACACAGAAGACCAAAAGGAAGACTAAATGTCCCCAAGTTGCTGACATTTAATGAACATGTTTCCCCAAGAACCTGGTGCTCAATTAATTAGTTAAAGTATATGTACTTAACTCATGAAGTTTCTCCCTAGCAGATGGCACAACAGGCTTCGGACATAATGGAAAAATTACTTCAAGTTGTCTCCTTGGTTAGTTGAACAAGCATCTTACCAAAAGCTATCCAAGAGGGGGCTGGCAGCTGATCCTGCTGGTACTTTATTAGGATACAGAGCTAAGACAGGATGGCGGCAGGGCCTCCCAGGCCAGAGAAGACCCGTCCCCAGCCTGCAGGGCCACGCCTGCACCTCCCCCAGCCTCGCTCCATTCCCAGGCCAGACAAGGCTATAAAAAGCCTGGCCTGGGGCCAGCTGGCCAGACCACACACTGGGTATTTTTAACTTAAGGGGGCCTGAGGATAAGGCCCACACCAGAGTACAGAAAACCGGCAGGACAGGGCAGGGCGGAACAACTACCCAGCCAGGATGGTGGCCTACAAAGGGCTGTTTCCAGAGGTGTCCTGGCACAGGCAGGCCTCATGTGTGAAAGCTTGGGATGGAGGGAGCTATTTCCTGGCGCGGGCAGGGTCCCAGGGAGCCCACAGGCACAGCAACACAGACAGGCAAGCCACCGCAAGTGTGGGCCAGGTAAACGGGCTTTGTTTTGTATTCCTGACACGTAAGGCCAGCACAGCAACTCGACTTCTGTCGTGACCACTTTGCTGGTGGTGCTCCTGGCTCACACTGGCCTTGCACAGGCCACGTGTGGACACCATGAGGCTGCCCCTAAAGCCCAAGTGCAGTGACCGCAAGCCAGGCAGCAAAGGGCCAAGCCCCCACGGGGACCTGTGCGGGGTAAGTGCCCCTCAGGGAGTACTCAGGGGTTCAGCCCTCGCTGCTAAATGTCCATGTAAGCAGAGACATCGACAGACCTCTGCCTCAAATGAAGACCCTGATCTTTGCTTGGGACTGAGCACCCCATGATTGCCGTTATCAGTGTTGAAAACAGAATTATTTGGTGACAGAGGGGGAGCCTAGGAGGTGGGCTCCCCTGGGGTCCTCAGGAGGGTTCACCTGGAAAAGCAGGCCCGGGGCCACATCAGCACTTGGAAAACCACCAGCAGCTAGCAGTTTGTCCAGCCCCGATCTACTGTCAGAAACTTCTTTCCTGACCAAAGGCAACCTGAAAAGCAGGTTTACATTAATAACCGTTTTCCAGACTATACCCGCTTTCAGTGCATCCTTAAAAATCTGAACACTAGAATAGTCTTTGTCTCCCTTAAAACTCTGCTCTGGCAGGCAATTAGCCCCTAGGACTGTTTTCCATCCAGTCATCTCTCAACCAGCTTCTGCTCAGTTCCCTGTTGTCACCGGGGGGCCGCCTCTCTCCTCAGGACACTAAAAGGGGCTCACTGGCCTTCCTACTTCCGACCTCTCCTCCCCTCTGTCCTAAACACAGCCAGGGGATCATTTTCCCTGAGCAGCACTTCCTGAGTTCCACGCGGCTTTTCCTTGCTAATCTAAACAAAGGCCAGCCCGCCTCTGCCCCAGGCGCCCTGCCAGCCCAGCAGAGGACACGCAGGGTGCTGTTCGGTTCATGCATTCATGGGTTTCTTCTTTCCACAAATCCCCTGCGCCACAGAAGTCTGTGTGTCATCAGGTAGCACGTGGGGAAAACCTCCTCCATAGACAACAGGCCGGCAAGAACAAACGGCCTTATTAAAGACATCTGGGTGGAGCTTTCCAGTAAACATATTTCTTTCTCCTCCCGCCTACAATAGTGTCCTATTAAAATAACAGTAGAGGAATTTTTTAAAGTATAAACCCACAAAGAAAATATGAGCTGAGATGATAAAGGATAAGAAAGGTCAAAATTTGGGGGGACAGAGAAAAACAGAGAGACAAGTGATAATTAAAGTTTTAATTTGTTCGAGGTGAGAGCTAGAAGCACAGCTAATTAAAGCTCAGCCTCCGAAGAATCAGAAGTCAGAGGGTGGCAAGGGGCTGGATGAAATAACCGTAAGGAATAACTCAGAGCCCCCTTTCTAACCCTCGCCCCAATCCTGTCAGAGTCCAGGAACTATGACCATCTGGAGAGGCTGCCGGCACAGAAGAGCCCATGGAAAGGGGCTGTGGTGGGGGTAGGACACACAGAGAGCACACCCCCATCCCTCCCATTCAGCCCACATATTCCTCAGTTATTTGGGGGCCATATATAAAAATAAATATAGACATCTGGGAACCATCAATCAAAACAGGGCCTGATGCCCTCCCCATCATCCTGGCTCGCAGGGGACACACCTGCCCTAGCAGCCGGGGCTCTCTCTCAACCCTTGGCTTCCTGGCCCACGTAACCTCACAGATGAACTTTCCAAGGCCTCCAACCAGGGAAAGACAGGGAGGAGGAACTACAGGGCAAGTCTCCAAGAGCCTTGGATTTATCTTCTACGACATCAATGGCTGTACCCATGAAAAAATGACAGTATAAAATTTAGGGAACTAAAATGTGTCCATGGAAAGGGAAACCATGAAAACAGAAGTTAGAAATTCATCAGAACAGGCCCTCCCTGGTGGTGCAGTGAGTTAAAAGCACCACTTCAGTGCCGGCTCGATCCCCAGCCCCAGAAGTGACCCTCATGGCGCAATGGACCTCTCCTGTCTCCCCGCGGCTCCCCTCAGCAGTGGACTTCGATCTGCCTGTCCCACTTCCCATCGTAGCTCTGATGAATCCTCTCAATGCCCCTGCACCTCTGGCTTATACCCCAGTTCTGTATGCAAAAAATAATAAAATAAATCAAAAAAAAAAAAGAAGAAGAAGAAATTCACCAGAATAATGGGAATTAGAACAAACAAAAAAAAATGATGAAGATTTAAAAGTTAAAGGATCCTCTAGGACTTACAGCATCCACTTAAGAGTCCCAAACAAAACAGTGCAGAAAATCAGATGAGCTTATCAAAGAAATGATAATACCCCTTTCCTTGAAAAAATTTCCCCAAAACTGAGCTGCACACTGGATGGGGAAAACAACATGAACAGAAAAACACCACCTCCAAGGATGGTCGTTCTCAAAGACTTTCAAAAGTAGAGAAACAAAACCGCTGAAGTCACCAGAGAAAGGCGGAGGCCCTGGGCTTCCCACAGAAACACTGGGCATTTAGAAGCAACAGAAAAATAGCATCGGGGAGGAATTATTTCCAATCTAGAGCTCTATGCTTGGCTAGAGGAGCCACGATGGAGGTACAACAGCGCCTAGCCCAGAGGACCCAACCTCCCCAGCGCTGAGAACACGCCCCCCCAAAACTGGGACCCGCAGGAAGGCCGGAGACAGAGACTCAGACTCAGAAACCACGTCCCAGGTGAGGCCACGCCCAGCCTGACTGGTGAGGATGCTGACTCCAGCAGGGGCCCGTCCTGCCCCAGACCCAGGGGCGGCGGGAGTGGGCGAGCCGGGGACACAGGCGGCGGTGGCGGGGTCGGTCCAGGCTAAGGAAGGGCTGAGGCGTCCGAAGGCGTCCCAGGGCCGGGGAGGCCGCGGCCCTGAGCCTGGAAGTCGAGAACATGAGGAATGTTTGACCTGCGACGGGCCCCGCCCTGCTGGGAGGAACCACAGAGTCCTGCAGGGGTTGAGGGTAATGTGGTGACATACTCATTTCTCAGAAGTAAAATAACAGGCCAATTTATCAACTCCAGAGTGACCAAAACTGGCGACACAGGGCACAGGCTCACGGCTCGTAGTGACCACAGAGAGGCGCTCCGCCGGCAGACTCGCCAGACCCCGAGACAGGAGGCAGCCAGGAGGCCTGCCGCAAGGGGCTGTGGGGCCCGCAGGGAGCCGGGCTAGTAGCCAAGGCCCAAGGACAAAAGATAAAAACAGAAATGGGCCCTCCCTGGTGGCGCAGCGGGTTAAAACACAGCACCAAGAAGCTTAAGCCACTTCCGCATGAGTTCGATTCCCCGCCTGCCCCGGAGGTGACCACAGGGCGTGGCAGACCTCTCCTGGCCCGCCCGCTGCTCCCCTCAGCAGTGGACTTCGTCGATCTGCCTGTTCTGCTCCCCACTCTGTCTCTGGTGAAGCCTCTCACCCTCCGCATCTCTGACCTGTACTGCAGCTCTATATGAATAAATAAATAAATCTTTAAAAAAAACACACACACAGAAATGCAGCATATGCCACAGAAAGGTAGACGTAGGCACCAGAATAAACCATTAGGCGCAGAAAATGAAGCCTCGGGGGGATGCAGCTCATGGCAGGGAGAGATGGAGTAGAAGCTGGTGTTTTCCACAAGGATTCTTGCAAACTTTGGCTTTTTACGAGCTGTACCAATACTGCTGACTTCTTTTTCTGACTGCTCGATGTTGTGTCACCGCGCCATGACCGCGGGCCTCTCAGTGGCGAGTCCCTGATACAGACCCTTTTACATGGGCCTTGCAGAGCCAATGATGGCCAACATTGTGATGTCATTTAACAGCACACACACACCGTGTGATGTTATTCAACGGCACACACACATGTGAAGTCTAACAGCACACGCACACGCACACTGATGTCATTTAACAGCGCGCACACACTTTTCTAAGTACGAAGTGGTTAGCGCCTTCACAATGAGTAAGGCAACACTTCACCCGGCAGGGCCAGCTCAGCTGCCCTGCCCCCCAAGCCACCTGGCGACGGCCCGGTCCAAAGCAAGCCGAGAGTGTGCAAAGCACAGCAGCAGTGCCAGTGATTGGCAATGTGCTGATGCCGACAACACTGGCGACCTCTTAACATCATCTCTGACCCTAGCGTGCCGGGTCCAGCCGCCCGCATGACCTATAGGGTGTGTAGCATGGCACGTTAGCCAAGGTGAGCAACCTTCTTTTCTTGCATGGGAATTAGGATTTGGTGACGAACTTAACACAAGATAAGGCACACCACACCCCTGCCCCCCCCTTTTACAAGAAATCACTTAACTTGATTCATGTGTGGCTCTGGATTTCCAACTAACTAATTTTTAATAAATCATATAAGGCCAGTGTTACATTTTTCCATTAATATAATACACTGTAATGAGTACTAATAAAAATGGTTCTAAATTGAAATAATGGAAGGGAGAAAGCATGAAGAAGGAACAGAAAATCATATTGACATGCAGTGAATACTCTATCTGATTAACAGAAATGAGCAAGCACTCTATTACTTTTCTCCTTTTTAATTTGAAAAGGTGTATAGGAAATGTATGTAACTTTGTCTAGCAAAAAAGGTGGCTTGGAATGTTATGTCAGGAGCCGAGATCACATGAAACTGGTAATAACCAGAAAAACCTGGCCAGTGATGCCCACTGTTTTGTTTCCTGTTCGTGAAAGAGGGTAGAGTCAAACAAAAATTGGCTAGCAAGCTCATTTGGGTGGGAGGAGGAAAAAAAATGTTTAAGTTTTTATTTAAAATGTAGCTTCTTTATGTATTTCCCCGTCATTCACTAGCTAGACATAAGAGAATTTAAAAAAAAAAAAAAAAAGCTCAGGATGCTGATTAAATTACATAAATATTATTTTAGGTTTCTGGCAGCCACCTGTTTCTAAGAGCAAAGCTGGTGAGCAAGGTAGGCGGAAAGGTGAACACTCGCTCTCCAGCCATGAACTGAAGTGCGGGGCCGTGGCCCTGGCATGTGGGTGCAGCCCTGCCCACTCTCGGAGGCAGGAGGAGGAGAACAGAAGAGGGCCTGTTGTTCAAGCAATGTGCACAGACACCGCAGGTCTGCCCTCTTGATACAGGAACAGATGAGCAATTTCCTCCATTCTGGAAGCCTAACTAGGGAGAGACAGTGTCTCTTCTTTAAAATCAAACAAGATTGAGCCAGCCTTCAAGCGGGAGCCCTGCTGCTCTCTGAACAGATCCATCAAAGCACTAAAATGGGCAAAGATGAAAGGAAAACTTGGAGGCACAAGAAGAAAAAACTATGCTCATGCAATTTAAAATTTGAAAATTTCTGTGACATTCACAAAAACCCCTAATGGTCTCATTGAACTGAAGAGCGCCCCCTTTCTTACCCCAGGCTCAGCAAACTCCTACTTCAATACCCCTGTTCCAGGCACATGCTCCAGGAGGCCACCCCTCCCCAGACGGCTGCGGTCAACCCAGCACAGGCCCTCCAGGCTTCCTGCAGCACTAAATACCCACATTCTGCCCCCACAGGTATAGAGCCCAATAAATGCCTGGTTCAACTAAGTGACCAACTGAAGACCTTAGTCACTAGTTTAATAAGCCAAAATAACAGCAAATTAAGCGGCTGTATGAGATAATGGTATTATCTGAACCTACAAGACCAACTTCCAAAATCAGTAGGAGCCTGTGGTATTTAGAGTCCACCTGTATTCACACATACCTTTCACACGCTGCCCCCCAGCTCCAGCTTCCTTCCCCACGGAGCTACCTCTGAGTTGCCCTAGACCAGGCGAAAAACAAATGCCTGCGCTCACAACAAACGTCTTGGCTTACCTGTATGCAGCATCTCAGGAACCGAGGACTCCCTGTCGTCACCTTCACACGCCCTGAAGCTCAATACACATGACTTCCCTGCCATTCAAAAGTAGGGCGTTCCTACTGGTCAGATTTGGTAGGTTATCTTGGGGTCCGGGATGCTCAAGAATGACTCCACGTAAGTTAACGGTGACAAGTTAACGGTGACAGTGCTGTCAATGACCTCAGTCAAGCTGTGTGACCCAGCTCCCTAGCACAATAACCAGATTAGGTGAGGGTGACACGTAAAAAGTTTATAGTAAAATGTCCTAGAACTCAGCAGTCTCAGCAAATACCAGACCCCGTGATTCTAATGTAGAACTGCACAGCCACTGTGTGAAAAACTAGTTTGGCTGTTCCTAAGAGCTGAACACAGATTTACCACACAACTTGGCAACTTCACTCTTGGGTATATACCCAAAGAACTAAACACAGATTGTTGAATAAACACTTTTACACAAATGTTGATAGCAGCACTATTCACAACAGCTTCATGATGGAAACAATCCAAATATCCATCAACAGATAAGTAATTCAACAAAATGTAGCGTGAGGTCACAACGGACTAGTACTCAGCCACAAAAAGGAGTGAAGTACCAGTATCTGCATCCACAGAGATAAACCTTAACTTACCCTCATCTGGCTAAAAAAAAAAAAAAAGCTCACACATTATTGTCACATTTATGTGAAATATCCAGAGGAATTTACAGGGGAAATCTCAACTAAAACTGGGCCCAGGAAGGCCTGGCAGAGTTCACTGCTTGCAGTTGTTACCAGTTACCCCAAGCAGCAAGACACTGCTCACTGCACTAGGACATCACTGGATGTGCCAACAGATGGAAACGACTTTCCTTGCTTGCTGCCTAGCAACAAGTTCAGCCCAAGGAAACCACCTCTCAGCCAATGAGAAGCCACTGCCCCCCAAAAACACCTGCCTCTGTCTAACTGATGACCTCCTTGCCCTATCCCCTTTCGAAGAAAGACTCCAGTCTTGTGTGACTTCACCGCCTCTCTACTGGCCAGAGGAGAAGCTGCCGAGTCATGAATCATTTCATAAAGCCAAGAGGCCATCAAATTTACTGTTAAGTTTTGTTTTTAACAACACAAACAGAAAGCAGGTTCGTGGTTGCCAAGGACTGGGGGGTGGAGGGGTGGAGGAATAGGAACTGAGTAGTTAGCAGGCACAGCATCTCATCGGGGGGTGACAGAAACGCTTTGGAACCAGGTAGAGGTGACTGTTGCCCCATACTGTAAACATACTAAACAGCACTGAATTTAGCACTTTAAGGTCGTTAATTTTATGTTACGTGAATTTCACCTCAATTAAAAAAAAATCCACCAATTCTAAGTGCAATAAAGATAATAATTAACATTCAATTCTCAACTTGGTAAATAAAGGTCACCAGGGCTTTTCATAAAATATTCAATGTCTAAACGAGTCTACCGTGACTATAGTCAGTCTTATTACTCAAAACCTCAAATGCATTCTACCTTCTTTGTAATGAGAAGCAGTGTGGTCTTACCAGACTCAAAAAAAAATTCAGGGCTAGCATGGGCCCAGGGCTGAAGTGCACAGGAGCTGAAATCCTTGCTCTGCGACTTAGTACATGCGTAGGTTTGAGCCAACTGGGTGACATTCCTTGCCCCCGATTTCCTCATCCACAAATGGAGGATCGTAACACAGGCCTTCGTGAGGACTGAGTCAATTAATCCATGTAAAGCAAGTAAAACAGAGTAAGCCTTTAATAAACATTAGTTAGTATTATTATTATGATTATTCAGAAACTGGAGATAAACAGAAGCAGAGCAAAGAGTAAGTGCAAATGCCCATGGGAGCTCGAGGCGCCGGGCCTGGCACAGCGATTGTGATCAGCGTCATCAGGGAGTGAAAGCGTCTCCGTAGCAGGTGGACCCAGAAGATGGCGCAGAAAAGGAGGACAACGGGGTGACATCTGGACTGGGGCACTAAATTCCTATACTTCTTTAAACTGAAATCACTTCATGATCATACGTCCCCCACTAGAATAAAAGACGGAGGGACGGTTTTCTAGAATGCAATCTAAATCACACTCCCTTACTCCTAAGTGCCACCTTTGACCTGGGTGGCCACGAGCCACAGGCCTCTGCAGGTAAGACAGAAGCAGCCCCAAGGCTCAAGGTATGTCCTTTCCACAGTGTCCAGGCTTCACACTGGCGCCCGGCCGCACCGACGTGACGACGTCAGCCCAGGGAGTGGGCCTGCTTACCAGTTTTGCTTGGGGAGAAGTGAAATGTCACGCTCCAATAAATAAACACTGACTTCCACAGCTCCAGAAGTAGGGGGGGCGAAAACACTGCTGACCACAGAAGGCTTCCAGTCGCGTCAGGGGCTCTGTGCGTCCGCGGGGGGGGGGCGGGGGCGGGGGGAGGGCAGGCCGGGGCTCCAGCAGGACAGGATTCCCGCCCACCCAGCAGTCCGCTACCAGAAAGTGTCTGCTTTCTATGGACGCATGCTCCCGGGAGGTTTTCCCGTCAGCACTGTCAGATGACCAGGGCAGCACAAAGAGCAGGGCTCACATCCCATTTTGGACAATCAGGCTCAACTCCCCTCCAGGAGCTCGCCCCCGGCCCTCCCTGGCACGTGGCCAGAGAAGGCCTGCAGCAGCGCAGCCCGGCCACCACGGCCCTGGGTGGGTGGGCACACAGACGAGGAGGCGCCAGCCGCACACTGGGCCGAGCGACAGCAGGACACCGCCCATCACACGCTCCACTGCAGCAACAGAAACCCCAGCCCAAATGAGCGGGCAGGCGCTGGCAGCGGGCGGCCACAGTGACCAGAGGCGCTGGCCAGGAAATGAGCCCTCTGAAGAGCCGCTGCCCAGCCAACACAGGTGGCAGGCGCGGCCGGGCCCACGGCTCCTTTGGCCGTGGGGCCGTCTGTGAAGAGCCAGGTACCACGTGTCAAGGGATGGGCACAGGGGCAGGATCAAGCCCGGCCCCTTGAGCTGGCCCTAAGGAGACGACAAGGGGGTGTGTGTGTTTGGGCCTTAGGGCGCCCTGGCGGGGCTCCCACTTGCTCCCTGACTCCTCGGCTTCAGTGTCTCCTACATGTCGAAGGCGACAGACCACACGGCACTTAGCCACCGCACAGGTGGGCAGGACAGGTTCTCTGAGAGCGCCTTCACGGCGAACATAACAACTTTAGATTAAGAAGTGATAAAACTAAAAGAAAATTTACTACACTATTGCAACAATTTGCCGACCTTTGCTTTCTCCTTGAGAAGAAATTTAAAGCACTTGGGTTAGTGGTTATATTAGTATAACCTGCCGGCTTCAATCCATAAACCTCAGAAGACGGTATCTGAAATGACGAGACTCTAAAATCCAAAGGTGAAACGAAAAGACATTTACTTACTCTTCTTTTAAAGAAAACATTGGCGCGCACGCGAGCTGGTGCCACTCTGGCTCGCTGGCGGGTGAGCACAGCGAGCTCCGTGGTACACACCCGCCCGGGCACGTGCCCAGGCTCCCTGAGAGCTCCCTGAGAGCGCCCAAGGACAGTCCCAGAGGCATCTGGGGAGCTCCAGGCCACCCCTCACCCCCGGTTCACCTGACCACACAGGTGCCACCCTGCCCACTGAGAACACCACCAAGGGAGGCGAGTTCCGGAGCAGCCCTGCGTGCTCCAGCTGGTCAGGTGTAAGGGTGGTCTTTGCTCCCGTTCGGGGGAAGGCAAACTAATATGAAGCATGACCCCTTTTAAAAACCTCTAAGAACGCGCCATCGGATGCTCCGTATTCAACTGTAGTATGAAAAGCTGAGGCCTCTCTGGTGGCCTTGATGTCGCCTCAGCGCTGCCACCACTCCCGCCTGTGTTCGATCCCCGGCAGGGAGTGACCCGCACAGTGCAGGCCTCTCCTGCCTCCCTGCTGCTCCCCACAGCAGTGGATTTCAGTAGATCCACCTGTTCTGCTCCCCACTCTGACTCTGGTGAATCTTCTCATCCCCCCCCACCTCTGGCCTGCACCCCAATTCTTGTATGCATAAGTTTAAAAAACACTTTTTAAATATATATATATATAAAGCAAATAAAGCCAGTTAAGTATCCCAGAAATCTAAGACTTAAGGAGCAAACAAAAATTACCATATCTAAAAAGCTCTTCAAAAATATTTTCCTGGTACAAAACTCCATCTACAGGGAACCCTGGCTTCAGAAACAGCACAGCTGCTACCTGCTTGGAAGCAGAAATGTGAGGTGTGCGTGTGCACTGTTGGTTGGTAAACCTTAAATACCTTCACGTTCACTGATGAAGCACAACTGAGAAAATCAGAACAAAGTCTGGCCCACAAAAGGCCATTATTTATACAACTCTGCCATCCACTGAACGGCCGCCAAGACTCTCAGGTGCACCAGGAAGGGCGGCTTGGCTCCAGGGCTCAACACAGGACACGTGCACACAAAGACGTGTGAATGACACCGGGAAAGCACTCCCCAGCTCACTGTGTCACTGCCCGAAAGGCCCCCTCCGCTTCACGACGCGGTGTTTGTCGATGTCCACGTCAAGACGTCAGTGGCTGTAGTATAGAAACACAGCTGTACGTTTAGGATGCCGCTGTCCACGGCTGCTGCCACACACGCAGGCTTGAGCGTGTGCAACCTATCAAGGAGTTAAGAGTCTGATGTGCAGACACTGGACCTTAATCCTCTCCACCGGCTAGGCTAAGCCTTCCTTTCACCCCACCAGGCTCCTTAAAAATAGGAGACACTGGGCCCTCCCTGGTGGCGCAGCGGGTTAAAGCACAGCACTGAGAAGCTAAAGCCACTTCCGCATGAGTTCGATCCCCGCCTGCCCTGGAGGAGATCTACATGGCGCGGCAGACCTCTCCTGACCCGCCCGCTGCTCCCCTCAGCAGTGGACTTCCTCCATCTGCCTGTTCTGCTCCCCACTCTGTCTCTGGTGAAGCCTCTCACTGCCCCTGAGCCTCTGGCCTGTACCCCAGTTCTGTATGCAGCACAAATAAATAAATCTTTAAAAAAAAAAAAAAGGAGACACCGAGGCTCTTTTTAGAAAAAAAAAATCCAAAATTCCACCCAGACTTTTGGGTTCACACTTAGGATTTGGAGACTGAGTCAAAGCAAACACGTTGTGACCAAGGCTCTAGCATTTCAAGACTTTAAGTTAGTGTGCCCTTCTTCACCCTTATTTTTCAGAGACATTTCTCAAACGATAGCAAAACCTAATTTAATTCTACAGAAAGGACTTTTCCCCCAGAATAGACCAGCAGTGGAAAATAGTACAGGTGGAACTCCTAGAACTTGCTTGCTGCCTTAATAACCCAAGAGAAAACATTTATTTTAGCCAAACAATTGTAATGTTTATCTCCTTTTAGAAACATCTGCTGCCAAAATAAACATTTGCATTGGAAGAAGTGTTTTGGCTGTTAAGATGGTACCAAATAAAACGCTTATGTTCTGAAATAAATATTTTACACAGAAAAACACACTGCAAGGTAGACACTTCCAAAGGGTACAGAAGATAAACCGAAGACACAAACTACAATAGCTGTCACTTTTAAAGTCTTTCCCTTGTTTTGAATTCAGTCTTTATTCAAGTTTGAAGTAGCAAGTTCAAATGGACAACCCGGACGACAGCAACTCATTTCTATCACTTCTGGCCACAGTATCGTGCAACACAGTTCTGTTCTCTGCCCTCGTTGTCAAGTCCGCCACAATCCAGATGTTTCTAAGAACTGGAAAAGCCACGCTCTTCCACTGTCGGGGTACTCCTGAGCGAGAACCTCGCGCGCTGTCCTCCTTCCCTCTCCCTGGCTTCGTAATTGGGCATCAGAGCACACAACCGTCCGTGACAAGGAAGGACAGTGAGACTCTCAACCTGACAGCCCTTGAGAACTCAGGAAAACGCTCAAACGACATGACTAAAATCTGCTAGACACCAGTAAGTACATCTTAGTTTGATACAGCTTGTTTCTCCTAGGTGCTATTTCTTTTACATGACAGTCTTTTTAAGGCAAGTTGGCACAGACCGTTCTACATATTTGTGATCATGAAGGACAAAAAAAGAAGAACCAGAGCATATGGATCAAATCCCTGATCCAAGCAAAGGATAATTTAATGTCTAAGTTTAAAGGAAATCTGAAAAAGTTACAAAGAGTAAAACTGTAGTGTGAAGATTACACACCCTTATGCAGCTCTGTATTAGGTTATAGCAACCCAGGCACTTCTGCTAAAAATCCCCAGGTTGGAATTTCAGGAGCCTAGGGCAGAACGTTCTCCACACAGGCATAGAAAATTCATTTCCCCTCTCAGCTCAAAAAAATCCAGGCTGACTAGTTTTCAGGGCACCGTGCAAAACTAATCTGTTTAGCCATGTATTTGCCTGATGATGTGAGAGAATCAGCCAGTGAAAGAGCACAAATCTAGTCCCAGTTAATAAATACCGAAGTGAGCTACTATTATCATGTCACGCTTCAAAGACCCAGTCATGAGCGTATTTCAAAGATAATCACCATATAAATCAGGAATCACCAGGTTAATACTAAAATCAAATACTCAGTGGCCAGTTCCTCTGGACTCGCAGGGACAAAAAAGTAAGCAGAGGGACTGGCTGCTCACGTTAAATGTCACAGCAGCACTGTGGTTCTTTCTAACAGAATACTCTTTAAAATTCCTATCACAGAAGTGGAATGCCGGCCAGGAATCAGACTGTGACCCCTGAGCCAAAGACAACTTACCACTCAGCTGGTAAGACGGCAACTCAATTTACAAACTTGAATTCCTGCATTTTAAATCCTTTGCAGAAATATAGAAGCAATATTAAATGAACTGGATTTGGCTCATTAGAGGCTCACAAAGGGAACACTGAAAGCCCTGGAGGCTGTCCAAAGCAAAGTCATGCCCAGGCGGTGATGTCCACTCAATAAAAACTCAATGTCATCATTATCCTTCAACTTTCTCCCAGAAGAGCATTAGCCGCCATGACGACAACACTCAACCAATCACATTAACATCAGGGAGATGGACAGGACCAGCGGCCAATTGCTGTGCTGGGTCCTTGTTTGTCAACAAATAGACCATTTCCCAAAATTTGCAAACAAAGCAGCTCACTGAAAATCCCTCACCAAAGAACACAGACTAAAGCTGACAAAAATCAGTGTGCCCTCATAACTTCAATCCAAAACCTGTGCTGTTTTCTCTTTCATTTCAAAGCTATTAATTAGCGCACACCTTTCATGAACTTGGTATTACAAAAGCCATGCATCCCTTTTAAAATGTTGCACACATTCACAAGTGCATCCAGTTAGCCTTTCAGATTTCAAAACATGGCACTGCGTCTCCAGGCTGTCTTTCAGCTAAATGAAAGGGTGGAAACGCAGTCAGGCGATTTGGGCACCTGGCTCATGATGAACTCAGACGAAAGGTGAGTGTTAACAGCCAGGGCATTCAACTTCTTACCAGGAACACTATTGCCTTTCAGTGCCAGAAAGAACTGTGCTAGATTAAAAGTAGGCATTTCTTTTGGTGAGCAATAAAATGCCTCATCTAAAATCTTAATTAAAAATGTAGTGAAGTACATGGAGGGAAATCATCAATTGTCCCTGCAAATAAATCCAAGAGTTATTGGATTTCATGTGTACATAGGAGTCACCGAGATGAAATGAAACCAAGAAGCTAAGAAAAGTGAGTTACTTTATGTACCTGTGTGTGTGTCTTTTTATTTAGCCTTATACATGTGGGGAAGTAAACAGTGAATCATTCTTCACTCTCCATTTGTCAGATTCCCTCTTTGGGAATGAAAACTAAGCCAATGCCAAAAACTTCTAGGAAGACTTAACTCGTTCAGAGAAAAAGATAAAAGAGCAGCCTGGTAGTTTGCCATGAGCAACACCTTCTGAGAATGACTTTCAGATCTCACCTATGGGAAATCTGGGGGAAGGAGGAGCAGAAACAGCTGCTTAGTTTCCACTTCTCCCCCTAGCCCTGCCATTTCTTACCACTTTCCCGACTCTTCCCCTATCCTGTGGCCAGAGCAACACACAGAACTTTACTCCTAGACAAAATGAGCTAGAGTCGAAATTGGAACTTAGCAGCTCTGTCTGCATCTTCCACCCCTCAACCAAATTTGCTTTAAAACTTAAGAAAGGGGG
>NW_004567102.1:85122112-85137087 GCF_000260355.1 Condylura cristata | reverse complement strand
CCTCCACTCACAAGCAAGCGGCCTCAAGCAAAGATTCTACTCTGGCAGCAAAGTCTGGGGAGAGCAAGTGAGACTGGGGGTGGCAGCATCAAGCGTGTGAGCGAGCTGGAGGCTGACCAGGACCAGGGCCAGGACAAGGCAGGCTGGGCGGCGCCGGCCCTTCTCGACAGCCGCCGTAAGGTGGAACATCAGCAAGGGGAGCAAAGATGGCGACGACAGGATTTGGTCCCTAAAAGAAAAGGTTCCGAGGCAACTTAGTTGTGCGCTTTTAGTACAGCGATAGGGAGCGTTCGCTGTGAGGTATCACTCTCCACTTTAGAGAGAATAAGAGTTTGATCCAAAGTTTTCTGCCATAGACAATTTTTGGACAAGCACTGGGCGGCATTTCCTGAGGGGAATCTCTAAAACCCTGGAGTGGACGACTGCAGGGCCACATGGGATGACCAAGCAGTCAAGGCCCTGGAGCCAGCCCCCGGGGCATGAGGGTGTAAGTAGGTCTTTCTGGTGTGGACCAGGAATGCCCTAACAGGCTGGTGTTAATCTAGTCCTTTCCAAGCTGCGGGCTTCTCCAGGCCAACAGAGCCAGGCGAGCCTGCCCGTGCCCAGCAGCCACAGAGGGCCCACTGCCACAGGTCAGAGGTCATTTAAGGAAGCCTTAGCTGTCCGAATTCAGGAAAAAAGGAGAAGCAATTAATTCTGGGGTATTTTTAGCGCAGGAAAAGTCTTTTTAGTTGTCTCAAGTAAAAACATAAACACATCGAAAGTTAAGAAAACAGACACACATATTCTCTTACATAAGACATAGAGACTTTTTCAAATGGTACAGAAGACACAATACATTAAGAAATGGAAGCAACGTGACTTTGGGGGAGACTAAAACTCCTTTTTAAGAGTTGATGCCATCCTTATAGCTACTGATTCTCTAAGTCATTTAAAACTTCACTTTAAAAAGTGTCTGCACAGCTAGAGAGCACACCGGCCACGCCACAAAGCCGGCTTCACCTGTGCAGGCGGCTGCGAGCTCACGCCCGGGGCCCACACAGGTACGGGCCGCCACCTACAGTCCACAGTATTCAGTCTTCTTTGTCCTAAGAAGCTTAAAAACTTCTTTTCGGCCCTCCCTGGTGGCGCCGCAGGTTAAAGCACAGCACTGAGAAGCTGAAGCCACTTCAGCATGAGTTCGATCCCCGCCTGCCCCTGAGGCGACCACAGGGCGCGGCAGACCTCTCCTGACCCACCCGCTGCTCCCCTCAGCAGTGGACTTCGTGGATCTGCCTGTTCTGTCCCCCACTCTGTCTCTGGTGAAGCCTCTCACCCTCCGCATCTCTGGTCTGTACCCCAGTTCTGTACGAATAAATAAATAAATCTTTAAAAAAAAAACTTAAAAAAAAAAAACTTCTTTTCAAGAAGAGGGGAAAATGTACTTGGGATTTATGACAATTGAAAGAAAGCAGAAACCAGTGGCACGCCCCAGTTCCCGCAACAGCAGTCTGGGGAGACAGTGAGGGGGGGCATCGCCGTGCACGGGGGAGAGGGAGGGAGACGAGCACAAACCTGCTGCTGTGGGTACTGCATCCCCGCCATGGCCCCTGGCGCCCGGCCCTGGATGCCGATGGGGTACCGCTGAGGGCCGGGGGGCCCGTAGGAGCCTCCTGGGTAAGGGCTGCTCTGCTGGGGCTGAGCATGAGGGTTACTGCCCATCCCGTACAACTGAGGCCTCTTCATCACCATGGGATCCATCGGGCTGCCCTGTGAAGAGATCAACCAAGAAGAAGCTTATTACGCCGGAATTTATTGCAACGGCAGAAAGTTCATTGCACATTAAAAACACAGACATCTGTCCTTACTTTGAAAATATTAACAGTAACTGACCCCGAACAACATCAAAGGGAAAATCTAGGTGAATTTAAGACATTAACTTTTCACATTCAGAAAGTTTTTAACAATAAAGGGGATCCCCAAGACCTTGCCTCCTCAGCAGAGAGGGAAATATTCACATCTGAAGGCCCCTCAAGCACACAGGAAGTGGAGGACAGGCCAGCTCCCCAGTCCGCTCAGCTCGAAGTACACTGAGTTAGCAACACTTTCTGACTTCAAAGTATTCTTAGAACTATTTTATTTTAGACTTGAGTCTGCAAGTCCTGATCAAACATTAATGCATCTGAGTGCTCATTAGAAAGTGAAAGGATAGATTTGAGATAGCACAGGATGTCTAGGATACAATTTTCTAAGATCGCTAGTGCGCATGAATAAGCACCCAGACTGAGTCACGAGCCGCCTTCCCCAGCAAGCCTCGCACCCGACATAACCTGTTCCAAACTAGACTCGCGTCTATGTCCAGCTTGGTGAGTCAACACACGGGCCTCGGGGCTGCGGCCACGCAGGAGCCCCGGCCTGGGCTCTCACGCCCTGGGTACTTCAAAGAAGCAGAGCCCAGGGTGGGGTTGGGAGGGTCCCCACGAGGTACAAAGGCTCCCACAGGCACCCACTGCCCCCTTCCAAAGCCACGTACAGAAGCCTGCTGAGGGCAGTGACCATATGGGCTCTGTGCGGGCACGGGGAAGGCACAGGGACTGGGGGGATCGACGGGAGCTTCCAGACGGAGGGGCCCAGGGCGTGGGGCCCCAAAAACAGGAGAAACCGCCCAAAGCGCGGCTGGAGGGGCTGCACCGCCAGGGAGGACGAGGAAACCCGGGCCAGTGAGGTCCCAATGAGGCAGGGCACCCAGAGACAGTGGACAGAAGCAGGCGCACGGGGGAGACGTCTAAATGGGCAGCGGGCTTCAGACTGAACCTCGAGCTGCCCCACGGGGCTGCTGCCAGTGAGCAAGGGAGGAAGGACCCCGCTTCCGCTGGCCTGCTGGGGGCTGAGGAGCCAAGGCGAGGCACAGCAGGGCAGAGGCAAGCCGACTCATGCAGGATGGGAAGCAGCAGGCTCCAGCCGGTAAGATGCCAAGCGGACAGAGGGCCCCTCCAGCCTGGACGCAGCGCCCTGCACCTGGGGCATGTGCTCAGCCGGTGCTGGAGGAACCGACGCTCAGGAACAGGTAAAAACTCAAGAGCTGAGCCCTCCCCGGTGTGCGGGTAAAGCACAGCACTGAGAAGCTAAAGCCACTTCGGTATGAGTTTGGTCCCCGCCTGAGCTGACCCACAAGGCGCGGCAGACCTCTCCTGACCCGCCCGCAGTGGACTTCGTCAATCTGCCAGCTCTGCTCCCCACTCTGTCTCTGGTGAGTCCTCTCACCACCCCTGCACCTCTGGCCTGTACCCCAGCTCTGCATGCATAAATAAATAAATCTTAAAAAAAAAAAAAAGCAAAACTCAAGAGTGTTATCTAGGAGGAATGTGTAAAAACAGGCAAAGGTAAATTCTAGAAGATATTCCTTGGGGGGGAGGGACAAAAAGATCAAGAAAATGCTCAGAAGATGTAGTCAGAGATTCTAGAGAGGGTGACGGTGGGCAAAAGCGGTCATGTGCAGCGAGGGCAGGTGCCCGCCACGGAGAACACCCGGCCCCGCGCCCCGTGACGTGGCAGGCACCTGCGGCGCTTGGCGAGGGCAGCCTGTGGCAGAGCTGCGGGCAGCAAGCAGCTACCATGCACGAGGGCAGCGGGCATGCGGCCCCCACGCAAGCTGGGGAAGCGGCCGGCCCTCCTCCCTCCTGAAAGACCCAGCCCCACCCAGGCCTCAAGCTGCTGTCCCTGCCAATGACTGGCTTAATCCTTTGACCGGGTTTCTGTGATGTGCAGTGAGCAAGTATCAGTGACCATCCTGGGGAAACGAACAATTCACGACGGAAGCAGGCCCCACTGAGCAGTGGGCGCCATGGCCGGGCACCCTCGGGGGTCTGCGGTGGGCTACAGAGCCTCGCAGAGAAAACCCGTGTGCTCTGTCCTCAGAGATCCACGGGGTTTGCCTGCAACTGATCTCCCTGAGTGGAGAGGCACGGGCCACGCAGTTCCAGTAAACATTCACGATTTAATGGAATTTTGAGTGTTACCCTCACCAGCCAAGAAACACTTTGTGCTCACAGTGACAGCAGCTGCTCACACAACACAGTAACACACGCCCCAGACGGATCCACGCGTCCGCCACAAGCATGCCTGCTGACAGCGGCTCCAGCGGCAATAGGAAGGACCCCGCGCTCACAGAATGATCTGGATTAGAGCTTATGCTACGAAAGACCAAAGGTGTGAGTCTCCACAGTCTCTTCCAAAAGGCAAATTAATACTCTGTATGGGTGCCTGAGGCCAAGGCTGGGCTGGGGGTGTGGGACCCGGAGGGGAGGAAGCCCGGAGAGGCAGGCCAGGCTGCAGGCTGTGCACCCGGGGGCTGGAGGCAGCTTGGCCTCACGTTCCAGCTGGATTAGCCAGAGCACAGAGAAGTCTACTGCTTTCACTTTAAAGACTGCAGACCAAAACTGGCTTAATTAAAGCAGAAATTTTAAATGGGAAGCTGATTGGAATGTCTATATTTTAGTGCTCTAGATACAGTGCAGCAAAGTCATCTTATCACTGACTAAAACTGTTTAGTAATACCTGTCTCATCACTGCCACAAACTCTGAGTCCTACTTAAAATTCAGTTAATTTGCACCCATGTCAAAAATATTAGCTTAACCCTGAGATTTCTGAAAATCAAAAGCATGAAATACACAGATTATCTGTAACCTCTCAAGATGCATCAAATACCTTCTAGTGAGCCTTCAGATATGAAAGCAGATCTCACACAGTACGGACTGTTTAATTTTAAACTTTTCTCCTTGTGGCCTATTATTAAATATTCATCCACAATCCCAACTCATCCCGCTGTGCACGCCTGCTATTTTTAACACCAGATATGTGCAACCGCAGCACCTCAACTGGGGATCTCACCCCTGGCTTTTACTGCCAGATCCGTAAAGACCAAATCAAACCTAAGCCTTTTCCAAAGACATAAAGGCCAAGTCACTTCTCATACTCACAAAACAATTTTACATTTTTATCATCTACCCTTCTATTAAAACATTACCGTTTTCATTTCTCACATAAAATGTAAGCTATACCGAACACACCATCCACATGAAGAACAGTCTTCCGTACCGCTCTAACCATGTCATTGCAAACATACTTTCCTTCCTAAACACCTCTCCACCAATGCTGTGGTCTTCACTCGGTTCTATAAAATCAGACAAGTGCTGAAGGCCACATTCTCTCTCACTAGTAACTAAATGGAAAAGCTTGAATATTCCATCAGCTCTGAGACAAGACAATCTGACCGCCACAAGTGAAACTGTAGCCAGCAGGTGTACGTGTCCGCAGGCCCCTTCCTGTGACAATGAACTCTAAAGCAAAGCTTTAAAATTGTATCGTGTTCCCATTCAAATGCTCTCTCTCAAATGAGACTGACTTCTCCTTTTTCTCACTAACTGGGAGAAATAAGGCCCACTCACAATGACTGCGAAAACCCCATCCGTGAGAATGAGAAAGTGTCTCGGGGCCAGTTCTCCCTGCTCTTAGGACATGTGCACAAGGCTCACAGATGATCGAGGTGGATCAGACATGGGGACGTGCACACCAGGGTGTGGCTGTCCCGGTGGCCATGGGTATCAACGCCGCGTGGCTGGGCTGTCGCCAGGTGTGGGCGGGGCCTGCAGCTCCACTATCATCGCAAAGCACCTCGGGCTTCCTGTGATGAGGCAGGAAACCCGCCTGCCTGCTTTCCCCAGCGCCACGATGGCTTTCTGTGGGACGGGGAGGCCGGAACACAGCTGTCTAGCCTTGTGCTTCAGCACCCAGCACCCACACTCCGCTTTCAGCACACACGAGCAGTGAGGACCTGCTCGCCTGCTTCACCCCCTGCATGCCCCTCTCTTAAACGGTCTGTGGGAGACGGAGCACACCCCAGCCCCACGTCCGTGTGGGCCGCCCAGAAGCCTCCTCAGGCAGCAGTGCGGGGCTGCCGCTGTCCTTCAGTGCGGCTTAGTGCAGTTCTTTCATTTTTCCTGAGTTGTCTCTTACCTAAGAAGCCTAAAATTGCAAGGTCCAAGTTTTGCACTTTTAAGTCTCTCACTAAGCACAGGGTCTGATGACACCACCGGGGCGTGGAGGTGGTTATGCAGCAGCACCCCAGGAATCCTGAACCCAGGAAGCAAAATGTTCTGGAAAAGTAAGTCACAGCCACATCCGGATGGATTCTGTACACCACACGCGGACGAGTGCACGTATCCAATGTGCCATGCACTGTCAAGTCCTCCTGGGGGCACTAAAATTAGTTTAAGCCAAACACAGAAGTGAGGAACTGCAGGCCCGCCCTGGCCCTACTCTCGCAAAATGTACCTGTTCCTGTTCAAGCCAGAAAACACCAAGATTCTCATTTCCCAGTCACCTGACCACACAAGCCCACTGCCGACACACCACTCCCACCCCAGGTGGGCGCGGGGGCCCAGCTCCGCTCACCCAGAGCCCGGGCGCCCGGCACACACACCGGCTGGCGCTGCGGCAGACGAAAGGAGACTCAGGATCGAAAACTGTTTCGGCTTCTCACTTGCAGTAACAACTGGGAGACTTAATAAGAGTCGAACTGAAACACCAGAACATCAAAGCAGCACTCTAAGCTCCTCTCTTTTGCTACCACCCGACGAGGCTCAAGGACGGCGATTCGGAGAGGCCAGAGCGGGCAGGAAAGGCCACGCCAGGGGTGGAAGATACACAATAGCTTTCCCTAGCTACATGTTACTTTTAATCAGGTTTAAAATACCTGACTAGGCCCTCCCTGGTGGCACAGTGGGTTACAGCGCAGCACTGAGAAGCTGAAGCCGCTTCCGCATGAGTTCGATCCCCGCCTGCCCCGGAGGTGACCACATGGCGCGGCAGACCTCTCCTGACCCGCCCGCTGCTCCCCTCAGCAGTGTACTTCATCTGCCTGTTCTGCTCCCCACTCTGTCTCTGGGGAATCCTGTCACCGCCCCTGCACCTCTGCCCTGTACCCCAGTTCTGTATGCACAAATAAATCTTCAGGAAAAAATAAATAAAATCCCCGAGTACAGGCCACCAGCTGGAGTCCTCCCCTGCTACTGCAGTTGAGCCCAAGGTGTCGCGCTGCCCATCTCATCTTGCCGATTCCTGGCCGCCATTCTAGCCCGACCGCTAACGGATCACCTACGTTTTCCTGCCTAACCCCAACCACCACCAAGTCAGCACCCCACTGCACTTGTGCCTCCACCGTCCACGTCACTGAGGATGGTGGAAGGATGGACACCGTGGGCTGGCCGCCAGGCCCTTCCCGAGACCCCAGGAGCCCCGGCTCGGGGGCGCGAAGGAGCGTGTCCGAGAGGAAGGCCAGGCCGCCCCCAGGTTCCTCCCACCACCGCTGCGCCCCCACTGCCAGCAATGCAAGGCCACACCTGCCCGGTGACAGCCTCCTGCCTGCTTCCGGCTCTTCCCCGTGCCCGCTGGGTGACTCCCGGTTTGCAAAACAAAGGCTCTGAGAGTCAGGCAAACCCGCTGTGACTCTGCGTGGACGCAGGCTCTGGCGAGCACACTGAGGTCGGGGGCAGCAGGCGGCGGCTTCCCCAGCGCGCTGCAGTTGGCAGGGGATAAAGCTTCTTGAGGTGGCCCCTTCCCCAAACTCCACTCCCCCAGGTCCCCCAAATGCGCCTCCCTTGGCTGGCGTCTGAGCCCCAGCCCCATGATACCCAAATGCCAATCACATGCCCAGGACCCTCCCTCCCCGGCTTCTGCTCTCAGGGAAGGAAACCCCAGCCCCACCCAGGTGGGCGAGTGAGGCTCGGGACCCGGCCCAACTCCCTTCGCTCCTCTCCACAGCAGCCAACACCGCACCAGGCCAGCCAGCTGGGCCCGCCACTGCCCCAACGAAGCCCCCCTCCAGCTCATCGGGCCTTGGGCCCCTCCCACTGCCATGCCCTCGGCCACCTGCCCTCCACAGAGCGCTGCTGCTGTGTGGCCGGGCTCAGAGAAGACCCTCCCTGCGCTCCGGCCAGGGCAGGCTCTCCCCAGACGACCTCGGGCCTCTCTGCACAGCGCACCCAGCTACTACGCTGCCTACTCGTGTGACCACTTGCTAAAAGCCTGTCTCACCAGCTAGAGTGTCCACAGGACCAGGAGCAGGTAAGGGAGAAGACGCCGCCGCCCGCTCACCTCTGTCCCGGGCACACTCAGCAAGGCCAAGTTCAAGGAGGTCTCTCGGGTCCTCTGTTTTGCCTGATTTTTATAAATTGGCAGAAGTTATTATTTACCTAATCCCCAAGCACAACAGTTTGCCAATCAATTAAATAAGTAAACCACTACCTGACTTACACTTTTAAATTGAGCAAATGTAATAATTTTGTGAACAAGCCAAAGTACGTTGTGTGTATGCACACATATTTCTTACTTCAAGAGTAAATAAGATCTAAAAGGAATATAAAATAGTAATGTCATATATTTCTGTTTTCCCACAGATTTGTTACTCTCACCACCCAAAAAAACTCTAAGACTATTACCGTGGCTTTAATAAATTTCCAAAATTTACATCTCTGAGTATGCACTGCCATTCACCCTCATGTGTCACTCCTGACAACGTACAGCAGACTCTTACTTAAGAAGGAAAAATAATAAGGTGAATTTCCCATAAAAATACAGACTTAAATCAAGAAAGAAAGGTTTCCTGAGAATTTGTCAAACTTCAAAGCTATCAGCGCAAATATACGATTTCACTTATATGGGATATATAAACAAACAAAGGAAAACTCTTAGCTGCAGCGAACACGGTGGTGTATAGAAGGATGAGTAGGGGGGTAGGCGCGTGAAAGAAGGGGGGTCACGGGAACAGTGGTGGCTGAGGGTGCAGTGGTGGATCTCAAGGCTGCACACCTGAAGCTCAGGTAATACCATGAACCGAAGCTACTTCAGAGAAGAGTTGAAATGAAGACCTGTCGACCCCGCCACCCGGAGCCAGGTGGGATGCTGAGGCCAGACGCCACCTCTCCGCATCCCGAGACCACCTCCACCCTGCACCAGGAGCGCGCCCTCTGCGGCTGTTTTCGAATCAGACAGCAAGGTCCCGTTCTTGGCCGGGGACACACCTTCAGCAGGTGCAGCGTCTATGACCGTCGCTGCTGCGGGGAGCTGTGGCCCCACAAGGTCACTAGGAGGCGCTGCCTCTGCCTGCCCCCATGTGCAGGCGTCGACACTGCCCGTCAGAGCCAGCTTTTGTTCCCCCCAGGCCAGAGGGCCTCAGAATCCTTCACCCGCAAGCAGCCACTACTGATGATCAGATTTCCGAAAAAGTAAAAACCGATTTGCTAAGTTGGCAGAATGGAAAGAGCATGAAGTGGACACACGTTGATCTGGTCCGCACCCCTCTCCCGCTGCTGCCCCCCCCCGAGATGTGGGCAGATCGTCCTGGGGTGCTGGGCCTCAGCTGGCCGTCAGGAGTGGGTCACATCCCCCTCAAGAGACACACGATCTAGAGGCGCTCGGTGTGCGAGCTGCATGGGTCAACTGCTCTAGAAATGTGGGTGTGATTCCAACAGACCGATGTCCCCACAACCCCCGTCACGCTTCTCTTAAATGCATTAGAAAATGCCAGTAGAATCTTCGAGAGCATTCTCCACCGTTTTGCCTGTCTTCGTCCAGGCTGAGTGCCCACAGGGTGGACGGCAGGCCACATGCCCAGCCAGGAGCAGGGGTGGTCCTGAGACATGGTCGCCGGGGGACATATTTGCTCACTCTCGCTGTCAGGTGACTGCTCAGGGACATTAAGGTGACTCACATGACATGTGCAGCCAGACCTCGCAGGCTGAAGTGACTGGGAACTGAATGCCACACGTGACATCGAAGGCGGAGCCTGCACCGCAGGAAGACGCTGCCGGGCACAGCGGACACCTCGGGACAGGGGCCCAGGTGGGAGAGTGGCCTCGGCGCTGAAGGCCCAGACGGGGAAGCTGCCGGGGGCAGTGAGACGCTCCGTGAACCCCGAAACGCGCTGACGGGGTCGGTGTGCAGCGGCTGGAGGCACACACCGCTCCCCGCAGGGACACGTGGGCGGCTCGGGGCAAGGGGCGTGGGCTAAGTGAGCATGCCACGGAGGGGCAGCAGGGGCCGTCGGTATTAAACTGGCATCTGCCTTGTAAAGTCGAAATTATTTCAAAATGAGAGCTTTAGAAAGGGACAAAGGAAAGACAATGGTGACTGGCCCCCTAAATAACCACCTCGGCGGGGGCCTGCAGGTCCTCGGAGCTGAGGGCCACACAAGCCGAGCGCTGAGGCGAGAGCGGAAGCCAGCCAAGCACGCGCTGGACACGTGTGTGTATTTTTCCCTAAAACCTTTTTTAAAATTATTAGACGTTTCCACCCCCCCCCACACACACACATATGCACACAAAATTCTCATTCTTTTTTAATGTTTACAAGATCTTCTGGGTTAACATGCGGCCCTGACAGGGCCCGCTCCCCGCCAGCCTCCTCCCAGGGGCCGCCACCAGACGGGGAGGCGTCCGCCCCTTCCGGCCTCACTGTCCTTTTACAGAGACCTCGGACCCCTTGAAGTCGCGAAGGGCTTCATCTCCTGACTCCGAACTCGCTCACTTGTGTTGCTGCGTCCTCAGCTTGCTCTCCCACCTGGCACAGGTGACCCTGCTCCCCAGGGCTGGAGGAGACCTGCCCCCGGTCCACCTCCACCCCAGGACAGATCCTTTGTCCCCGGGAGAACACATTTGGATTTCCAAACGTCAGTATAAGTGAGAGAAATGTGCCATCCCAGAACTGCCCAGGGGCCTGCTGCTCCTGACAGTGTACGCAGGTTCTGGCTGGTGTCCCCCGGGCGCTGGCCGAGGAGGCCCCAGAGCGGAAGAGCCTGTGTGACTGACGCTTACTGTGTGACTCTCTGACCTTGCCCGTTTTCCTCCTTAGAAAAGCTGGGTGGATGGAGAATGATCCATGCTGGGCTGAGAGACACTCTGGCCTCCACAGGGGCCTCCCTCCTCAGGCCTTACAACGCCTCCCTACAGTAAGCAGGTGCGCTGTTCACATCCCTTCCATTCCAGAATTCGAACATTCTAGAATTGTCCCTGCCACACCTTTCAGCTGTCACAGTGATTACCGAAAGGACTGTGACAACTAGCAGTACCCTCCCTCCTGCCTCATTCTTTGGCCAGAAATCTTCCTGGTAACTGCCCTGAGGAGCAAAAGGCAGGGAGAGGGCTGCAAAGAGGTCTCAACAGCCAAGAAGCCAGGCCCCCTCAGGTGACACCTCTCAGGCCCAAGGGACCGAGAGCCTCCACCCTGCAGGCTATAGCACCCTGGCTCCCCTTCTCGGAGGCTCATCCCACACCCCTGGCCCTGCAAAGTCCCACCGGGTAAGACAGCCTGTCTTCTCGGGCTCCTCCACATCCCGACTGTCATTTCCTAGATGTGAAGCGTCTTTCACAAGCAACTGCAGCTCTTCTCCTTAAGGACAGAGATGGTGCCTTCTTCTCCCCGCTGCCCCCAGCCCCAGCCTGTCCCACAGAGAGAGCACAATCGCTGCCCACTGTGTCATTAACCCTAACCTAGACAGGAGAAGCTCGAGGGCACCTCCCCCCTCCCTCTCCAGCCATTCTCTTCTAAAAGGTCTCCCGCTGCCTCCCTGGATGTATCAATTACAAGGAATAAAAACTCTGAGACCTGATCCAGAGTGTGGCTTGTACAGGTACCGAATGTCTGGGGATATGGACACCGGCTGTGTCTCCTTCTCCTGGATTCAATTCTCCATGCTGCAAACACAGGCAGCCTTTACGTCTAAGCTACAATGTCATGATTTGTAGGAATTTAAACCACCATTTCTCAAACTGGGCCTAAGACGTCCCTGCAGTGAGAATGAAAAATGTCTGTGCAGCATCTGCGCCTTCGCATTGCAGAGATCAGGCCGCACTGGACAAAGTCGAACCCCACCTAGAGAAAGACGCGTTCAACCTGGCCGCCCCCCGAAGCCGAGCACAGGACACACACCAGAGCCCACAGACGCACAATGACGCAGTCCACATTCTGTCTTGCTGGACAGCAGCGGGAGGATGCACCGGCTCTGACCGGTTAGCGCGAGAGGGTGGCCGCTGCGCTGGCCTGCAGGCATCACCCCTAACTGGAGGAAGAGTAACGGGGGTTCCATATGTAGGTGGAGAGTGGGCGCAAGCACCAGGTATGCTGGTCATATAGCCTCGCACTTACGGCAAATTATTAATCAAGTCCCACCTGAAACAATTTGTTAAATTGATTTTAATCACTGGGCCTCTCATGTGAAGCTTTGTATAATCAGCATTTCATTTACAAAATTAATTGCCTGATTGATTCTCAGGAGAAGTTGCTGTCATTACCCTGCTGTCATAACTTTTGAGTAGGGTGTCACAACACGGAGCTCTGACAGTGTGAAACGTGCTGCTATTTTAAAAATGGGCGAGGGGAGAGGGGGGAGCCAGGGAAGCTAACCTCCCGCTTCGGCCTGAGAGAGAGTTCCAAGGGGTTCATGCCGGCTCACCTAAGCAAATGATGCTAAATTAACCCAAATCCGGGGCACAGGGCACGAGGGCTCTCGCTCAGCAAGGAGAGTGCAGAAGCGCAGGCTGGGGAGACGGGCCGGCCACCACCGCCTGCCTGAGCTGGCGCCCCGAGGTGAGCCCCGCGCCCCAAGGTGAGCCCCGCGCCCCGAGGTGAGCCCTGCGCCCCAAGGTGAGCTCCGCACTCAGGCACACGGCACAGCAGTTGCCCAGATTCTGGTTTTCTTACACCTTCTAATAACAGGCAAAACCGGGGATTTGGGGAGTTTGTGATGGGAACAAAATATGTGCACTTTAGGCATATCCAAAGGCGTACCTTCACCCACTTTCTAGCACATGCTAAAGTCTAAGGCTGCGAGGTACACTAGGTACACGAGCTTTTGTACTTAATTTGTTGCTCGTTATTTAATATTTTATACTTAGTAGTCTCGGCAGCGGATAGGTCTTCACCTTAAAGCTTGTCATCACTACCAATAAAGTTAGGCTAAAGAAGCACTTTTTGGGCAAAAGGATAAGACAGGGACCCAGAAACCGGAAAATGGAATGTTACTGAGCACCACTAAAAGTGAAGCACAACCCCAGCAGCGTATCTTCAGGTGGACCCCTAGAGGCAGCACATCAGAGAAAGCTGTTTTTCTTCACCATCACTCTGCGTTTTCAAAAAGGAGACCCGGTCCCGCTCGCCCCCACTCCTCACCCGGCCCAGCGGACAGGGACACTTCCCACACCCCCAGCAGCCCAAAGAGCCGGGTGAACACACAAAATCAAGGTTTTCAAAGGCTTAAGATAATTTCTACACAGAGAGGGGGGCTCATGTACACAATCCCCACTCAGGGCAGCCTGTTGCAGCCAGGGCCTCTCTCAAATGGGCCACTTCGAATTCAAAAGCGGCCTCCTCCGGAGAGCAGCTTACGGAACTCCTTCAAACAGAGCTCGACTCAAAAGCGTGCTCGATTACGTCGAGACTGAGGTGTTCTGTTTGCTGGCGTGAGGAGCTCACTCGGGACGCTGTCCCATCCCAGGTGCAAGCTAACGTGACAAGTTCATGGTGAGAGGCATAAAGGCCAAGTCTGTCCCGCACTGAAAGCCGGGGGGCTCAGGCTGCTCCCTGACCTCTTC
Source organism: Condylura cristata (assembly GCF_000260355.1). Classification (NCBI taxonomy): domain Eukaryota; kingdom Metazoa; phylum Chordata; class Mammalia; order Eulipotyphla; family Talpidae; genus Condylura; species Condylura cristata. The sequence goes on along the minus strand of NW_004567102.1, from coordinate 85,123,461 downwards.
CCTACCTGGCTACGGGGGTGCCCAGGTGTTGATTAGGTACTGCCGACAGAGCATGTTAGGCTCTGGAAAGAAAGGTACTGTGGAAGCGTGATGCATGCTTTCTCACAGAGGAGGCTGAAAACAGTGCTCACAAGTTCAAGCACCTTTCCTCAGGAAAGAAGCAGGAAAGGGCACCAGCACAGAGGACTCCCTCAGCAAGAGAGCCAGGGTTGCTGGCCCTACTGATGGGCCTCCAGAGCAGGTCAGAGGGGTTCCGAGCTGTGGTTCTCAGAAGTGCCAGTGAATGGCCGCCAACACAGGAGTGGGGGACAGTGTGGGGGTGCAGCTGAGGACGGGGCGCAGGATGGTGCCACCTGGAGAGAGTGGGAGAAGCGGTGCTTTACACCACAGGTCTGCGGAGGTCTGACTCCTGTGGCTGGCAGAGGTGGGGCTATAGGCTGCTCACTGGGGGGCTGTATTTGAATGCTGGAAGAGGAGTGAGGAAATTCATCAAATGGAGGCGAGAGTGAGAAAGGCTGAGAAACAGGCTCAGATAGAAGAAACAAGCCACCTCAGAGCCCGAGCCCGAGCCCAGCACGGAGTTCTTGCTGCCCCAGGTGTTTGTGCCAGGCTCGGTGAGACACCAGTAGGCGCGGAGAGGCCTGCTCTAAGCAACAAGCACCGTAACAGCCAAGAGTCACGCGCCAATCACACGAAGCATGAATAAGCTCGTAGATGACCCGAACAGAAGGGGTACAGTCCTGTGAGCGTGAGCTCCGGGTGGGTGATAACCGCCGTCTGGAAGAGAAGGGCGCCTGCCAAGGTACTGTGGAAGGGGCGGTGAGACACGCAGTCTCTCCAGAAACAGCAAGGCCGGAGACCGGACAAGCGTCGCTGGAGGGGCCTGCGGCAGGTGCCTCACAGAAGCAGGCAAGGTCACAAGTCACTATGTTCGGTGGGTGAACTCATCTCCCAGACGAAGCAGCCCAACAGGACTGAGACAGGATTTTCCCATGCGGTGCTCTTTGGGAAGAAATCCAAAGCCGCCCTCTTCAAGCCACTTCCAGGTAACATCCTGTGATAGGAACAAATCCTGAAGAAAGGACTCCTCTAACCTGGATGGTGTCCCCCTAGAATTCTCACATTAAAGCCTCCGGTACAGATGTATTTGGAATTAGGGTGCATACATGGAGTCCCCCACGGCAGCCTCCAGGACCCTCAGCAGTGCTGGGTGCCCAACCCTCAAAAACTGAGATGATCCGTGTGTGTTGTTTGAGGCCAATTTGTCACATGGCAAGAGAAAACTAACTCACAACTTGATTTAAAAAAAAAAAAAAGAGGCCCTCCCTGGTGGCGCAGCGGGTTAAAGC
>NW_004567102.1:85096152-85121497 GCF_000260355.1 Condylura cristata | reverse complement strand
AACTTAAACCCGTAGTTCTGGATGTCACTGGGGGTGCTCCACTTTTCCCATTCCCCAGTAAACTCCTATTCATCTTTCAAATGGCCTCAAGGATCGCCTCCCCTGTCAGGTTTGTCCTGAAATCAACAGACAGAATAAACACAATCTCTTCTGTGATCTCAGACACCCTGGAAGAAACAAACCCCTGTTACAATATTTAGAAGGTTTGGTTGCAATTTTTCTGTATTTGTCTCAACAACAAAGACCATGCTAAATTGCAACACACTCCACAAAGATAAAGGGAAACACCCTGGCCCAGTAATGGAGATGGCACAGAAGCAGGAATCTGATTCCTGTTCACCAGCTGGAGGGGAGGGAGGGAGGGAAGGAGAGAGGGAGAAAGGAAGGAAGGAAGTCACCTTTTTGAGATCTCCATCTCTTCATCTATCCCACACAAGAGTTCCCAAGTAGATATACACAGGACCTAATATAACATGTCTGCAGATTGTATGCTCGACATAATTCCATTAGAAAAATGCAAGTAGCAGAAATGAGGCCAAAATAAGAAAGTGAGCACAAATGGCAACATGAAAGCCACGTGGCTAGAGCCCACAGCCACCAGCCCACCTGCACGCTCGTGCGCTGACCGGGGCGAGGAGAGTTAACTGGAGCTGCTTGCTCTCACTGTCCCCACCCCAGGGGCCCGGCCAGAACCGCCTGCCTCCTCACCCCACCCCGGAGCCTCTTCTGGGGCTACGCGCTGCGCACGCTTCCCGGACTGGTGCAGCCTCCAGTGAGGGCTGCCTCTGTCCCCTCTGCCCTGTCATCTGGCCACACAACAGAGCCACCTGTCTCCAAACAGCTGGGCTGAGCGGCAAGCAGGGCTCAACTTGAGAGGCCACGTCGCAGCTGTGGCCAGCTCTGCTGGCTGGCTGGCCTCTGCCCAAGCGATCGGAAAAGGCTGTTTCCAAGTCATTTTTGAATGAACCAATAAACGTAAAGGAAAAGGGAGTTCCCTACCCGTCCCCTTACTTCAAGTGAGAAAAGCCAATTATTTAATACTCTTGACAGTGGTGGAACAAAAGCCACAGATTTGCCCACACTTATCTAAAAGCCTCATCTAACCTAGTAATTCTGTATAATTCAATTGATTTGCTAGTACCGTTTTACAATTCTGATTAGGTTTCTCTAAAATCCTGTTTATGAAATTGCTTCCTTTAAGCATGCATAGTTACTAATTTGTTTCCAACTAAATCAGGTATCACATGAAAAGATTATACTGCAACAGGGAAAGAGCACTCGAGGGATTACATTTCATCTGGATTTCCAGATTAAAATTGGGCTAAAATGTTACACTGTAAAATTTCTTCTTTAAAATAGAGGGCAACTTAATTTATTCGCAGATGTCTGGATCAGCAAAATGTCAAGATCCCCATATAACACCCTGTGTACAAAGGACCTCATCTTTCAGGCAGTGTCTGACGACCAGATCAGGCTCACCGCTCTCCCGAGCTAATTGACGGTCAGGCGGTCAGTCGTGGCTGTTGTTCAGGGGTCCCCAGACCACAACACACTAAGATTTAACACACAGAAGCCACAACATAAGGAAAGCCAAAAAAAAAAGTCAGCCAATGCTGCATTTGTTGATGCTACTATACTTTGAAAAGAGAAACAGCAAATAAACTGCAGTGGATAAAAATATCCCCAAAATAATATCTCCACATTTCTCAACCATGAGACTTATTTTAATTAACGTCACACAGATGAAACAAACTCACATGTGCAAACTTTTAGATATTTCTCCCCACAGCTGAATGGAATAATAATCCTTAACTGCTATTTTTAATCAGATTTTAGAGCCTCTAAATATTTGTTCATTTTTTTAAAGACATCTTTTCCTTCATCAAGGAACACTAAGAAGAGTAGAGACCAGGATACTCAATGTCTGCTTTAAAGCCAGATCAGCACAGAGCTTGTGCCACTCATGAGCAAGCTCTCACTTTCCAGTTTCTGTATCTGCACAGAAACTATAAAATTTAGGTTTGGTTCCAAGTATTGAACTATGGAGACTTTGTAAATTTAAAATATTTTTATGTTTCAGTTGAAACTTAAAAAATAAATAAAATATATAAAAGAGAAAGAACGGGAAAGAGAGGATTCCAAGGAAATCTGTGATCTGGGGCTACAACAGGATCCCAAGGGTGGGCTTTAGCCCCGGGACCGCTCAGGTTCTTGGCCAGCTTGGGCCAGAGGCCATGGCAACAACAGCCTGGGATTCTCCACGGGGACACAAAGATGGCTCCTGTTCCCGAAGGACTCTAATCACAAAGTTAGAGCCCACACTTGAGTAGGCGGCAACTCGGCGTTAAGCGGAAGCAGAAGAACGCTGAGGTGAGGTATGGTCTACCTGCACCCACTCAACCCCTGGCTGCTTCTCAGAGCATCTGGATAGAAACACACCGAACGGCTGATGCTGCCAAACAGGACATGCCTCACCTGCTCTCCACTACTCTGAAATGTCAACTACGGAATTCAGGTCAGGGCACCAAAGGTCACACATCTGGGCACTAAAGAGGCTGCACCGTGTGACACACTCCTTGTGAGAACGGCCGTGAATTGCACACGGTGACTGGGGAGGTTCAGGACCCCGAGGGGTGCAGGGCTCACGTCTGAGGACCCTGCTGGCCCACCCAGGCAAAACTTCCTGCCCAGTCGTCTCACGAGAAGGTGCTGCTGAGAAAGACAGGGGCCTGCAGGCCACGGGACAGCGCTGTGTCCCAATCTGCCAGCGACCGCTTAGACAATAAGAGACCTCTCTTCCCCACGCACAAAATTACCCAAAGGGCGAAAGAACACCGTGATGTGTTGGGAAGGAGCTTCTGTGGAGAAGAGGGAGCGTGTGACCTGACATATGAACGTTGATGCCATGTATATGTTCAATATGCAGTAGCTTTTAAAAATTAGGTGTTTACTTCTGGGGAGTAGAAGCAGTAAACAAGAATTTAAATACTCAATGTACGTTATTTTTGCCAGTGTTGAATCTTTTACGTTAAAAAAAAAAATTCATGTACTTTAGTTCTGTAAGCAAGAAAAAACTGCACCTCGAAGTAAAAAATCAAAACTTTGGTGGTGGAGGGGGAGTACACATCAGGAACTGACAGTATCTTGAGCGTGAAGGAGCAGAATTAAATGCCAACCAGGAAAAGCCCGGACAGACTGCTCAGAGAATCAAACATGAGCAAGCCTTATGGCTTATAGGGTTGCCAATCTACCTGGCCGGCTTACACCCTCTCGACCTCTCACCAGAGAGACCTAAGGGAGATCCCACAGGACCTTCACCGTGCCAGTGAAGACGGCTGGTGGGAGAGGGAGAGCGGGCGGGCTGCTGAACAAAGCACAGCCCGCATGATGAGAACTGGGGTCCGCAAAGGCCAGCTCCGGCCCACCACAGTTTCTGCGGGCTCGGCCTGCTTCGAAGGCTTTCCACATTCCCGAGTAGTTGCAAAGAGATCAAAAGAAGCTCACAACTATCTTACAGCGTGTGACGCTACAGAAAATTCAAGTGTCAGCAACCACAGTGCTATGGGCCCGGCCCCTTCAGTCACAGTCTGTGGTGACATTAAAGCCACGTCAGCAGACTGGAACAAAGACCGTGCCCATGAAGCCTGAAATAGTCACTACCTGGCCTTGTACCGGGACAGCCTCCCACCTCGATCCTGAGGGCTTACGGCACCTTTTCCTTGAAAACTCAGCCTTGCACAGCTCCGAGGTGTGCGTGATGCAAAGCCCAGGTGGGGGCCTGAGACCTGGCTGGGAGCACAGCTGTGTCCTCACCACGTCACGGTGCTCCCCGCTGCCGTGCTCGCCGGCTGCACGACAGGGATGAGGCCAGCCCCACATGCACCTGGAGGGCAGGCGGGTGATGCCTGTGGATCAGCGCCTTCACGGCGCTAGTAAAACCAACAATTCACACTGATATGTGCGTTGAAGATGAGATGCGAAAACATCCATGAGGTGACAGCACCTTTAAAAGGACAAAATGGAGAAGAGAAACACCCCCGCTGCCCTGGGGAGGGTGACACCAGAGAGGCCTGACCCCGCCCCCCACCCCAAGAGCTGAGTCTTGTTTTTAAGGCTTGTTTAGAGCAACACTGAAGATCCCCGCTGGAGGGACCCTGCACACAGGGACATCCACAGAACCACTGATAAGGAAACGGGACATCCACGGAACCACTGATAAGGAAACTGCTGCCCACTGAGGCTTGCGGCTCAGATCTGGGCTAGGCTGAAGCTGACCTCCGAATGTGACAGAGACCAGCGGCCGTCGCGGGGCCAGCTTTGACTGGAAAACAGCATCACAAGGTTTCTAAGCTGCAAAATGCCTTTTTCCTACTCTTTCTTCCATCCAATTACAGAAAAGAAAGAAAATAAAAACAAAGGAGGCCTTTGCATAGAAAGACATTCTGGAGGCGGGAGTTGATTCCTAGAGCAAACCCACCTTCTACCACCGGCGCCTAAGCCAGGGCGTCCAGCAACAGAGGCCGGAAGTGATGGCCGGCGGGCAGGTGCGTTCCTGGGGCGCGTCACAGACCAGGTTTACTCTGCAATCACCCGCACGCAGCTCTGTGACTAGCACACTCGGAAGTCAGACAATACTGGGGGCCGGGACGCATGGCCAGCCCAGCAAGGCTGTCCTTGCTGGCCCCTCACTCCCCAGGAGGAAGCCCAGCAAGGGGCAGGAGAAGCTCAAAGTCAGTGGGTTTGCCTTGGGATCCAAATCCAAGGAGGGAGAGCACACTCCAGAAACAGCATCCACCAAGTGGCGAGCCTCGGGGTGAGCGGAGATAAGTGTGTTCCAGTCAGAGGGGGAGAAGCAGGCGAATGCACAGCTTCGGCAAGCATTTACTGGGCAAAAAGTCAAAGGTCAGGTAGGTAAATACAGAGCTTTAGCAAAATGCTTGCGTTTGTTAAACTCTTATTCTAATTACATGTCACTTTATAAATACTGGCAATTAGCAATGCTGCTTCATCTTTAGAGTTTACCATTTTGCATAGGAAAAAGGGGCATCAGGAGATTTTTTTAACAGGTCCAATTTTTTTTTTTTAAGATTTATTTATTTATTCATACAGAACCGCGGTACAGGCCAGAGATGCGGAGGGTGAGAGGCTTCACCAGAGACAGAGCGGGGAGCAGAACAACAGGCAGATCGACGAAGTACACTGCCGAGGGGAACAGCAGGCGGGTCAGGAAAGGTCTGCTGCGCCATGTGGATCTCCTCTGGGGCAGCGCCATGTGGTCACCTCCGGGGCAGGCGGGGATCGAACTCATGCAGAAGTGGCTTGGGCTTCTTTAGTGCTGCGCTTTAACCCGCTGCGCCACCAGGGAGGGCCCTCCAATTTTTAATATGGACATTAACTGGGTTTATTGTGGTCATCATTTTGCAATATATACAGATATCGAATAATGTTCTACAACTGAAAATTACATAGTGTCCATGTCAATTATACCCCAATTTTTAAAAAACTACAAAATAACTACTCTCATTAAAATAGAAATTACTTCACCAAAAAGGGGTGAAGGGTCAAATTATGAATACACATTGGCAATAAGTAACCACAGAAGCACAGGAAAAAGTGTCTGTGAACACCCACTCAGGCAGGGAAAACCAATCCCTCCACTGTGAGCAGCTGAGAAGGGACAGGAAGAACTGGATTGAGAAAAGGAAAAGACAAAATGAAAGCCAAAAAGCACATACCTCGAAAGCAAAAGGAGGAATCACATAAAGAGGTGGGTGGAGGCAGCACGAATAAATGCAAAAACAAAAGCCAAGTTATGAATCTGAGTAAACACAACACAGGCACACAGAGAAATGGAGACCGTACAGATGGAGGGGAGTGTGAGGATACACAGGTAAGTAGTAAGTAGGCAGGCAGGCAGACAGACGCTGCAGAGAGCTGCCTCAAAGCAGAGAGCACATCAAAGGAAAATAATCCAGTGCCCTCTTGGAGGCAAATAGCGTCTACCACACAATCTTTGCAAGATCTTTGACTCCTCTCTATGTAGAAACTCACAAGAAATACACAGGCATTTTTATTTTGCTGGCTCTTCAATCTTCATCGAAAGGTTTTTAATAAATGCACAAATCACACACACCAAACAGCTCAATCATCCCTGTTTACTGGAGTCAGCTCGGTAAGTCAGTGAGATAAAAAAGAAAAAGCTGCTTCGAAGCTGGATGATCAATTTATTTCACCTTTACATACACCTGTCAGAACAGTGGTAAGATTTTGAAATGTGTTACTGTTTTCATCAGATACACATACACCTTGGGAAAAAGAAGACGGTGGTAGGGTGGTGCTTTTCCTAATTTTCCACACTTGTAAGTATACACATATACACACGAGCATAAATGTTTACCTATATTCATATGCTCCTTGCTTTGCAAATGCTTAAAAATACTTAGAAATGTAAAAAATGACTCTTAACTTGTCACTTACCCAGAGAAAAACAAGGCTAATGCATAACCTTTTGCTTCATTTATCGAGAACTTCCCAACACCTTACATCAGAATAAAATCTACTGGTGCCAACCTATGAGTGAGGTTTGAATCAGAAGCCCCACTGGCTAGCAAAACTGTAACTTTCCATTTTCTGTAACAATAGCATCCAAGACTAAAAAAGTTTCAAAATGAAAAAAAAATGTGCAAAATGATGTAAAAATAAACTTTTTAATAAAAAAAAAAAGTTTCAAAATGAAGGCAGAGCAGCCCAAAATCTAAAGCGCCACCTAGTAAGTCTCCAGCCCTTTCTTCGGCCAACATTGGGGATTGCAGAGGAAAGAGCCAGTGGGCACAGACTTGGGACCTGTTCAGCTCGAGAGTCATTACTCAGACGAGCAGTGAGGGGATATTACTCTGAGCGGGATGATGCCCAGAAAATGAGGAGGGGGCTTAGAGAGAGCCACTGACATACTTTCCACATAATCAAGCTTTTGGAAACACAGAAAATTTATTTTTGCTTCATCTATGTAATGATGACGTGAAGTAAAATGTTTACAAACAGGAAGTTTATGTCTTCTGATCCATATAGCCTGTCGGACTTCTTAATTATTCCTCATGGCAACACTATAATCTAACACTTTCAGGAGGGCTGTGATTTTTTTGACATAGATTTAGGTCCTCCAGTGAAGAAAAGCTGTGAAAAATCAGGGAGAGAAGAGGAGAAAGGTGCCGCTGACACATTTATCTGCTCGGCTCACACCTCCGGCAGAACATCGCCAGCCAGCTAAACATTCAGTGCTGCAATAATTTTGTCTCCATCCTTTTGACAATTTGTTTCACGCCTCATTTGCTATGAAGAGTTAAAACATTTTAGTCAACCTTGAGAAAGCAGTTCGATTTTTTTCCACAGCAAAAGCATAACCTGTTCCCACTACCAGGCTGCTGGTTAAAGTTCAAGCTGTGGCCTGGACATAAACCGAGCCCTTTCCTTCACCTGCAGCAAAAGACTAAGGTGCTAGCCAGTTGCTCTCGGTAGAAAGAGAGCAAGATCTTCAAGGTGGCTTTTGGGACCTTGATTCCAAAGAAGAACATTTTCTCTTCCATTAAAAAAAAGTGGGCCTCCCTGTCCCCACCATCCTCAAGAGGGCAACATGCCAGGCGCCTGGATAGAACACTCTAGAACAAAGGGTGAAAGTCTTAAATTGCTTTCTGTGCAGTTCTTTTCACACTTTGGATCACCCCACCACACTAGTCCTGTTGACACAGACAGTCTGAAATGCACTGACCCTGCTCGGTCCTGGCCTACCCACCCAGAAGGCGGCAGCATGTTCCAAATTTTACAAGACACAAGGAAGAGCCTCTGAAGGCATCGCCACCCACGCTACGTCCCTCAATGTCTGTGCTACATTTGTGCCCCTGAGCACCTCAGTGTGGCCAGGGCAGACAGGGAGGGAAGGTTTTCTTTTCTCTAGTTAGTTTTCAATTCAATTGCTGTGGCAGTTCCGGGGGCCACTTGTAATACTGCGGTGGGCAATGCCACTCAGCCTCACTCTGTGTTTGGCCCCGAGTGCCCTCAGGAATGGGGAGCGGAAATGAAAAGTACAGAAGTAGAAAAGAAACACGCTTTAGTTCAAACCCACTGCTAGCCGGTAGGCAGGAGAGGCTCGGGAACATCAAACGCTTGCCACCGGACAGGGGACATTCCTCATCTTGCCACCGTGTCCCCAAAAGGACCCCAAAAGAAGGGCATAGCTCTGCTCCGGTCTCAGCTGCCGGCAGGCGTTGGGCACATGCTTGTGCATCCTTTCTCTCTTACAAAAGGACAGTCCCTCACAAGGAAGAGGGTTTCATCCCAGTGCCCCCCGAGAAGGCAAGACGTGAAGGCAGGACGCCAGAGAAAAGGCCGTGAGAGCCCCGTTGCCACACAGGAAAGCAGGCTCCGCCATCAGGGGCGGGTCTCCCCGAGCCCGGGCCACCTCTGGATGTCTGCGCAGGTGTGTTCAGGTGGAGCCGTTTCTCCCGTCCGTCCGGTCCGGGCCAGCGCTCGCTGCACACCGTCGGTGAACAGTGCGTGCCCGTGCGGGTGGGGGTGGCTTACACGGCTCCTACCTCCACGCCTCCTCTTTAAGTCCAGCAGTGAACACGGTGGTTCCCGGGGGGGTTCTGGAGAGGACGTGGAGGAAATCTAGGCCTCCTTCCTCTCCAGCCCGTTCCTGAGACTGCTGCCATGGAAGGGGCGATAACCAGGGTCAGTTCTTCCACTGCAATGATCTGTTTCCAGAAGTTTCTCCAGAGAGTCCAGCCACATCAGCTCACGCACTTCATGCTGATATTCTGGTTTAATGAAAAGAAAAGGGTACCCAAAACATACCAGCAGCTCGATAAACTACAAAACTCATTTTCTGCAAAAGATTATAAATAGCCTTTATAAAGATGCAGCTCCTCCCCTCAGCCTATACACCTGCTTTCCCCCACGCTCAGCAAAGAGAAGTGCAGGCCCGCTCCCCCAGACTCCCGATGCCCTCCGGGTGTGCTCCCCAGCCGCTCCTCTGCTCTTGGGTACCCCAAGACCTTGGGTACCCTACCCCAAGACAAAATGGGGACAGCAAACCTGCCACACAGCACGTTGAGGGGACGGCTCCGAGAGCCCACATGGCCTGTGCGAGCCTCAAGGAGCAGCGTGCAGTCTCACCCTTGCAGACACTCCCTCCGGCCTGGGACACCAGGAGAGAACTCCTCCGGCCCCACCCAGTCAGCTCCCAGGGCTGCCACTGGGGGGCACCTGGCTGCACCAGGCACAGAGCCAGCTGCTAGGCAAAAGCTGCTTCGCACCCCTCTTCCCGCTGGATGTCTAAGCTCTGTAAGCAGCGAAAACATCCATGACCGGGTGACCAAGATGTCTGCTCCCACTCTTCTGGGCCATTCTCGCCGCTTCTCCGGCTGTACCTGTCTTCCTTCTGGTTTCGGTAGAACTCTCCCTAACTCTGGCTCTTTGGCTAGAGCGGATCCCTCCTTACTCCTTAAATGTAGTGCTCCCTGAAAAGCCTCAGCGCACCCCTCTTCTGTTCATAATCTTCCAAGAGCAATCTCATGATCCCCCCTCAACAACACCAACTCAGCCTTAAGAACCCACTCTCACGTGAACTCAAGCCCGCTCAACCTCACGCACCCACCTGGGTCGGCCCGCCAGCCCACCGTCACACCGAGAACACGGTGTGCATCCTGGCCCAAGGCTCCCTCCGTCCTCTCCTCCATCCGCCCACCAGCATCTCCACTTAGCTATTTGGAATCGATATCAAATCCACGGCCTGTCACCAAGTGTAAAATCTGACTCAAAAGCAACAGAACACCTCTAAGAAGTTCCAGGGCCGTGCAGTTTCTCCCCAGCCCAGGCCCAGGGCTCCGTGTGTACCTCTCCCTCCCCTCACTGAGAAGAGGAGGGCAGCTTGGGGCTGTCCTGTGACAGGGATGCACGGTGAGCACTGAAAGGCTACAGAAATGACCACCATGGCTCTTTCACAAATCCATTTTCATTGCACATGCACACATAGCCCATTCCTTACTAAACAGCCGATTAGACTGTATTCAATTCTAGGGAACTTCCCTGGGCCGCTCTTCATCCCTACTGTAAGGGGCGCCACCATGTGCACCCAGCACCCTCCGGGATTCATTTTACTGGGAGAGAAATGAAAGCAAAGACGGGGGTTTATCTGTTGCTGTACCCCGCCCCGAGAACATTAACTGTCACACAGTAGATGCTGAAAAGATTTCAATAGCTATTTGTTGAGTGAGTCAAGTATACATAACATAGTACGCGTGGCACCTAATCATTGCTGTTGACAAGCAAACTTAGGTGCCCCGCTGTTCACCATCCCTGCTTTCTCACTCTTCTTTCCCAGGGTCTTTTGGGGGTGAAAGGAATCCCTCAAAATATTTCTACCAGATTAGTGTCCGAGTCTCCTAAAGACACAGGGCAGAGTAGGTCTGGCTTGCTTTCCCAAGGCCGCAACCACAAAGGCTTACCTCGCACGGACAGAGGTCGCCTCCCTGTGGCTAGGCAGAACTTGACCCACCTCGGCTGTCTGTCCCGACAGCCCCTCACTTCAACCTGCTGCCCACCACTGCTCCAGTGACATCACCCCTATGTACTTATCAGATGATGAAACAGAACTGTACTGTGGAAAACCATATAACTATCAGCTGGGCCTGAGAACAGAGGGAGTCGCTTTCCTCCTCCCCAAGAGAGTCAGTTCACGGGCCTGTGACATTTTCTTAGGGCCTTCTGGGCTGTTTCGAATGTTAAGGTTGCACTGTTGAAAACTGGAGCCTGAGTTGAGTGGCAGGTAACCACAGAAGTTCTGTGAAAGGTCGAACACAGGTGTTAGCTTTCCAGGCAAAACATACCTGTTACCCATAGTTATTCTCATGCAAGCAAGACTAGCCGGTGGCAGACTGGTAGGGATCTGAAGCTGCCCGTACCCTTCATGAGCTTACAGAGCCACACAAAACTCAAGGTCCAGTCTCAGAGAAAAGGCCGCAGGTGACACACAGCAACAGCCAAACAACAAGTTGCTCTGGTCCTTTCTTCCTGTGGGTTCTTAAAAATAGACCGACTTCATTTGCTCGAGATGGGTGAGGGGGTAGTCAGCAACTCTGCAAGGTCGTACCTTACTAACTAGAAAACCTATAAACCCGAGTCCTCTAGCAGTGGTATTACAAGTAACACTAAATCGCTTTATCAAATCGCAAACAAGAGACAGGGAAGTCGGCATTCGAGGCGAAGGCAGAAACAGCATCATGGAGGTACGTGATTTGGAAGTATTTTCAGTCTCGCTGTAGGAGCAAGTGAGAGGTGAAGAAAACACACTCGAAGTCCAGGTGCGAACAGAGCATCTTCTGCTCTCCACTGCTCCCGCCTGGTGCAGCGCCGGTTCCCTGGACTCCACTTGGAGGGCTCGTCCGAGACAGGGTTATGAGCCACACAGAGTTAAAGCCATGAGGTCTGGCCCTACTGACACAGTTTAAGTTAGGAATAGTTGGGGACATACAAGGGAAATGGCGCAGTTCTATATCTCACCCCTAGGAACAAGAAAGACTACCTGGGCCTCAAGGCCCTGCCCCAGCACCCTCCGGCCACGCCCGTCTAGCAGGTCCTGGGACTCCAGACAGGAGCCTCTGCTATCTCGCCGCCCACCTAGTCTGCTCCAGGACAGCCCCGTGGTGACAGAGAGACAGAAGTCACCGTGACTGTCACAAACAAAGAATTGGAGGATGTTCTTGCCTGACATTTGCTCTTTTATCTATGGGTTAACATCTTGATTATTTTAAGATATGCTAATTCGAGGGTTTGTCTTAACAACTCTCACCACCACAGAGGTTCACTCTCAGCGTCACAGTCAGTGTTATTTTGTGGGTTTCTCACTCTCAAGTTCTCTCTTCCGCTGCCTGTGTTAGCCCTTCCCTCCGACCTTCTGGTCCCCGACTGGCACCTGCCCTCCCTTCCCTTCCATTCTCTTCCACTCTCTCACAGCCCGTGAACTGAGAGGCCTCTGGACTCCCGACAGCGAGCGCCCAGGGACACCCCGTTGGTGCATCCTCTCCCGCGCAGGGCCTGCGTGTCGGGAAGCCCCGTGCGGGCCCCGGCCAGGTGTGGCTCCTCCTAGTCCCCAGCGCGCTGCGGCGATGCACACAGAAGAGCCCCTGTTCCTCTTCTCACACCCGCAGACACTCCGCAGCCTCCCTGCCAACTCCAGCAGGGACCCAGACCAGGACGGGCTCCCCTGCCAGGGCAGGCCATCAAGGTGCAGCGACACAAGAAAGTCCCAAGAGCCACCCCCAGCCGCCGGGGCCCGGCGTCATTCCTCAGCTCGGTCAGGTAAAGGCAACGGAGCCACAGGTAAAAGAAGGTAACTCTAGCGTTGAACCATAACAAAAAGTCCCCTGATGCACATTTCCCCTCTGCGCGTGAGCGGGGCACAGGCTCGGGCTGCCCTCCCGAGGGGTTCTGACGGTCGGCCCTGGGAGGCAGAGGGGACGCAGGCTTTCCGTAGACACACCAGCGCCGAACGATTTCTGTCCTACCAAGCTGCCTGTTGGGAGGAAGCAGGCTGCGTGCGGGGCTGATGAGGCACACGTAGGTGCCCAGAGCAGGGGCTGGCACCGCTTCTCTTGCCGTCCCATCGGCAGCCCTGGGAGCGCTCCCAGTCTTTCTTGGAGGCTGGCGTGCCCATGTTCACAAGCGTTTCACCAGCCACGCCTATCTAGGAGGAGTCCCCGCTAACCCAACTTATTAACAAGTCACCTTTAAAGAAGAAAAACTCGAGCTCTAGCAAGCGCAGACGCACCAACAGGCTGCCGTCCTCCTGCCTTGCCAGCACCCAGGGGTCTCTCTCCGGTGTCCACGCGTTAGTCACGAGCCTGGCACTCGCCTTCCACCTCCCTCCTGCTGTCACCCACTTCGCAGACACCCAGGCTGCTCAGGCAGGCGCAGGGAAAGGCCAGGGCCGCCCGCCAGACCACGCTGCATGCAGGCCACACACCCGCTGGGTCCACTGCGAAGGCTGTCCCAGAGGTCCCGTGGGCCACCGGGAGGAGAAGCAGCCCTGACCCGGGCGGGGGTGGTTCTGCTTCCCTCCCAGTCTGCTGTGTCCATCAAGCACATCCACAGCCGTTCACAGGACAAGCAGGTGCCCCAGGCTCCCCCAGAGCCCACCCTGAGCTTCGGGCTCCAGCAGGCCAGCCTGTGCTGGAAAGACTGGGCTCGGTAGCCACATCCAGCACAGGCAGCCCCACTCACCCCGCCTTCTCCCAGGAGCGGCTGGGGAGCCACTTCAGACCCATTATTCTTGTAATGAGAACTTTCCTTCTGAACACCCCGCTGTAGCCGGCTAATCAGGCGTCACGGCTGTTATTTATGCTGGATTTTACTTTAAGTTCAAGTATGTTTACTAACAAAGCAAAGATAAACATTCTTCAAAACTAGTTTCCAAGTCTTCACTGTTGATTATGGGCACTCACCTTTCCCAAACTCAATGCTCACAGCTCTGAGTACCAGTTAATTTCCGGAGTCAGGGCACAAAGGCAAAGCGGCAGGGGGCTCTCCCAAGGCAGGTCACTGTCTCTCTCCCACTTTCTAGTGATGTCTGCTTTTGGAAACTCATCGAAATTGAGTGCATTTAGGCCCGTGCTGGCCCACAACATTAAGGTCATTTAATTCTCAAAAGGTGGTAAACATTCAGACAAAATTTCCGATGTAGGTGAAAAAGGGGGTAAGAAAAATGAGAACTAGCCAGGCTGCGTTAGAGACACCGCCCCCACGCCCTCATGCCCTCCCCCTCCCGCCTTAGCTTTTTGGCTCCATCTGTACCGGACCTCGGCAGGGATTATTTGCATCCTCCAGGAGTCCCAGGCTGCCTGCCTCCCGGGATATCTGTCCACGTTCCATTGGAATCCAGTTTCCTGGCATTACCTCTGCCCAGGTCAGGGAGGAATGGCTGTCAAATTCCCAGTGGAATAAAAAGAAAAACCCTTTCTTCCTGAGGCAGCAAGTTTCAATTCACAGAGCACATGGCTAATCTACATATGTGAAGGTCACAGCACTTCAGTCAAAGAGGTTAAGAATGGAAGGGCTCACATGTGGGGTTGGCTTAAACATCCTGGCATGATGCCCAACAAGTAAGATTGTTGAAGAGCAATAGATAGCTTCTGGCAGCAGCAAGGGGGAAAAATATTTTGATCATGTGATACTATACACACTACCTAGTTTATCTCACGTGTGAAACTTTTGAGAGCCCTAAAAAATACAATATGCAAATCAAATCCAGATTTCTGCTTTTCCGTTCAGCCTGGCCAGTACCCTCCCTCCTCATAAAATGCATTCATATGAAATGTCTCAATGCACAAAAAAATAAAACTTCAGCATCCTGACAACCACCTGGCTCACGCGATCACAACTTCTTTATTTTAGTTTTTCAGTGAACCATGAAACGACTCAGGCCAGGAAAGAACAGTTAGACTGAAAAAACCTATATTCCTTTAAGTAATTCAAACAGAACTATCTTAAATAAAATTCATCTTCTCTGCCCACTCTTCTCTCTCCGCGTTAATAACACAGCCATATGGAAAGTCCCAGACACTTAATGCACAACAAAAGACAAAACATAAAATTGCTTTTCGCGTCCTATCTTCACTAAGTAATTGTAGAATAAAAATAAAACACTATGGTGTGGCCGACAAAGGAAGCGCGCTCCTGCCACGCGCAAGGGGTGGGTCCTGACCTGCAAGGACAGCCTCTGAAGCCCGCCCTGCCCCTGAGGGGCGCCCTCCAGAAAGCCTCCTCTGGCCGCCAGGTGAAATTAAAGGGAGTTGGCACTAAGGAAGAGGAGAGATGTTCAACCCCAGCAAAACCGTGACAAATGTGACTACAGTCTTTCTAATTTTCCAACAGTTAACAATTACAAATGATTTGTTTATTACATGCAGAAACCTATTGAGAAGCAAAAGATCCACTTCAGCAGTCTGAGAATTTTCTGCCTGCCACCCACCAATTTCTTTCACCTCGAAATGTGATTGCCTATGAGGCCAAAGTTATTCAAGCCATATTTCTATTGAAATGGAGTAGTAAGAGAAGAATATCCCATAATCTACCTTATTTTTGTTCTGTGAGGACATTCCCCTCTGTCAGACAGTGAGAGGGGAAATGTTTGCTGCTAAGGCTACGATAAAGGCCGGGTATCTTTTACCCAGGGCAGGGTACTACCAGTCACTAGTGTTTAATGATGGCGGTGAAATCAAATGATTTAGTTTATTGATCTTCTGGATTTATTTTTCCTTAACAGTTAAAAAATATGACTGTAAAAAAATTGGGAAACTAGGGCCCTCCCTCGTGGTGCAAGGGGTGAAGGTGCAGCACCGCAAGCGAGTCACAGCACTTTAGTGCAAGTTCAATCCCCGCCCTGGAGGTGACCCACATGGCGCGGCAGACTTCTCCTGACCTGCCTGCTTCTCCCCTCAGCAGTGTACTTCTTTGATCTGCCTGTTCTGCTCTCCACTGTTTCTGGTGAAGCCTCTTGCCACCTTTTATCTCTGGCCTGCACTCCAGTTCTGTATGCGCAAATAAATAAATCCTTAAAAATAGACAAATAAATGAACATTAATTTATAAAAAAAAAAATTGGGAAGCCAGCAGGCATTTTAGAACATAAAATAACTTAGTTTTCCTGAACACTTGGCAAGGCAAAGACACATCAGGCACTAAAAACTGAAACTGTCTGGATTAGAAATAAGCCTCAAATATTAACCTATTTGTTCTGAGAGGAAAGACAAATAGGCTGTTAAATTAACTTGCTAAATTAACTAATACACAGTCACATCTAACTCATTTTAATGCCTTGTCCACAGAAAGTTAAACGCTTTGATGTTATATTAAAAAGCCTGTCTCTTTGCCAGGTAGTCTACCGATACTTTCCAAAGCATATTTCTCACAAGTTCACATGGTAAGTAGTCTTTCCCATCTCTTCAGATATGGGCAACATCAAAGCTCAGGGAGGTGCAGTAACTGACCTGAGGTCACACAGGGAGTAAAGGCCATAAAAGGCCATCCCTTCTGGTGTTCTCTAACCTGTGCGCTGGGCTCTGGCCCTGGCCCTGGCTTCTCCATTTGGTTAATGTGTGCTCACCAACCAGGCCTTCGCACATTAGACCTGATTTACCGCACTTGACCTTCCTACACAAGCCCCACCCCACCTCTGCATCAAACAGCAGAAGTTCTCCCACCCAAACCACCTAACTACATACTATACCATGCAGGCCATGTACCTGACCAGCTGAGCCAGGCCCATCAGTTCCTTGAGGTCCAGCCCTGACCACCAAAGGCCCCATCACCCAACACCAGCCAGGCTCTCCAAGATGACACCAAGCTCCAGTCTCCAAGCTGACTATGCACCACAGTGAAGTAAAATGAGCCCATTATTAAATCCTTCATACAGAAACACGGGAGTCATTTCTTCATCAGAAAAGACACACGTTGCCCCAAACAAAATCCAGACTATGATCACATGCTCCCCAATGCCACAGCCCCCAAAAGCAAGCTCCACGAACGCTGACCTTCCACCCAGAACAGCGAGACTCTGACTGACAGAATTCCTTGAACTCTGTCAGACCTACGCTGGTCAGGAAATGTTCCATTTGGACACATAAATGATCAACTACTCTTCAAATATTTCTTAGATGATGCTCTTTAAGAGACATAGCCTCTCTGCACAGAATGGCAGGGCAATAATGCAGTCATTCATTTTAATTCCCACTTTGGAAAACACCAGGAGTCTATGATAATTCACCAGGGGAATTATGGATCGGATGCTGTATCTTACTCTTTGCATCTTAAGCGCCAAGTATTCATAATAGAACTAAATTTTGTCCCTGGTGCTTTTATAAACTTCAGGATTAAAATAGCAATGGTCTTTGCATACTCAGCTTTAACATTCGCTATGTTGACTGAGAGCAGGCCTAAATACCCAAGGTGTGCAATCAGTTATAATCTCACTAAGGACCAAATCTAAGCTACATAGTCAATGGTAGTGAAACAGTCACTTAAGAAAACGGTTACTGAAATAATGAGAGATCAAATCCCATCCCAAACCTTAAAAACCTAGTTTCCTCACACTAAAAAAAATATGGTTTTTTTGCAGGTAAGAAAAGTGGAAAGGTCCAGGAGGTATACAACAGGAATTATTCCTGGCCTGAGGCAGAAAGAGGATGGACTGTTAAGAAAGGAAGACTGAGTGGGGCACTGGGACGCAGGCATGGTCTATATAGGCGCTATTTTTAAACCAAAGCCAACCCATGTAATTGTGAGAGTCCCACTCAATTCAAAACTACATCTTATGACAGAAATTACAATGGAACTCGCAAGCTTGTGTGTATGCGCGTCTCAGTTTATAGTCACTGAACATGTCTGGATCTAGCTGGTTAATCAGCTGTTCGGTGGGGAGGAGCTGGTTAGGCATTTCCTGTGTCTATATTTCTCTTCAAGGCAGCACAGGACTGGACATCTGCAAGGGCCTGGGGTCATCAGCTAGAGGCAGGTCTGGCCTCACACACCCTGGCGTGGGCAGGGTGGGGCAGAGAATAAGATGTGAGGGGCCTTCCTCACACGCATGCGCGGGCAGGTGGGACAGACGCGAGGCCGCAGCTTCACAGCCTACGCCTGCAGGGCCCACCCCGCCGGCGGGCAACAGTCCAGATAAGGCCGCCGAGCCTTATGCCAGCCAGAACAGGGGCTCTGAAGTCCACCAACGAGCCAGGGCCTGGCCAGGTGCAAGCCCACCGTCTTCCCACCCCCTCCTGAGGCCTCGGAATAGATTCTCACTTCTTCGTGAATCCTCATAATCACAGAAATAAGCCAGGACACAGCAAACCTCCCAGCTCCCTTAGAAATACGGCTGCTTCTGCAGAAAGACAGTTGCTCGGCGGCAACAGTGTTTCACATTTCTATGTCCCAGGTCATTTATAATTCATTGGGCAAAGGGAATTTATTATAGAAAATACCAACTTGAAGCAGAAAATT
The DNA here is from genome assembly GCF_000260355.1 of Condylura cristata. Taxonomy (NCBI): domain Eukaryota; kingdom Metazoa; phylum Chordata; class Mammalia; order Eulipotyphla; family Talpidae; genus Condylura; species Condylura cristata. The sequence goes on along the minus strand of NW_004567102.1, from coordinate 85,103,453 downwards.
TAAAGGATATTAAAAAGGGCTTATTGCTTGATATGTATAAATATAAGGCCACTGAATCTTAAAATTTGCTTCTTAAAATTTGAGAAATTAAATGCCAAGTTTTAAACAAAATGTAAAGCCCCCCCCCCCCAGTCATTTTAAAATAAGGCTATGGAGTATGATGAGGGGTTTAACTTCTAAAATGCTCATCACAAAAGGAGCCAGAGACACTAAGGATTCCAGAGCAGCCTCCACTAATCATCAATGCCTCGCTTTCTGAAAGGTTTATTTCAAGACCGAGAAGCAGTAGCTGAATTTACTCCTCATCCAGCATACATTAGCTAAACAGTTACCAAAAATACTCCAGCAATCTAAGTATCTTCCTAAATCTGAGCAGACTGTTTTTTAACTTTTTTTCCAGGAGCCTATGTAATGTAGAAAACTGAGAAAAAATAAAAAGGACCATTCTATATAAATTTCAAAACGAGTATATTTTGCTTCTTTACATTATTATTCTTTGTAGTGGATCTATATTCTGCTCTGGCACAATGCCAGCAATTGATTGGGAGAAATGAGAGTCACTAGCTCATATCAGCTATATCACAACAATCTACAATGAATTGTTCAGCCAAAATCCACTCTCCCACCCAAAAAAGCAGGCCACAGACTGCCGCCTCACAGGGCTGCTATTTGCACTCTGCTTAAATGAGCCAGTTCTAAGTCAATGATGCCAGAAACACTGCACAGGTAGAGTTGGGGGGGGGGGTGGCTTGGGCGGCAGCCCCAGGCCTGGCTACCCGCTGTGTCTGGCAAGGGGCACATTAGAAAAATGGGTGCTTGATAAATATTTGCCAATTGTTGGCCTGAAGTAAGAATTCGCTTAGCATAAGCCTCCCAGCATAATGTTTACACCTAAGAAACACTAGGGTTTTTGTTTGTTTGTTTGTTTTTCCTAGCACAAGCCTTTAAAACAGTTCATTTTCTCTGTGCCCTTGGTGGAATCAGGTGTAAAAGTACAGAACTGATCACAGAAAGATGTGACTCGCATCAACATCAAAAACAAATGGAACACAATTCCAGAATTTCACCCACAAACAGCCATCCAGGAGGCTGACCAGAATCTGGGAAGTGCCCACTGGCAGCTGCTTCTAAGCCTTAAAGGGAGTCTGCCTAATCTAGGAATTTTTCCACACACAAAGAATTTTTTCAGTTGTGTTGCTGAGGACTGACTGCAAATTCGAAACGTGACAAAGGAAGCACAAACCTGGGGGACAGAACACTGTGGGAAAGGAAAGAGGGGACCCCTGAGGTGGGGGTCAGGGGGCAGCAAACTGAACTGCGATTTGTTGCCACTGATAGAATAAAACCGACATTTTTTTTAAAAGGCTAAAAACATTTCATTTCCATTCAACAAAATCTTAAGTTTCTCTCAAAGTACCCCAAGTCTTTAAGCAGACAGGCTTCTAAAAGCTACTCTTAAACTTTTAATGACATGCTGAGAATGAAACAACTAATCTGAACAAGACACATTTGCAAACAGTCAAAATCTGGAAAGATTACCCCAAATTAAAATTGGGAGCAAATAAAAACACCACTTGGCATTCCTTGTGGCACAGGTGCAGAATTTACAAGAACACAGTGAAGTACCCAAATGAATGGTTCAAAAGTAAGGTGACTCTGCCCACATAGCACCCTAATAACTAACAATTTTAAAGTATGACATAAAAAAGAGTATATGTTTTTATTTCAATTTAGGAAAACTGAAAGGTTTTGGGGGATGAATGGGTTGATGGCTGCGTAGCACTGTATACTAATGTCACTGACTCTATATCTAGAAATGGTTAAAATGATGGTATGTACTAATGGCAATGCATGTGTATATGCACAGAAGTTGTTTAGCACCCCACATTAAAAAAAAAAAAGTGGCTAGGATTTTCTGCTGAGTGTCATCAAATACAAATTCCCTTCCAGAATCACCTAATAAAGAATGACTTTTTATCTGGTTCTTAAGTTTCACCCAGGTACAAAAGAGACACTACAAAAACTGATCCCTTCCCCCACCACCAAACATGGGAGCTAACGTCAAATCCACTTCAACTGAGAAGGACTATCAGACTAGGACAGATTCTTTCCAGATTCTGCTGCCATCTACCTAAAAGTAAGAGTGTTTACTGGTAAATCAAACAGGCTTAAGATTTTAGGGCTACAGCATCCTTCTCAGCGATAAATATCTCTTAAAAAACAAAGTATGCATTTCATGCATAGTTCATTCTGCCGAACCCAGCAGACTTCTAAGATTTTCAGCACTGACCCATTCAGAAGTGGGTTTGAAAACTGCCTACTGGATACTATTCAAATAAGGACATCTATAGAAATGTTTCCCTTTAAATTACTCCAAGTAAAATACTTTAAAATAGAATGTTCCTTCTGAAAACTTACTGTGGAAACATATTTTACTTTGATATGTTCACTCACCCTATCATATGAATTATTAAAAGTATTTATGTGTCTATCAACAATTCCATTCAGAGGTTAGCATAAGGCAAAATAAGTGGATATTTAATGATACTCAGATAAGATCCCTAAAGCATTTCCTTTCATCAAATTTCTAAAAGAAAAAGTCACTAAGTATAGCAAGTTTTTAGATCAAAATTAATTCACTCAATCACCTAATTAAACCAAAAAGGGCCACTTAGTCTTGTATAAATAGCCTCCAAACTAGAAAAAGCAATATTGTATAATAGCTCTACATTCATGACACATAAATATACCCTTGGTGGGTGAGCAGTTTTGCCTGGAACTTCTCCTGCCACCCGGGGGAACCAGGACTTGAGATTCCTGGCTCTACGCATGCATAGGAGGCGCGACTACTTTACATATCCACAGAGAAGCTGTGCAAATCTGATAAAGGGAGGACACCTCTGAAAACCACCCAATGCATGAGGCGTGCATGTCACCCTCCCTAATATTTGAAAATCTAAGTATCGGGAAAATTTTGATAACATCTGAATTTATTAATCTTCATTTGGAGTCTCCATAAATCTGTTGTTTTAAGCAACAACAGATGTTGCAAGCTATCAGCTTCAAATTTATAAATGCACACCAGGGCTAAAATGAAAGTGACAAGTGAAATGAGCTCCTTTTCCACAAATATGGATCAAAGGACACAGATACATTCACCCAGCAGTGTGAGTCTAGTGCAGAGCAGTGAAGTCTCCAGATTTAGGACACTGAGCAAAAAGTTAGTAGTTTTCTAAGCCATTAATTACATCCAAAATTTCCAACTCCAAATTAGTCTTCAAATTTCAGAGAACCCATGAAATTTTAAAGCTATACCATTCTTCCTCGGAGAGCATAGGGTTAAAATAAAGAAATAATCATACTTTCGACCAGACTATTACATTGGTATTTATCCTGGGGGACTAGTAAATTTCTAATACATACGTCCTTGTTTAGATACCTGCACCAAATTATAATAAAGTCCATTAGTAAAAATAGGACTGGGAACTCAACCCCATTCTATGACACCTGTTTTCTTTATAATGTGTCTGTGTGTAATAAAACTACCAAATGAGTTTATATTAATGTTGTCTGGTACATTGTCTTACATTTTCAAAGTTTGTTTCAAGCCGGAATGAATGCTATTTTTATGCAAGTGAAGCTGTAACTCTCTGGATCCTAATGAAGGAACCCCGATTCCAGATACTAGGTGGCATCGTGCGCTGGCTCCACTCCATGCCCACAGCACTACTAATACTTCTGGTACAATCCGATGCTAGGGAGATGGAACAAGTATAAAAAGCCCTGCCAAAAAATCATTCCTAAATATAGACAAAAACAAAACTAAGGGGAAAAAATGGATTAAAGTTTCTCATGATGGACCCACGGTGAGATCCTGTTGTTCCCTGGAATACACTGATCCGTTTAGTATTAATGCACAGGTAGATTTAAGTAATAATCATCTTAAGGAGTAACTGCCATTAAAAAAAAAAGTCCAAAAAAGTAATAAGCACACAGAAATCAGGATCCACCATGAAAAACTTTTTAAGCAACACAACAGACCTTTCAAACTTTCAACTTCAAATTTACTAATCTACACGCAAAGCAAAATGAAACTGACACGTGAATTATGAGTTCCTTTTCCCACAAACAGGGATCAAAGGACAGAGATGCATTAACTGCATAATTTCATTCCCAGATAAGCCAGGAAAACAGAACACAGCAGATATTTTTTGCTATGTGTTGTTTTCTTTCAAATGAGAGGCCCTTTCTATGAACCACAGTCACTGACCCCCTCTTCCCCCTTCTGAGGACAGAGCCAGCCAGCCACCCTGCCAGCCAAACACACACTTTTAGGCCACAAAAATGGCTTTACCAGATTTAAAATCTCAGATCCGGTAAGATTTCTTTCAGAGGGGGAATGTGAATCCCCTGGGGAGAGAAGTGAGGCTCTAACATATACAAATGTTAAGGTAATCAGGCAGGCACTAGTCTGTAACTTCCTGCTTTGTAAGTCAGCTAATCACTTTTCTTTTCATAGTAAATAGGCTCTTTTTTTTAAGTAACATTGTATCATATTGTATTATATTCCCAAAACCAAAGTGAAAGCACTAAGGGAATTGAGCATAAATGTGGACATCATAAAATCTTCCGTTGTTTTAGTAGATCTCGGTATTTCTACCGAGACTGATTTATCTGCACTTAATCTCACAAAACTCCAGTGCTGAACTGTATTTAAAATGGCTTTTTTTTACTTTTGAAAAGACACTCCCACTCCCCCTACAAGTGTATGTTTTGTTCCGACTCACACAAAAAAAAAAAAAAAAAAAAAAATTGCCATCCAACACAAACCATTTCCTAAAATCAAAAATGAAACTAAATGTGTTAAAAGCCACAAAAAGTCATCATTTCACGTGATTTAATAACCTGTAGTGTTACGTTGTAATTTAGTATTTGAGCAAATGATTGTTTCTTTGTATAATTGCCATAACAAGTAACATTAGACTGCCAAATAGGAGCTAGACAGACATAGATGTATACGTGCAGGAAGGACGCATTCCACGTTATGCAGTAAGGGATCTAAAGGAAAGCTGTGGATGCAGGCCATTCGCCCTCATTCTTCCCCCCTCAAAAATCAGAAAGCAATTCCCAAGGGTCACACTGAGGACATAATGGATTCACTCTCATTCCAAGAAAACAAAATACTTAAAATGATTGGTGCCATTAAGAAATAATACTCTAAAGTAACACGGACCTCCATCTGCCTGGATCATCACTGGTTTCTAGTCAGAGACGTGAATTTTAATCTGTTCCTTTAAAAGCCAGCTGACAAAGCAAAATTTTTTAATTAATTATGTGGGTTTATTTACACAGGGTTTCTCTAAAACATTTTTACTTGTGCACGTCAAAAATAAAAACTGTTATTGCATGTCTGCTATCGAGAATAGCAAGTTATATTATTAAAAGTACAACCTCTACTAACTGACCTTTTAAAAGCAGTGGACACTCACAACCTCCGCCTGGGATTCAGACGATTATTTATTAAATGTAGTCTTTCCTTCACTCTAATAAGCCTGTACTCTAAGAGATATTATTGTTAAAATAAATCTTCCTAAAATAAAAGGGCTGAGTTAAAAATCTCTGTTTCAACTATTTTTACTCCCTCCTTTCAACAGATTAGAATTTTTTAACTTTCAAAGCATTAAGATGGGGGGGGGTTGGGGGGGAGGACTTACTCTGAAGAAACAAACGCAGCACAAATTGCATGTAATACAGTACCCCTAATTCCTTCTGCAAGCAATTCAAGTAAGACTCATATTACCTAATCTAACAAAATAATTCAGAGGGGAAAAAAAAAAGGATTATCGAGGCAGCTCTGTATTTTCTAAATCAGAAGCAAATAGAAAATACTTCAGTATCACAAGACTATCCATTTCCAGCCTTGTATCTAAGCGGCTGCAAAAATTAGTATATAATTTCCTCACCTCCGTTTTTTAAAATGTCAATTCCAACTAAAACGCCTTGTGTACAAACACCTTGAAACCGTCATAATTGTTAAAGCACAGATGAGTTGAAACTGAGCCTGAAACCTGCTATAAAACTAATTAAATATCACTTCAGGATAGTATTGCATATCAGAATCTTGAAATTTTTACTACCATGACATTCAATTTTATCCTAAACGATGTGAGTACATAATTCCAATTTTTTACAGAATGTAATTAATCTGTAAAGGGTATCGTCATAAAGTCATTACAAACCCAGAAATCAGTAAACTTCTTGGCTAAATTATCTTTCAATTGTCATATCCTCACCCTACAATTAAAGTCCATGAGATGTCATGTCCACATCGCAATTGTCAAAGATCTGAATTTTGTAAACGCCCAATCCTGGACATCAGCATAACGGTTTTGATGGATTTAATCCTCTTATTAGCAGCTATGATCCACCACAATTTAAGCTTTAAATAACATTCAACCTTACATCTGCTTGTAATAGAGCTCAGTTATTATTTGTGGCAAGAATTTCTGTGACTGTACTGCTCAGCACTTCTATTTACATCAGCAGTGCTAAATGCCCAATGGTGAGAGGGGAGCCAATCAGATGGCAGATTAGATGTCAACTCAGAGGCAGCTGTCTGGAGACTATTACAGCCAGTTTACCTCCACAATTCAAATTCCAAACCTTGCAAAGGAGATCAAGTCAGTCTTTAGGCTCAGCCTGAGAGCAAGAAAGAGCAAGCGCGCAGGACACTTCCTACAAACGCCGCGGGGCCTGGGTGACAGCAAGTCAAGGAAAATTCAAATAAATCCCGTCCCCAAAGATCCATTTCACTGGCCTGCTATTTCCCCGAACTGCTGAATAACATCTAAGTCTAAATCCTGAGCAAAATAAGTGCAAGGTAACCGGAATGTGCTCCCTCGCCACAGCGAGCTGCTGAAGGTGACTCCTTCAAAGCCGCCCGTCAGCCAAATAATGGATGTCCCTGGCTATTCTTCGGAACCAGTCGATAGATTTCCGAATAGTTTACCTCCCCCTCGGTAGGAAGGCGGGCATTATTCCTGCTCCTAAGCATGCCAACTCCGAGCCCGCTGCGAAGGTCCCCGGCCAGCCCGGGCGTCCCTGGCAAGCAAAAGCTCTCTCCGCGGCCACAAAGCAAACCTATTTTCCTGCCCTCACCTTGTAGGCGAGGAGGGAACGCAGGGTGGCTGCGGGGAGGACAAAGTTCCTCATTCTTTCCCCACTTCCAGCTCATTGTTGGCGCCAACCGAGGCCGGGGGGGTCCCGAATCCCCTCCGGCCCCGGCGGGCCCGGGGCGCCCG
>NW_004567102.1:85079268-85093389 GCF_000260355.1 Condylura cristata | reverse complement strand
CACGTCGAAGGTGGAAAACGCGTCTGACGATCAAACAAAAGAGGGAGAGGACCCGGGGAACAAAGTTGTCCGGTCGCCTCAAAGGTGACCAGGAGTGGACGGGGAAAGACGATATTGAGGGGGACCCTTGCCACCGCCCGGCGTCTCCCAAGAGTTATGTAATTTTGCCGAATGTTAGCCATTCGGCCTGGAGCTAGGCCCTCCGCGCAATCCCCAACTTCAAACTGCGAAATCAGGCTAGAGATGAAGCAGGTTATCCGCGTCCGAGAAGCCCTGTGCGTAGCACAAGGCAGGTACTCGACAAATGCCCAGACTCGCTGCACCTGCCCGGAAGATAACATTTATGTGACTATTGTTTAAGGCCCCTTATCTAGGTGGGTAGGCTTATCAAGGGAAAGGCCGGTATTCCCAAAGGAGCGGTTTTCCTGCACTGCACTTGCCTGTCCCCTCCATAAAGGGAAGTCCTCAAATAGAAGCCGAATGGTGTGTTATGCTCCAAAAAACTCGCACATGAAAATTTACCTGTTTGGTGCAGTAAGGGGACAACTAAGTTGGTCGCCTGTCTTCTTATATCTCTAAGATGCCTTTCATCATCCTTCAGCGGTCCACATGCACAGTTAAACCTCTCCATATGGATTCTGTTCTAAGCAGTGGGAAATAAAACTAAAAGAAATAGATGTTACATTATCAAACAAAATCAATAATCTATAAATCAGTCAAATCTAATCCTACAACACAAATGTTTCACACTTTGTTCTTTAGGAAAAAAAGCTATTGTTGTATCACTTTACCACCTTTTGAGTGTTTCTCTTACTGCTAATTCATCACCTAGTCACCGGTGGGCATTTTTAACTGAAGGACTTCTTAACCTCGGGGAGGCTCAGTGGACCAGGGAGGACTCAGTTTGCCTGGAGAGAGAGCATTTGACACAGAGCTTTCAACAAGTTATGACAAAAGCAAATTATTTTTGTTTGCTTGACCAAGCGTAAAAATGTTACATGTCTAAATAGAAAAGGATAGATGGGAGAACTGGTGAGTGGCTGGGGGAGGGGAGCCAGGTGCAGGCCCAGGGGTCAGCACAGATAGAAAGAACAAATGGCAGTTCTATGCAAACAGCTGGGAGACCGAGGTAGGACATCCTCTGTGAGGGAATAACAGAGCTGTGAGGTGAATTCATGCCAAATCATTCATCACTTTCTGCCAAGAGAATACTATATCTTTGTTGGTGTGTCTTTTGGACATTTTCTCCTGGATTTTCTCCCTTTATTTATTCCAGTACAGATTAATCCTACACAGTATAGCCCATAAATGGAACTGTGTAAGTCTTTCATATGCAAATATAAATATATGCTTGTTTTGTGCAAGCATATGTACATATATTCTAAAATCAGCGACATATTTATGCTTTTAGACATGTATAGTCAAACTAAATATATACATATAATCATAAAAGTACATGTTTGCAGATCCGCAAAATATTTCAAAGTCCATGCATACAAGTGCAGTCATATTCTGTGACTTCATTTCACAACTAATCCTAAATGGGAAAATGAGTCTCCAAGTTTAGCTCTGGCCTTTCCTTAAAAACATCTTTTCATATAGAAAAATCATGCAACTCAAAGCAAATTAGGTATATAAGTCAAAACTCCCTTTTAATTCCATTGGCTTCAGCAAGTCAACTAGAAGATTGGAACCAAGAGGCGCTGAACTAAAGGCCGCAGCACAATGAAATCAGTCTGCTGGAAAAGGAGACACATGCCAGTTTCTGCTCCCCAGTGGCAGATGCCACACCCCACAGCAGACAGAAGGCAATGCAGTCTGAAAGCCCCACCACACAAAGCCGCGGGACTGGGTTTTGTCTCCTAAACCACAGAGACTGTTCAAATACCTTTTTTTTTTTTTAAGGATCTATGCTGAAAACAAGTTACAGGCTCCAATCCATTCAGCGTCTACTTTCCAGCACACGTCAGGAAAACAAAACAAAAGCCACTGGTAGTTTCATTGAAAATTCAGGGTTTAGTTGGTGGGTCTGTTAGGAAGTGATGAACTAAGTTCCCATCTCATCCAAGCGCACCTCGTGCTCCGGGTGATAATTTCCATCCCAAATGGCAAGTCCACCTCATCTTTTTGATGAAACAAGGGTCCCAGAGTCCCCATCTTCACCTTCCCTAATGAAACATACACATCTTGCCTCAATTTCAGACCATAAGGATGACTCGGACAAGCTCTACCCACAGAGAAGCTGTGGCGGTGGAGCTTGACAGGTGTTCCTGCCTGGGGCCTGCCACCCACAGCTGCCCCGGCCTTTGGGTTGAGCCAGAGGATTGCCCGTTATTCTGTCAAACAGTCCCTTTTGGCTACTGGGAAAGGGGTGGCTTTGGGTTTTTTTATACTATATGAAAATATTAACATTCAAATACTGCTCCTCTTGAAGAAGGTGCAGGGTGTTGAATAAAAGGCCGCCCGACGTGCCCACTTAGAGGGCTGAGCCAGATGGCAACTGAAAAATGCCACACTTGTGCGCTGCCTCAGGAGTGCCTGCCTCATCCTCGCCGGCACAGCGTTTGCTTCCAGATTAGCCCCCTTCAACTGTTCTGCTTATTTATTCGATAACTGAAACTATCACGACTCACTACCCATCATATTTCTCAGCATTCTTTATGCAATTTGGCAGCAATTTAGAATAAAGCCCTGTCAAGGTTTTACAAATAAGAACTATTAAAGAATAAGGCTGTGGATACTTGCGTTCCTTTTAGATTTATGAGAAATGCGATGAATGGAGCTAATGGGATTTCCCTACTGATCTTGGTCAGGGACTTTAAACAGCACTAAACAATTGTCCTTTTCACTTCTCCAATTTAGACGTTAGCCGTGAATAACTTGGTAAATGCAAAATACGGGGTATAGCGTTCGTTTTGAAACAACTATGTAAATCAACAGTGGTCCCTCAGTTTAGGACAGAACAATTAAGATTTGAAAATAGGCAAAAAATAAAATGGGCAACTCTGCCGGACGGCACTATTATATTTAGTAGAACTATTATAGTGGGGATAAATAAATCTTTAGTCATTCAACAAATTTATCTAGAATGTCCTTTGTTGCATGTCCTGAGAATCAAAGTCTAAATAATACCTAGGTTCTGTCCTCAATAGCGGAGAGAAACACCTGATATACTGGGGGCTGTGCTGAACCGCCATGGAGCTTTGAGCCATTAAGAAGTAAGCCCAGACATCCCCACCCAATGGCACACCTGAGTATCTGTGCCTGTTGGCTGCCGGAGACCCCGCACCCCATCCTAGTCCTGGCACTGGGAACCCACCACTGCTAATGTCAGCGAGAGCTAGCTGAACCTGTGGACGCTTAAGTTTTAACAGTAAGCTACCATACTTTTGCTCCAAAGTGCCTACAGACATAGTAATGCCAGTGAAATCAATGTAAAAAACAACTTTTTAGGTCTCCCTGGTGGCGCAGTGGGTGAAAGCACAGCACTGAGAAGCTAAAGCTGCTTCAGCATGAGTTTGATCCCCTGGAGGTGATCCCCCAGAGGTGACCCACATGGCGCGGCAGACCTCTCCTGACCCGCCCGCTGCTCCCCTCAGCAGTGTACTTTGTCCATCTGCCTGTTCTGCTCCCCACTCTGTCTCTGGTGACTCCTCTCTCACACACATCCCCTGCACCTCTGGCCTGTACCCCAGTTCTGCATGCATAAATAAATGAATATTTTTTAAAAACCACCTTTTTATATCTTCAAACATTGTATTTTACTTATACCAGTCTGTCCACATTTTGAATGAAGTGAAATATTTTTATGATTCACAAATTTTCTGTAACTTTTAGATAAATGTGTATTCAAAGGTATTTCTTTTAATTTCTGGTATTGTGATGCATTTTGCTGATGGCATTCAGTATATGATTATGTCATATAATCATCTATACCATTTCTACCACTGAACACCTGCTGCGTGGATAAAGAGTCCTTATAGATAACTTCCCACAACTTCCTCAAAAAATAAATTCTTGGGTAGTAAAAATATTTGAGATCATGCATTATAGGTATTCCCCACATTGAACAAGTTTATGTTTCAACAGCACTTGACGTTTTATGAAAGACCTACAATGAGTACCTGTTTTCAATAACCAAATGAAATCCAAAGAGGATTTTTGCTCCTATAACAAAAGGCAAAAGGCAACAAAATTGCTCAGTGTCTGTTTTGTATGGCAGCTGTTGTAAAGACAGCCCTATCTCCAGCAACAGAGTGGCCTAGCCAGCTCCGTCCCCGAGAACTACTAGCCAGCTCCGTCCCCGAGAACTACTTTCTACGGGCTGTGTATTTATCATACCACTCCTGCTGTTACTCTGTATTAGTGTCGTGTTGGGTTTTATGTGTTATTTGGTGTGACCTATTAATTTTTAGGTCTAGAAATGCTCAACATTTTTTCCCATATGAATTAATGTTACTTGCTTCTTCACTTTACCCCTCTTCAGCTTAAGGAATGTTTCCCAGCTTCTTGCAAATAGTGGGGGAGGCCAAATAACCTGTTGTCATCTGTCCGAATTTCTGGACAGATTTCAGTGACTCTTGGGGGTCTCTTGGGTATCCTGCATCTTGGTTAGTTGCTTTATCATACACATAATCTTCTAAACTAAGGCTACTTTTCAAGCACAATAAATCCCAAACAATAACTCACGTGCGTTAATGTAGCGATCGTGATTTTTATTGTGCCCACTTACATTCCCATTGCTCAGCCTTCATTCATGAAGAAAGCCAGGGGCTGCCTTGCAGGGCACATCACTGCCAGTGGTCTGACTGCTCTAGTGGTGACCCAAGCCTTTTCTCACGTGCTTTTCTTGTATAAAATAACATCATTTCATTGAGGAGTTTGTTCATCAATGCCTTTCTTGAAAAAATGCCCAAATTGTTAAGTATAAATTGTTTTTTTCTGCCCCAATTTAAAGGGAGTTTCCACACAGTAGCATGAAAATATAGGATTTAAAATTTAGTCAGCTATACGTGGCATTTTCTCCGGTTCTCAAAGGTCACCTCTAAAGCTGCACGTCTCTGTGGCACTGGTCCTCCAGTGACCCTCCCCAAGCATGACCCACAAGGAGCAGCAGAAAGGTGCTCCTGACCCCAGCCCCATTCACTCCTTCCACACAGGGCAGCACAACACCCTCCTGTCCCTTCCCAGGGGAGGCTGCACCCACAGCAGTGAGGGAGGTCAGAGACCTAAGTGTCAGCTCTACCAGCCAGATATGAGTCAAATGTTCACTCTGATGTAAATTGCAAAGAATAACCTGCTCCCAGGGAAAGAGACATGTTCTAAGAGGGAAGTGAAGACCCTGGTGTAGACAGGGCCTTGGGGTGGATATCTGAAGGACAGTGGCAGAGGACTGGCACAGGGGAGAAGACACCCAGGTCAGTGGGCTGAAGCACAGCACTGTGAAGCTATCTGCAGTCACTGCGATGCAGGTTCGATCCCCAGCTGGGAAGGTGACCCATGTGGCACAGCAGACCTCTCCTGTCCTGCCAGCTGCTCTCCTCAGAAGTGTACTTCAATGGATCTGCCTGTTCTGTTCCCCACTCTGTCTCTGGTGAATCCTCTCATGGCAGGTGCCAGTGAGGCTGCAGAGATGGTGTTTCTGCACTGGACTGGGAGGCCCAGGTCACTCAAGGGCTGTGGGAAATCATGGCAGCTTTTAAGCAGGGAGCTGACATGATCAGATTTGGGCTGTGGCAATCCCCCAGTTGCTGGGAAGCAAGGCAGAGGCAGGCTGATGGGAGTCAGAATGGGGGCCAGGTCTCCTGAGGGTGCAGGTTTGGGCTTCTCACAGACTTGGGGGACTTGACCGCCTTCATTTAGGGAGATTCCGCATGAATTATGGTATTAATAAATCCTGAAAGAGGATCATAGATGTTCCTTGATTTTCACAATTAGTTAGGGTTCATTTTTGAAAATTCTGTTTCAAAAGTATGATGCAAACAACACGTGTGCTGTCCACAGCACGGCTAATATATTTATCACTAATTCATAGAGCCCTGCAGGCTGCATCATCTGGACAGAGACCACAAATTCAGAAACAACTCATGTGAAGAGCAACTTTCCATCTAACTGTGCAGTCAGTATCTCTGGGCCTCCTTGGCACCATCACTGAAGTCTGCATGTGAGGCTGTGAATGGTTCCCCGGGGTATCACTCAGGGCACAGTTTGAGTGAGAGGTGAACCCTGGTGGGGGTGAGGGGGGAGGGGTAGGTGCTGGAGACTGCGGGAGGTGCCGCCGCCGGGGAGATCCATGAAATGACTGCAAAGCATCCGCCACTTCGGTGCGCACAGGTTGTTCACTGCTCCGGGACAGCAGGTCCAGCAGGCAGGCTGGGCCTCGCTGAGTCCTGGCCCAGGACTCGGTGTGCTGGAGGATGGAGTATCTTATTCCGGTTCACACACAGCATCACGCATGCTTGCACGGGAGAGACAGCCAGCCAGGCGATGACATGGGTCAGGGGAGGATGACGGTGTGAGACAAGGGCTAGGAGCTCTTTCCTCTCGCTCTGTTTCCCTCCCCACCCCCTTCCTGGCCCAAGTCGAGCAGCTGGAAACCAGCTCTCATCCCTGCCAGCCGGTCGGTCGGTGGATCCATCCTTCCTACCCAGTTCCGTAGAGTCTACACGCAGCCACCGCCACCCCCACCCTGCTCTGATAAGCCAGCTGGGCTCGAAACACAGTCTTAAGCCCAAAGGCAATTTTGAAGTGTTAAGAAGCTGAGGGCAACTCCCTGTCCATACAGTTCACTTATTTTGTGGCCCGAGAGCCTTCCCTCTTCTTGAGAAACGTGAGCTCAAGACAATCCATGGAAAAGTCTTTACAACTTACCCAAAGGAGTCAAGCCACAGCCATGAGTTAGAGCCAGCGCCCTCCCCGGGGCCTCTAGTCTGCACACGCAGCACGCCGGCTGGGCACCACTGACTTGAAGGCCTCCCCTGCCCAGTGTGACCGCTTGTCCCTGGAGCTCTACAGCGTGGCCCCCAGCTCCTTCCCTACTTGTCAGAGGGCAGAACCACGACTTTGAAGTGACTTTGTTTTGGTCTGGGAAGTGGGCAGAAGCCCTGCTGGGGAAAGGCTGCAGCCAGACCAGGTCTCACATCAGCAGCTAGGCAGCTGCCCCCCACCCGCGGGTGCAGCCCTAGTGCCAGGCGCATTTCCAGTGTGGAGGAGGAAAAGGGGAGGCAGGCCTGGCAGCCTCTGCAGCACCTAGTGCCCGCCTTTCCTCTTTGTCGCTCCCATTTAGAAGGGATAACCTCGGGCAGACACTGTGGTGTTTAATCAATAAAAGCAACCACGTCCGGGGCGACTTGAGTTTTACGGCCCTTGACTGAGTGGTTTTGTGCCCGGTGGCGGCACTTCACATGCACACGGCACAGAGGCTAGTTGCCAAGCCCAGCGTCCCTTCTCACCATTAGTATGAGAAGCCCTGTGCTACAGACCCTAGAGGCTTGACGGGGGTGGGGGGGGGGCGGGGACCAGGTGTGCAGAGCAGAGGAGCAGAGGGAGGGGCAGGGGCCCATGGCCTGCAGCCCTGGTGGGTGGGTGTGGTGACAGCATCTCAAGAGGTGTGCATCTAGGCCTCTCAATAGCCTGTCGTGTGGTAAACGATATTAGCCCAATATAGATATAATTAAAAAGTTTTTAAAACAATGAAAAGCTTAAAAAAAATAAATGAAAAACAAACAAACATTTGAAACTGGTCCCATGATCACCCGCCAAAAACAAGTCTCCACTTCCAGATCCCCTAGGGAAGTGTGCTGAAGGAAAGTGGGGGGGGGGGGGGGCTTTGGTTACCCTCCCCATGCAGGAGACAGGAAACTTTTACTTCATTTAAGCTATGCCTTTTTTTTTCTCTTTTGTTTGGGGAAATTCTTTTTTTCTTCTTTTAGCAAGAAACTAAACCTAACCTAACTGATATAGTGCATTATGGTTTCTCATGTAATTCTTACAACAATCCTCGGAGAGTTAGTAAGCCTCTCAAGTCTTGATTTCCTCCTGTATAAAACAGAAAATAACTACCTAGTTCACTGGGCTTATGAGGATTAAACTAAATAATCCCTGCAAAGCTCCGAACACAGTGCCTGGCACAGGGGAAGTGTTTGATACTCTTCTTTATCTTATTATCTCTCTAGCTGGATTATCAATTCCTCAAGGACCAAGTCCCTATCTTCAATTTCTCCTCTATCTTCCACAGTGCTTGGAACAATCCCAGACCCACCTTAGAATTTAGCACCTAATTGTCAAGAGAACTTTATAACTGAACAAAGCCTTGTCAATAATTTTCCAAGTAACTGTTTTTTCACCCCAGAGACCTGGTTATGTACCTACATTTAAAATAAAGTTGGGTCCCTAACTTCTTTTCTTATTTGCTTCAAAGATGTAGGAAGTTAAGTATGCAGGTATTCCAGGCATGGCTGGGAAGGGCTAAGCTATATTCGCCACCCAGAGTGGTCCCTTTTCCTCCTTCCCTGTCAGACTGCTTTATCCGTGTTGGTTAAGGGAGCATCGTGCGGGTGTGAGATTGTTAACTGCAGAGTGTTGCAAACTTCCTCTGAGCATCACAGTTAGTCTTGGTCTGTCCCAGTTTGGCTTGACACTTGTTTATACACAACATGATTATTAGTGCTCGTTTTGAGATGGCTTCCCCACTGACCCCAACAGAAACAATGCAAATATCCACCACTCTTGAAAGCATAGTAAAACTCCTGTGGTTTTTGAAACCAGACCAAGAACACATGCAGAAAAACCCGTGGATTATTTTAAGTGAACTTATTTTTTTTTAAATCTCATTAACTTTTCACCATATGCTGTTTATTTTTTATATCCTGCATCGGCTGAAATATGAAAATAGACCCGGCCTCTGTTTCACTTGGGCACATCATTACCAGCATGGCACACACACTCCAGGGAGTTCAGACGGAAAATGATGATGAAGGGGGCTTTTAAAGATGAGGCTTCGTGAGAAAAGGTTTTTAAAGCTCTCTATGTTCCTTAACAAAGCAACCCAGGAGGCAAGCAGGAAAGCCTCCTAGGAGGAGACCACCTCGGGGCTTCCTGATCTGCAGAGAGAAGGTGGGTTCACATCTCAGGTCCAAGTTTATGGGCTTATTTTTTGCCACTTTACTTACCCTGGCGTGTGCCAGGACGTTTGTGAAACACCATCTATTGGTTTGCATGGTTTCTGTGGTAAAAGTGAAGAGAGTATATGTGAAACATTCATTTAGCATACTGCCTGGAATTAATAGTAAGTTGTGCGTGCGTGTATGTGTCTATTTATTTTAATTTCTAAATAAAATACGGATCTGTATGTGATTTCAGGAAAACCACGTATATGCCACAATCTAAACACTTGTTCCTGTCACCTCATTAAAACATCTCTGATAAAGATTTGTGGATTTACGTTTTTGTCTAGTCTGAGTCCCATCAACATACAAAATATGCTTCTGATGAATAATACCTTGAGCTTTTATCAGCCTTTTAATCTCATTATGAATATATTTCTGATCCACTCCTGCAGGTCTGCTTTGATGCTGAAGAAGAGCAGGTGAGAAGGAAGATGTGGGCACCACCAGAGGAGACAGAGCAGGACAGAGCCATGAATGGGGAGCCGAGGCAACAGATGGGGACACATTCTGTTTACTGCACAATATTCCCTCAGAAACAACCCTCCGTAGTTGTGGGCTGGAAGTATGAAAAGACAAACACACCTGAATACTGAAAAGGTTTCCTTGCCATCCGACAGCGCAGGTTCCTAAAGCTGCAAGCCCAGGAGTTGTCTTTGCTAACAAGTTCCATTTGACCCCTGAAAGTTAGGGCTAGGCACTGACCTTGGACAAGAAAGGGTAGGATGTAGGGAGGGTCTTTCCTAGATGAAAGCACATTCATTGATTCTGAGGCTAGGTAGGATACTAGAGCTCTGACTTGGGGCATTTGACTTTGCAGATAAAGAAGCCTGGTGGAGCTTCTGCACAATCAAAGAAGCCAAAGAGCCCCTAAGGCCCCAGGGAGAACTGGGAGGTGTCCCCCTGCTGGGTGGGCAAGTCTTGGTGCCCTGAGGCTGCAAGGCAGGCTGTATGGGTGCACAGAAAAGGTGAGGCTTTGTCTCCCCCAGGCTGGTGCTGTGGAGAAAAGGACAAATAAGGAAGAAAGAAACTGGGCAAGAGGAAAGGGGTTAGAAGAGGGAGGACCCAGCAAGCGGAACAACACAAAAAGCCAGACACACTGTTGCTAGAAAATTCACTGCCTCCAGAGGAAAACAATGTTGCCAATTGCCATTTACCCTCTGATACATTTATCACGGTACTAGCCAGTTCATTTAATCAAAGTGAGATAATCCAGGGAAGTCATAAACATTTTAGGTTCAAGGGCAAGATAACCTTTCCTACTGACCTGTGGATAAATTCCCTGGAAAATGGGTCCACCTGCCTTCTCATTTGACTCTGTAACTCCATCATATTCCCACTGCTAATCTCACCTGGCTGCCAGAAAAGCTACACCTATGATTTCTAAAGCGTTGTTTTCATTGAGCAAAACCCTCTTGTCCTTTCTCAGCTTCCTTCTGCTCAACCTTTAGGAAATATATGTTGACATATGAAGTCTGGTGCTCCTTGATTTGCATTCTGCTCCTGCCATGTGTCAAGAAGGAATGGAAAGACGCTGGGAGGTGGGTAGAGTGGGAGTTTCAAAGATACGTTGCAAGGTCATAGTCTTTGACCTGAGAGAAGCACAGAGTAGCTTCTACACCAAGTTCCTTTTCTACAAGAGGAGACAAATGGAGCCGCTGTTGGATGCTCTGGTATTCTTTAAATCCCATTTGTTTTTCTGACTTCTCTGGCTCTGGAAACTTCTGTGCTTTCTCTTTTTCCTCCACCAGCTTCTCTCCCTCCTAGCCACCAGCCCCCATACTGAGGATGTTTCTGCCCTCCTTCTTTCAGGCGCCTGTCCCCAGCCAGGACACCCAGCTCCGGTGGTGACCCATCCTGCGAGGTCAGAATGGGTCCTGTCTGCTGAGAGACTATTTGCTTCCTCTCTTGGCCTGGTGCACATTATTCCCTGGCCACTTCCTCCAGAGTCCGATTCACACCTCACCTGGAACCTCATTTGACGAATTCCAGAGCCCCCCCCCCCACACACACACCTCCTTGCCTTTACATTTGCTATTTACTGTGCTCTTTCCCAGACTTGGTCACACGTGACTGTCTCAAAATTCAGCTCCATGGGGCGCTCTGTGCAGACGTCCTGCCCTCAGACCCCACGGCCTGTGAGCCCTGAAACCAGCAGCATGTGACATTGCTTTAGCTCCTCTCCCATTGTCATTGTTGATGGAAGTTTGTGATTGACCCCCCCTCACCGACACCTGCATTTGGTATATTCAGAGTCTAATATCCTCCACTCCTGCTTCTCAAGTAAATGGATGACCTCAGTAACCAGAAATCAGGGGACACCCCCCATCGTTCTCCCAGGGTGTTACCAAAGTGACTGATAGATCAGCACTCTCCCCCAGCAGCCCCTGTGCATGAGAACATGTCTGCAGGAATCAGCCCAGGAGTCTAACATTGAGCAGAAGCAATGGTGTGGACGGCAGCTTCACAAGCTCACCTCCTGGAACGGTATTATTGGGAGACACATGCGCCAATTGCTCTGCACACCACTACCCCCCACCACCCCCGACCCCGTGGTGTTTTGTGCAGGAACCAAAAAGTGAAACACACCCCCGCCTGCAGCCAGGAGTCCCACATTCTGCTCCTCGCTTTAGAGAAGCCTCAAGGGCAGAATCTGCTCAAGGTCTTTGCCCAACAGATGGGGAATTTGGCCTTGACATTATGAAAGAAAAGTTGTCCACTCCGGTGATGCGAGTCATGGATTCTTCTGTGGTTTCCAGTTATCAGCAGAGGGGAAGGACCATAGACAACATGGGGAAGTGAGATTTGGGGGAGAGGAGCATACACAGAGCTTTAACAAGCCTGCAGAAGGACTTAGTGGCTACTCTACCCACCTACAACTCATTTTAAAAGGTGCTGAACTAAAAGATGTTCCTGTGAAATCTTTCTCACTAGACTTCCAAAGGCTTGAGATTATTAAAATAATTAGATCTGGATATTTGCTATTTCTTGTGGTACCAGAATATTAAAAGTATTAGCATGACTGACCTAAAACTAACCTAGTTAGTTTAACTGAATTTTTTTCATTCAAGTATAAAATGCTAATTCTTCAATGGCATGCAAGTTTGGCAATGTAGTATTCGGTCAGGATCTCATTTAATTTCTTTGTTTTGAAAAGTAAGTATCATTCACTTTACATGAAACCTCAAATGACAACCTTTCTACCAGCTGGACAATCCCAATGTTTGAAAACAAGTTCTGTTGGTGAGAATGTCAAGGGGACAGACATTCTCATCTAGTGCTAGTTTTAGTGAAAAACAGAACAGCTCTTTGGGAAAAATTTGGTAACAGCTAACAAGATCACCAGTTCTGCACCCTCTGATCCTGCCTCCCCACTTGTTAGCCCCTAGCCTACTGATACCTCGTCAAAGTACAGGATGACACACATCCAGGATCATGCCTACTGGCCAGGTTATAGCAACAGAAGATTAGATACAATCCACATGTCCATCAATAGGGACGTTGTTCAAAATAAGGATGGGACATCCACCCGGTAGTGCAGACGGAGGCAGTAGAAGCAAGGCTTCCTGGGTTTCGCTTTCTGATATATCTGGCTTTTGAATCCTTAATCTGTGTTTAAAAAGAGAAAGCTGAGAGAGTTCCAGTCGTCCTCCCCGGCAGGTGCACCCACCTGGTTCAGACATAGTTATCAGTTAACTGGGATGGCATGGGGAGCGGGGCCCGGGGGGGGGGGTGCGATAAGGCAGATTTCAAAAGCTACAGCCAGATGCCTAGATGGCCACCCCCTCTGGGACTTGTTTCCAGGTCTATGCTGGCCCTGTAGCAGAGCCCGGTCTTCATTTTGTCACCAGTCTTGCTGTCTACATCCTTGTTGTGTTGCCTGGGACCGAGTCCCAATCTTCCACCCCTGTCTGTCACCTTGTCCTTCTGAGCCTAGGATCTGCTTTCATCTCCAGCAAGGGCAATTTTAGCCTCCTTCCTCGCTCCCTTGGCTCTGGATTCTGGATCCTCCACTTCAGCTCAGGTTGTGACCTGGCTTCCTGCTGATGACTGCATTGGGTGCCGCCTGCCTGCCTGGCAGCTGCCTCCATGTGGAACTCTTCCTGGCACCCCCTGCTTATTAAAAGTCCTGGAGCCACTGTGAAGGCAGTGACAGTTGGCAGTGAGTGTGTGGAGCAACAGGGCGCGGTACACAGGGCTCCACATGCTTCCCCTGACTTGAGCTTCATGAAGATCCTCTGAGGCAGGTATGTGGAGAAGATCCTGAATGAAAAACGTGAAGTCAAATAACTTGCTGCAGGTTAGGCAGCCAGTCAGTGGAGAGAGTGGGTTTGCACAGGAGTGTCTGGCTCTACGTGGGGCGTCTGGCTTTTCCTGGGGCGCCTGTAGCAGGTACACAGGCCAGGGAAGCCCGTGGCAGGGGTCGTGTCCTCCCAGACACCAGGCAAAGCCTGGACTGCTGAGCCTGTAGTTCAGCTCTGTAGTTTTTGCCCAACTCAGTAGGTGGGTCAAATTCCAGGGTGAGACCTTGCCAGGTGGCTCTCATCTATGGCAGTTAGCCCTCCTGTGTCTGCAAGCAAGCTCCACAAAGTAGGGACCATTTTCTCACTACTCCTGTCTTGGGAATGCCAGTTATTTGAAAGGGAAATGCTTGATTTATAAACATGTTTATGTTTCATAAGACTTCACTAGGTTTTATTTTCCCTTCCCTCATCACCTCTCTTTCTTCCTTCTCTTCAGTGTTTGCTTCTTTCTGGGGAAAAAGAAAAAAAAAAACCTAAACTAAAAAATTCATCTGACGAGATCAGGTGTGTTCAGGGTGGTATGGCCGTAGACAAAATATATATATATATATATATATATGACATTATGAAAGAAAAGTTGTCCACTCCGGTGATGCGAGTCATGGATTCTTCTGTGGTTTCCAGTTATCAGCAGAGGGGAAGGACCACAGACA
>NW_004567102.1:85037247-85079168 GCF_000260355.1 Condylura cristata | reverse complement strand
TTTTTTTTTTTTTGGAGATGTTTATCTTAAAAGTCTGTTTGTGAAACTGTTTTACACATTTGGTTATACTCACAATCATTTGTTTGAGATGGAAATCATTTTGACACAATGTATTATAAAGGCTTCCTCGAGGAAATAGGAGGATAAGGGAAATGTTTAGATGATGTACTGGTCGGTGGTTTGATGTAATGTTTGTGGAGACTATTTTCTATCTCTATCCACATTAGAATTGGATTTTTTTAAAACCTTAAATTTCACAAATTTTTGTAGCTATGTATCGACAAATGATTTAGAAACACATTATCTGAGCCTTTGGAATTTAGAATGTTCATTTATAGAGACAAAGCTAAAAGGACGTGATTTCATTGAAAGAATAAAGAATAAAAACCATTAGATACAGTGACCTCAAACTCCCTCAGAAACAAGGATACAGCCTCACACTCCAAGACACACCCAGCACCCACAGATGTACCCAGAAACAAATATACAAGAGTATTATAAGGATTCGAAATGATAGACACTTAAAACATATCAGTCCAAGAATCTCAAGGATACCTGAAGTTCACAGTAACTAGACAATTCAAGGATTTGGAGTAGAGATGGGAATGAAAAATGGTTTTCTATTTAGCAGCACAAAATCAACAATTATAATCTGTTTACTACAGAACATAGGACCTTTCCAAACTGACACCATTTATTGCATTTACTTGAAGAAATAAAAAAGTCATTAAAGTATAAAATATTCATGTTTTAGACTAACAGATTCAGTTTCTTCAGTCCATCTGAATTGGGGACGTTTCCCAGTAATACATTCAAACCCAAATATAAAACTCTAGAATTGTGTCTGCCACACCCCCTGCTTGACACAGATAAGTTGGAGGGAGATAATCTCTGAACTCTAAGGTAATGTGAAACCCTTGATGCAAATTTCATTAAACTTTCTTCTCAAAATTGAAATAATTTTATATTTTCAAGTAATTAGTTTTACATACTCATTTTGTCCAAATAATAAAAGTAAGGCTTTTATGGAAAATTAAAGTCACCTGTAATCCTACTCAAGGGAGAACATTTATTTAAATGGGATCTAAATTTGACTCTAAATCAAGACTTCCGGGTGATGGAACTCTCGCCTAGACCATGGAGGCTGGGTGGGAACTTCAATGGAGACAAAAGATGTACTTGGCTCCATTCAGGATGAACCTCTGGAACCGCAAAGTTGCATTATCTTATAAAGGTGTCTCCATCTAAAAGTGGTGCTTCAAAAGAACTTCCAAAAGGCAACGTGCAAAGAGTCTTAGAATACTTAAGACTCTGAGCGTGAAGGAAAAGGAAATATGTCTGAGAAATTAAAAGCCCAAGATTGTATGTAGAATCTAACATTATACTAGCCTTATAGCAGCAGGATTCTCAGTTGATGGACTAAGAAAGAAGTTGGGTAATGGTGAACAAATGTTCGATTAAAAATAAATTAGTGTCTCTCTGGTGGCCCAAAGGGTTAAAGTGTAGCACTATGAAGCTATCTCCAGCCACTGCGGCACCAAATTCTATCCCTGGCCAGAGAGGAGACCCACCTGGTGCAGCAGACCTCTCCTGCTTCAACCACTGCTCCCCTCAACAGTGAATTTCAGTAGATCTGCCTGTTCTGCTCCCCACTCTGTCTCTGGTGAATCCTCTCACCCCTGCCCCTGCACCCCAGCTCTTGTAAGCATAAATAAATAAATCTTAAAAAAATAATTAATGAATTAAGAAAAGAAATTTGACCTGGGCCCGTGAAAATTCTGGGACCCTTGCAAAACCAATGTTAAGTCCATACTGCAGAGGCAGGTCCCTCTAAGAGCACAGGAGAGCCACAGGAAACCATCTGTTCAGGATGAGTACTAAGTAAAAAATCATAAAGCAAAGGAGGAAATGAGGATGAATCAAAAGATTCATGAATCAACAAGATTAATACCTGAAGAACTATAGGCAATCGAATACTTTGAAAGACTCTATAAACATTACTGTTTAAAACGATTAGAGAAGTATAAGAAAGAATTGAAATAATAATGAAACAAAAAGACAATATGAATAGAGAATAAGCATATTTGAAATAGACCAAATTGGACTCCTGGAAATAAAATATTAATTCATTCAAATGAAAAACTAAGTGAGTAGTTAAATCATAATGTAAAATAGACCACTGAAAAATAGGTTTGATTTAATCATTCATAACACAACACAGAAACAAGAAGAAGAAAATATGAGAGGTTATGAGACACAGAAAACAAAAGAATTTCCAATGTGTTTCTAGTAGGCATTCCAGAAAGAAAGGTGTAGAGACATTCAGAGACATAATAGGTCAAGAAAAATACTGCCAGTGTTCACACGGTTGTTTTGTATAGAAATTCAAAATTGCCCACAGGAAAACAATTAGAATTAATTTTTACAAGTTCAGCAAGATAGATGCAAAATCAATATACATTTTTTGGGGGAAATTTGCATGTTTTGCCTAAATATTCAACCTTATTAGCATAAACTTAAGGGCATTTCCTTGTCTCCTCAGTCTGATGCATGAGTTCATGACATCTACCTCAATGCCTCATCTCTTTTTTCTGAGTAGTTCCACCAGAGTTTATCTATTTTGTTAGTCTTTTAGAAGAGCAATATTTTAGCTTCCTTAAGCCTCTTTGTAATTTAATATAATGTTTATTTAATTGATCTATTATTTATACAATCGTTATTTAATTGAATTCTGTTCTTACCTACTTCCTTGTGGTTCTTCTATTATTCTTTCTAAACACAGCTCCCTGATTTTGAGCCCTTAAATATTAACATTATAAATTTTTCTCATGGTACCATTTTTGTGCATACTACCATGTAACTTTTGCATAATAAGTGAGACGGAAGATAAGAACACATACATATAAAACCAAGCACTGATAAGATAGAAGATCATTGGCACTTGTGATTGTTCATCCTATTATATACAGAAACAACTCTAAGTGAAATAATTAACTATGTGTGGAATATTAAATTGTAGAAACTTTCATAAGTCAATATGGGAGAATATTTTTTTATCATATTATCTATCGCCTCAGGGATGTAAGCACTTTCCTAAACAAAAAAGAAAACTTGGAAGACAAAAGGAAAAACTTGACAAATTTGGCTACAGTGAAAAAAACAACATCTGTTTATCAAAAGGCACCATAAATGACAATGAAATGACCAGCCACACATGGGAGGAGATATTTGTAAATATGTAAGTGTCGAGGGATTAACATCTTGATATGTAAAGAATTCTTACAGATCACTAAGAAAAAGAAACCCAATTTTTACAGGGTCAAAAGAATTATACAAGCATTTAATAAAAGAAGTCAATAAACATATAAAATGCAAATATAATCAGGAAAATACAAATGAATTCTACTACAAAGTATCACTACATATCCACAAAATTGATAAAACAGTCTGTTTTGGTAAAGAGGTGGAACCAGGCAATCTCTCAAATAGTATTGACAGGAGTGTAAGCTTATACAATTTGGAGCCCAATACTGCCTTGTGAAGATGCCTCTATGATCTTGCAACTCCACCCTTAGGTGTAAACTCTAGGAACCACCCAGTTCCAGGAGACATTTATGAAAATACTTAAAGCACCATTATGTCAACTAGAGAAAAATTAGAAACAAAGAAATGTCCACTGACAATTGAATGACTCTATGTGGATGATGGAATACCATATAGTAATGAGCAGGAATAAGAGTGATACTCAACATTGTAGAATTTCAGGAACATAATTTTGAGGAGAGGAAAAATTCACAAAAGAACATGTACAGCATTAACCCACTAATACAATGTTCAAATAGCAAATATATTAATGTTTTCCTTGTGAAACGACAAAGAAATGATAACTATTAAGCTGAGAATAATAGTGGCCTCTAAAGGCAGAGGAAACAGATGGAAGTGTGCAGATGTGCACAGAGGAATTCTAGAACAACATGCTGCTCTCTGTCCATGTCCTACATTCACTGGTGAGGATGGGAAGCGTTTACTATTATTCTGTTTTATCTTTTCCCCCCATGATTCTCACATATATTTTCAAGCCACTGTTTTGTATCCACTCAGTACTTACTAAAGATTACTTAAAAGACACATAAAAGATAGAGTGTATTCCAGGATTGGAAAAGGACTTTCATCCTCAGTGAGCAGAGCCTACTTGGGGTCTGGCAGGGTAAATCAGAGCAAATTCAGATGGAGACAGATGGCAATAGAACTCAGAGCAGGAGAGAAAAGACAAGACATCTTCGTAGCAGAAAATATAATTCTCTACAGCCAGCTCCAAAAGTGAAATAACAATTCTGGACTGGGAGGGGAGGGCGATCCTGATTACAATTCTCTATGCGGTTAAATGCCGTGCAGAGAAGGACTAAGAAAGACGTATCAGAGGTCACCACTAACAGACCTGCGCTGGGAGAACTACTAAAGTGCTTGAGTGAGAGGGAAAAAGGGCCCAGGAAAAAGATGTGGAAACAAGGACAAAAGTAAGCAAAGAAACTGGCAAACATTTTTATAAAACCAGAAAAACAAACAAAAAACCCCCCCGTGGGGGTGAATCCCTGTTTTGTGGGACTTTAAGTGTTCATGGATTTGGAAACTCCTCTTAGAGAAGAACACCAAAGCAAATTTGCTGCAAGTTTGCTGCAAGTTTGCATGTACTTAAAATGATACTAGAAATCATCAGAAATAAAAATTTAAATTGTAACTAAATGGTGCAAAAACTTTATAAAACCAGGAATGTAAGACAACCTTTAATTACTTTTTTTATAATTATACTTCCTGTAAAATACATTTTATTTCCTACATATTTGGCCTCATATTCTTGCTCTGCTCTTTTAAATATTCTCCTTTGTTAAGAAGTAGAAAGATAAGTTCATCCTCTAACACAGCTGGCTAAATTTTATTTTGTGTGCATGTTTTTTAATCAGTTGTAGTTTAGAACAGTTTATTTTAGTTTCGCGTTCATTACTGGAGCAGGGGGGAGTCTTCAGATTACTCCAGGCCTTTGATCTCACTGTCACAGCAAGCTGATCAAGGTCAGCTGGGTTTCACCACACCCAGTACCTCTCCCACCCCCTGCTTGCCAGGGCAGTTCTCAGCAGTGGGGTGTGCCAAGGTGACCGTGCAGCCCAGTCACGCGGGGCTCAGGCTGGGGTGCAGCAGCCTATCACTCAGACTCTCCTTTGGGAGGATGGTGGTACTCCCCAGGGGCTCTGGACACAAGTGTGCTGTGCCCAGTCCCTCTTACAGTTCTGAGAGCCCCAGCAGGGAGAGAATGGCCTCCACCTAGCACGCCGCCATTCCTCCGACTCTTCGTGGAGCTGCCGCTTCCTCCTGCTATTAAAGTCTTGGGAAAGTCTATCAACGAAGGGCCCTGAAGCTGAAACATGAGCTTCACGATAAATCAGGCTAAGCAGAGACTACAGAAAGCAGCATTAACAAGAACAGTAATTAAAGTAATAATTGTTACCGGAATAATGACTTCTTGCTTCTATGTCCACAGAGGGAAGTTCTGCTTCAGTCTCAACAAGTGATATTTTAAGACACTCTTACCTTTTCTCTGCTCCCTTGCACAGTGCTCAAAAGGGCAGAAAGTTTGGAAATTAGGAGGAAGACCTCAGCAGGCTCCTTCACATCTGCCTGGCCCAGCTCCTTCTCCCCCCACGTCTACCCCTCAGAAGGAAAATTCTGGTCTCCTGTGCAGGTGGTGGGTGTCTTGTTAAGAACACCTGGCTATCTCACTGCGCCTTGAGAGCTAAGGCCATCTAATGCAGAATAAAGTGTCAGGAAGTCCATCTGCCCACAGAACTCAAATTCTTTTCTCCAATCAGCTTTATTTGAAATAAAGCTAATATTGTGCTTTGATTTCCCACCTTGTGTTCCTGCCTCTCTGTCTGATCCCCACAGCCCCAACCACCTTCTCCATAGTGATTCTGACTTAGAGAGAGAACTTCTTTGTATGGGATATTCTACAACCCATATATAATAAAGGCTCATTTGGGGACATTTTTGAAACATGGGTGAAACTAAAAAACTAGACAACCATAATATGGGAGCTGGGAGTACAGAGCTATTGATTAACTTTAGTCTTCCTTAAATCAAGTGTGGCATTTTTAAAATTTAAGGGCAACCTCTAAAAGAAATAGAATATGTGTCTTCCTAAACACCAGAGGGAGAAAAAGGGAACAAACTCAATCAATATAAGAGAAAGCAGAAAAAAGGCCCAAGCAGTAAGATAAAAAGTATGGTAAATAGAACATATAAAATAAAGTGATAGACATAAATCCAACTTGAAGCAATCCTAATAAGTATAAACACTAAATCCATCTATTAAAAAAAAAGAGATTATCTGAATTAAAATTAAAATGCAAATTCTATTTGTAAATTCTGGGCAACATGAAAGACAATGAATCTGAACTAAAACTGGGAAATAACATTCCAGGTAAATACTAAGCACGTAGAGGTAGAAAAACAACATCAGTTTGATTAAATAGAATTGAAGGCAACCCCATTAAGTATTAAAAGGGCCATTGTTTGATGATAAAAGTAACAATTACCAAAAAAAAAAAAAAAAAAAACCTGAACTTGCATGTACCCAAAAACACAGCCTCAGAAGACAATGATATATATGCCAAAATAAATTGCATATCCCAATATTCTGGGTATTTTTAACACACAACTTTTAAAAACTGATATAGAAAGTTAACAATTAATTAGGAAGTATAAAATGTCTGAACAATACAATTGGTAAGCTCGTTTTAAAGGACAGATATAGAATCCTGCCCCCCCACAATTAGAGAAAGACAGAGCATTACCAGAGCAAACCCAACCCAGCCACGAGAAATGCCAAAGCATCCACAGAGTATATCACCTCATATCATTACATAATACAGCCAGAAATTTAACAAGCAGGTCCCAGAAGAAGGCACCTCTGTCAAGGCTCTCTGCTCTCCAGTGGGAAGCACTTTCTCCACAGGACATCAGTTCTGTCCAAATAAGAAAAAAGTGGCTTCCTCCTACACCAGGGCAAACAGTCATAAAGAAATGCCACCTTAGGACTTAGCTTCAGGAGAGATTTGTTGGGCTATATAGTCTCCACAGATCTTGTCCTTCAAATTCAACTTAAATTTGCTAAGGCTGCAAACCCAGCTTTGGCTCAGAGGATTGGGAACAACTTCAACTTTGAGGAGTTGAACTTCAGGGTCAGAGTCAACTTCAGGAGCTCTCTAAATACAGACAGATTCTGCAGTAATATGTGGACTTTTGCATTGAATGATGTTGAGTTCAGAGAGGTGCAGAACTTATTAAAGTGGATAAAGTGAAAATTGTAGCCTGTGATGATAAAAATACTAGCTCCAATACTACAGAATGAATAGGGAACAAAATCACCTTTCTATGCTATCTTCTGTTATTATTCATCACTCTTTGAAGAGAAGCATAGAAGAGACTTCTAAAATTTATTCTAGCATTGCAGAAATGACTACACTGTGCTGTACTATTAGAGAATTCCAGTAGAAAGCTTATAACCATGTAACCTCTCATATAACCTTTATTATACAGCACAAAGAACAGACCTTTTTTTAAAATGACAAATCAAAAGTTGATGCTTTCCCAAGAACACTCTCTAATAAACTCATCTTAAAACTCAAATAAAAAGAAATATAAAAACCAGTAAGATCATTTCAACTTTCTATCATTTTAGAAGCTAAAAAGAATAGGCAGGCAGGCAGGCAGGTAGGTAGGTAGATAGACAGACAGACAGACAGAAACAATATATAAAAGGGCTAGGAAAGCAGTAAGAGATGATGGAACTGTACAAGAAAACCAATTTTCATAAACCACTTTTGAATTTAATAGTAGACCATCATCTTTTTTCTATGCTAACCATATAGATCCATATAACCATTGTTTGAATGCATCAAATGTATTTGTTGTTAAGCCATTTATGAATCAAAAATTGGGTTTTATATCAGGAATTACAGGTTGATCCCTACCACCCCTCCTGTTCTTCCTGTGTAGTTAGACCCCCCAGTTCTCAGCTGGGCAGGTGCCGGTTGAAATAAAGGCTCATTTTCCAATTTGCTGTGCGGTTAGGTATGGTCATGTGACCCCACTGAAGTGCTATCTATGTTCAGGAAGTTTCCTTAAGAGGACTGTTCCTTTGTTCCTTTTATCTTGCCAGAGTTTTGGATGAGATGCTTAGAGATCAAATAACTACCTTGGACCACAAAGTGGAAGCCTCACGTTGATGAGACTGTAGGCCTGAGATTGCAGACCTGAGATAGAAGGTCCATGGGTCACTGTTGGTCACACTACATCAGGACTTTATTTATGTGGCAGAAAAACAAATTTCTGCCATATTTAAGCTAATGAATTTATTTGGGATTCTCCTGAATAACACATTTCCCCAAATATCAGCTGCTATAAGCATTCCTATATGCATATATTTTCACTACTTCTTCTAATGTAATGTATAAAAAGGGTATATGTGTATTTTTTTAATTAAAATTTATTTTTATTTCTTTATGCATACAGGAGCTGGGGTGCAGGTTAGAGGTGTATGGGCGGGGGTGAGAGGATTCACCAGACAGAGTGGGGAGCAGAACAGACAGACTGACTGAAACACACAGCTGAGGGGAGCAGCGGGGAGACAGGCGATGTCTGATGCGCCCTGTGGGTCACTCCCTGGCCAGGGATGGAACTCAGGCTGCAGTGGCTGTGGACAGCTTCCTAGTGCTGAGACTTAACAGTAGTGGAATATTCTTTCAAAGGCTCTTGAGCTGCACTCACATTTCACTGCATGATTGTATGACTTTGCTTTCTACGAGCAGTGCAAAACAGCACCTCGTTTTCACCCTATGCCTTCTAACAGTGTGTTGATTGGTTTCCAATCTTTGCCAATTCAGGCCAAAGATATTATTGTTTTTTTAAAAAAAATTACTATTATTAATAGGATGATTAAGTGTTTTTACAAATTTGTTTGCTTTTTGTGTTTATTCATTCGTGCGCTATCTGAAAGGTTACTTGCTCATTTTTCTATCCAGGCATTCCGTTCTTTTTTCTTACTGACTTTAAAAATTCTTTATATATTGAGTTTTAACCCTGGCATTGTCCTACATATTATAAGTATTTTCAGCAGTCAGTTCACTATTGTTAAACATTGTTTCTGGTGTTTTTAAAAAAGATTTCTCTTTCTCTATTTATACATATAAAAACTGGGGTAGCTTGATGAGACTTTAAAGCCTATGCTACCAAGGAGAACTTGTTTATGGTATTTTTGTGCAGAATTTTAAAATTTGATTAGGATTTTTCTTTCTTATTTTCTGTCTTCAGTCATTTGTAGAAGTTCTCACAATTTCCAGAAATATGTGCCTAGAATATTTAAAACTTTTTCATGTTGCTTTGTTTTTATTTGACTTGCTTAAAATTGTTACCCAACTCGGTATTTATTTTGTTATGTGGTAGGGATCTAAAGTTCTACTTTTCTAAGTGGTCAATCCAATATTTCAATCTTTATTAAATAAAAATTGCTACAAAATGCTCTCTCTCTAGTAAAACTATATTTTCTTTAGAAAATTAGATAATTTATCCATAGATAATTTTTGAATTCTTGGCTATGTTCTTTTTTTTTTTTTTTTTTGGCTATGTTCTATTGCATCATACCATAGTTTCATTATCAGTGCCATAGCTTTAATTATTCCAGCTTTAATACTTTTTTGGGGCAATAATTGACATTGTATACCTTCCCTAATAAAGTAATACAAAATTTTCTCAAGATGAATTTTAGAATGCTTGTGAAAATCTTTCAGCAAAACAAAGCATAGCTCTACTGCACTGGCACACTGAATTGGATTTATTATGGTTTTAGGTTAATTTGTATATATTCAACATGAATTCATTATTGGCTCCTGAGTCTAATATTTGATATGATCAATTGATATTGGTCGATCATTTTTTTAAAAATTTCATATGAAATTTGACCTTAATCTTTTTCTGAGATGTTATCACCCTTGTAATGAACTTGGTCATGAAGTCTCTGGTATATATAGAGTCATCATTTTGTGAGTGAGAAAGTCATGAACACAGTTTTTGCCTCTGTGGCTTACACCTACTGAAAATAAGCAGGACTACAGTGAGTTGACACCAAAGCCTATAAAATCAAAATGAAACTCTGTAACTTTATTATGGCAAGCACGCAGCTCTGTACTCACATCCAGCAAAGGTGGCTGAGATAATGAATGGCAGAGAAAGCGGAAGGAGGTTGACCTGGGTAGTAGAGGAAAGGGTTAAAGGCACTGCAGATGGCAGAGGTGGAATTTGAACTGGAGAAGGTAAATTATGAGGCCGATTCCAGAGGGTTCTAGGCCAGCACAGATAATACGAACACAATGATTTTTAAAAAGAGAAATCAGAAGAGAGCCAATTGTGAAAAAAACTTCCAACAACCATCAGCAACATGGAGTTCATTTGAACAAAAATTTGGACCTATTATGGTTTCTGAAAATCAAAGTGGTCTTTAAAGAAGATAATTTTTGTTTCAATGAGCATAGAATTTTGGAGAAAGAGGTAATTAATAGGCTCTTTAGGGAATTGATGCAATAATTTATTTCGGTATTTCATTTGTTTACTCAAATTTTATAGAATATTATTCATTAAGTGCCTAGCATTGTGTTAGCTTAAAATGACTTTGCTTGCATCCCAAATCTACTTTTACAAGGCCTTCACGACAGATGTCTAATGACACCACTTACAAAGAAGGAGACACTCCCCAGGTACCTCTGTACTGTGTTCAACAGAAATCTAACTGCCCTAGTGGAGGCCTGATTGATGTTATTCAATGATTAATGCAGCAAAGTCCCTGCTTTACCCTCTGCAGCAGAAATCCCCATTTAACCCCGTGGGAGATGTAAGTGCCTCATTTCTTAAGAAACTACAGTGAGATTAGGGAGAAGGAAAGGCTTCACAAAGCAATTAGGAAGAGGGCAGATTAATCCATCCTCCTCCTTATTGAAAGGCAGTTTCAACCAAGATCCTGCCTACTAAAATAAACTTTCACATACACAGGAGTTTGCAAGGAAATTGATCAAATAGAAAAAATATGAGGAACAAATAAAACAGCAATTAGGATAACCATCTCTCTTCTGAGTTTTTTCCCTTCTTGCAGTGTGCAGAATCCAATAGCAGAAACATAGCACTGAAAAAGTATTTCTAAGTTTATCTGTTGCTTTTCATTTTGCAAAAGCCACTCTCCTGTAGCATGAATATTTTAGTTTTCTTTCAACCTGTAACTGACTTCGCCGTGATGTGAAGCAAAAATACTTTTAGTTCTTGTCGAAGCTGCCGTTTAGAATCAGAAGTAATTTGGAATTGGATGTCTCATACAAAAGAGTCCTTCAAAATATTTGCTTTATTTGTTCCTTTTATTTTTCTTCACTTTCCCTGCCTGGTAGTTAATAGCTGCTAAGTGAGACAGTATTGGAGGAGATGAAAAAGCCACACATGTAAGTATGAGACTTTTTTTTTTTAAGAACACGATTAACTTTAATTTTTAAAGTCCATTTCCCCAGACTCAGTAAGCAGTATCCCTGAGCATCTCTGAACTCAAGTCTCCCATTAGTCAACAGTTAAAGAATGGTGTCTGCATCAGGTGTGCCACGAGGGAGAAAAGAGAAAAAGAGATTGATAATATTGCTAATCTTGTTCCTGTTCTTAGAAAAAGCCCATATGATGTTGTGGTTCTTAGGAGATTTAGGGACACTGAAACGAAAGATTTAATATACATAAACAGTCATCATCAGTGCTACATTTTTTTTTAAATAAGACATACTGATGGCAACAGAGGAAAAAAACAAAAAAAAAAAGAAAGAAGTAGGGTGGGACAGAGTAACCTACAAAGCACAGGTTCTTCTCAATCTTCCACTTCCTACTGTTCTTTCCAAAGCGTATACATAAAATATTTACTTCTTTTACGCAAATGAGGCTACATTATATTGCTCTTTTTGCACAAAACAATGTATCTTGGACTTCTTTCTAGCAGCTCTCTCTGCTGTATTCCTTCTTTGAGACCTGCTGCAGGTACTAATGTGCCAGACCCTACTACTTGTGGCGATTTACAAGTAAGGTGGCAATAGCTACCTTGTTTACCTGTGAAAACATACGTAAGATAGATTTCTAAATGGAGTTGGAAAAGCAAAGAATGTTACTTAAATTTAAAAGGAAAAGTTGTGCTAACATTTAAAACATTCTGCCAAATTGTTCTTCAAGGGTTGTTATCAACTGACACCCCACTGACTGACAATCCCGATAAATATCTCTGGTGAGATGAAAAAAGGAAAAAATCGCTTCTCAATTTTAGAAGTGTTCATTTCTCCAGTCATAACTGAGCTTGAACTTTGTGCATGTTTATCAACCAGATTTTTCCCCTGCCATCCATCTGTTTATCTATTCTTTTTGGCAATGGATTTTTTTTTTTAATTCATTCAGACAGAACTGGGGTACAGGCCAGAGGAGCAGGGGTGGTGAGAGGGTTCACCAGAGATAGAGTGGGGAGCAGAACAGGCCCACTGACGAAGCACACTGCTGAGGGGAGCAGCAGGAGGGTGAGGAGATGTCTGCTGCGCCATGTGGTCACCTCCGGGGCAGGCGGGAATCGAACTCATGCTGAGGTGGCTTTAGCTTCTTGGTGCTGTACTTTATCCCACTGAGCCACCAGGGAGCACCCTGGCAATGGACTTTAAAAAATCTTTTAAATTGATATGTAAGAATGCCTTGATATTAAAGAAATAACCATGTGACATGTATTAAAAATATTTTTCCAAGAATGTGTAATAAACATTCTATTTTAAAAGGTTATTTGTAGTTTTACCAGTAGACCCCTTATCCAGGGTGAATTTGATTTGAAATCATTTCTATTTAAGTCTCCCACTAGGGAGACTGGGTTTAATCAATTTTTCCAGAGAAAGTGCATTCTTCTATTTGATTTCATCTTAAGATAGTTGTTTGATGTAACTTTAATACATAGTCATTACCTCCAAGAGAGATTAATGTTTCAGAAAGAAGAAAAAAATTAGGAAAGAACAATGAAAAGTCAAAGAATAATGATGACCATCTTCTTATCTCATGAAATCTTTAGAATAAAATAAATTTAAAATAAAAGGCACTGAACATTCATGATGATTTCAAGCCTAGCTCAGAACTTTGTCCTTAGTTACTTTGTGAGACCTTTCTTTATTATTTTTATTGCAATTCTCTCTTTGGAGGACACATCTAGACTCCTTTCTTTATCCATATCCTTTTCCCTAATTTATCTCACATATCTCCTGAGAGTCTCTATATTTTTTTTAAAGGAAATAAGGCTTAGCTTAACAGTTAATCCATTTTGAGGTTCCATACACAACTTTGTAGAAATCTCTGTTAACTCAGGTCACTGGACATGCCACTTTCTCAGTAGCTCTGTGTGTGTGTGTGTGTTTAAGATTTATTTTATTTATTTATGCATATAAGAACTGGGGGGCGGCTTGAGGGGAGTGAGAATGGGGTGAGAGGATTCACCAGAGACAGAGTGGGGCACAGAACAGGAAGACTGACTGAAAAACACTGCTGAGGGGAGCAGCAGGCAAGACAGAAGAGGTCTGCTGAGCCATGTGGGTCAGCGCCCTGGCAGGGGATCGAACTTGTAGTATAGTGGCTGGTGACAGCTTGATAGCACTGAGACTTTAACCCCTGAGTCATCAGGGAGGCCCCAGAAAGCTACGTTTTAACCTTAAGTAAAGTTCACCAAAGTAATATCTTAGAAGAACTAGAAATACCAGCATTAGATGAAGATGTCTAAATACTAAAGACTGGTTTATACGAACTCACATTCTTTAATTTGTCTGAATCTCCAAATCATATCATTCTATAATTTAGCCCCCCAAATCCCACAATCTTATTATTCTAGAATTTTATATGGAGGTAACTATGTTGACAAACTAAATATCATTAAAGGGACATAGTATGTTGGTAGATTCATATTTTAGAATTATTTTTAAATATGAAATAAGGATTATTCAATCATTTATTTCCTATTTTAAGTATATATACTACAAAGTATTATGCTAGAGGTAGTAATGTATACAGATCTTCCCACTCAAAACCAAACATCTATTGAGATTAATTTAGGTAAAAGAACTGAATTTAAAGCACTTGAAACCTGAGTCAAAGACTAACTTTCTAAGACGCTTGGGTTTTTAATGAATTTTGAAGTTGCTCAGAAATCTCACATCTCAGGGTTTCCAATCCAGAAGTTTCTGTCTACCCCAGAATAAATAGAAATTTTAGTGAAGGCATAATAATCATAACTGTAGAAATATAACCAAACTGTTATTAGATGATTGTATACATCTTTTTAAGATTCATTTATTTATGCATACAGAGCTGGGGTACAGGCCAGAGGTGCAGGAGTGGTGAGAGGCTTCACTAGAGACAGGATGGGGAGCAGAACAGGCAGATTGACGAAGTAGACTGCTGAGGGGAGCAGCGGGCGGGTCAGGAGAGGTCTGCTGTGCCATGTGGGTCACCTCGGGGCAGGGATCGAACTCATGCAGAAGTGATTTTAGCTTCTCAGTGCTGTGCTTTAACCTGCTGCACCACCAGGGAGGACCCATAGATTGTATATTTTTTAATTATGCTACATAATGCCTGAATTTATTCTTAGAACCAAGATGGTTTGAGAGGAAATGTCAGTATGTCTAGTTTCCACTTGCAGATGTCACAGGATTTGTACTGATTGTGCCTCATTGATCTCTGAGGGTTGATTCTTGAAGCAGGAGAGCTATCATTTCTCTATGCTGGATACCTCAGAAAAGCAGGGCAGGGGATTACATTACTTGCTTCATGGGCAGGGGCGAGAGGCAGGTGGCAAACGACTCCAGCTTGGAAAAAATCCTGAAGGAAGAGTGTGGAGAGTGTTCATTTCAGACCATGCTGGAGAGGGGGTGAGGAAAGGAGACTCAGATGGATGGGCTTGGGGGGGGATAGGACAAGAGGTCTCCAGGGGGTGGTGCGGTGACACTGGCATCATGAAGCCACCACAAATCTTTAGGATACTTTTAGGGATGGACTGATTGGCTTTCTTGTGGAAGCCTGTGGGTGGGAAGGGTTTACATCAAGGTCACCTGCAGGCAGAAAGATCCAGAGCAACACAGATAGAAAGAGCAGGCTCCTCAGTAACAAACACTGAAAAATAAAAATGAAAAAGAAAAGAAATTCTGTCTGATGCTTTTCCATTTAGCTATGTCTGGTCTCGAGAGGCTGCTGGGCCCCTTTCTCCAGGTACAGCAGCCCTCTCAAATGGAAGAGTGACTGGGAATTTACCTCCTACATGCAGATGTACTAGAGAAATTACATAAACACAGTGCTCAATAGAATTTGAAATTTTTTTTTTTTAAGATTTATTTATTTATTCATACAGAGCTGGGGTACAGGCCAGAGATGCAGACGGTGAGAGGATTCACCAGAGAGAGAGGGGAGGAGGAGGCAGAACATGCATATCAAAGAAGTACACTGCTGAGGGTGCAGGGGCGGGTCAGGGGAGGTCTGCCTGCCCTGTGGTCTCCTCCGGGGCAGGCGGGGATTGAACTCATGCGGAAGTGGCTTAAGCTTCTTAGTGCTGTGCTTTAACCCGCTGCACCACCACCAGGGAGTGCTGAATTTGAGATATTAAAGGAACTGAAAGTCAAAATTATCAACGATCTTCCAGATAATCAAGACTTTTATTTATTTATTTATTTATTTTGGTAACAGGGTATATACTTAAGGGTCTCCATGGTGGTGAAAGAGGTTAAATCTCAGCACTATCAAGCTATTGCAAGCCACTGCATCATGAGTTCAATCCCTGGCCAGCGAGCTGACACACATGGCGCAGCGGACCTCTCCTGTCTCACCCACTGCTCCGTTCAGCAGTACATTTCAGTAGGTCCGCCTTCCAGCTCCCCACTCTGTCTCTGGTGAATATTCTCACCTTCTGCACTTCTGGCCTATACCTCAGTTCTTGTATGCAGAAATAAATAAAAATTTAAAAGCTTAAAAAAAGAAAGTTTATACATTTGTAAAAGTCTGTCGAATGGTCATCAGATTTTAAAGGAAAAATAAATTTTTCTGCCTGTGCTTTGTTACACTCCATTATCACATATGTTAGTGCTATTCAGACTCCTCTTAAATCAATTAAATAATAAATCCACTATAATATTTATCTAAGACTTAACACCAGTGGGAGAATATTATCTGCGAGGCCCTCCACTCTTAATGTCAGTAATCTCCCACTGTCCTGCTGTACACACACTGGGCATTCTTGAATCGAAGTGTCTCTGTAATTTGAACTAAAGGAAAAGTACTTGGCAAGAATTTTCTGACTCAGCAATCTCTGTTCATTTACATATTGGTGACTGATTTGCATGCCAGTTAAGAATGTCCCAAATGCATCTCTGATTTACGTGAGCAAGAAGGAGAAGTTGGGTGGTGATAGAACATATACGTGAGAGCGCTTTCCAAAGAACCAAGATCAGACAGAAACTCCCAAGAGTCTTAGGAATAGCCAGGGGACAAACACCTCTGATGTGCTTATGAGAACAAAATGACAAAGAGCGGGACATTGCTCTGCACAATACCTCACGGTGCCTTTTCTTGGGTATACTGATGGGATGAAATAGGAGGAAAGATGGGATTAACGTTTTGATGGTTTGTGTCACTGAGACCCATTTTACTGATACTATGGTCATTTTCATGTTCCTAGGAACATGGCAGTAATGTCTCATTTTTACTGCAGTACGAGCAGAGATCTGCTCTAGATGAAACCAGTTATTTTTGAAAAATATTGCGACTTCTTGGGTGGCAATTATTGGTGTTGTTGTGTTTTTCTCAAACTAGACATATATGCATTGGTTTCATTTCCCTACTTGGGAATTAGTCTATTTTTTCAGTCCTTCAACTTTTATTCCAGGACAGAAGATGCTCATTGACTTACTTATTGAACACGACTTCTTTCCCATTTTCCACTCTCTCCCCATGTCTCCCTGCACATGTCAGATGGTGGGGCTCCTCATTCTGTTTCCTAATCTCTTACTCCCTCATCTCTTTCCTCTCTTTCTCTCTGCACTTCATTTTAAGGCTCTTCCTCATATGTGTCTTTCAGTTTGCTAGTTTTCTTTCTGTGTCTAATAAAGCATGTCACCTACCTGCTAAGATTTTCCTGACTATAATTTTCATTTCTAGATATTGCTTCTTTTTAAACTTGTGCATTCTTTATGTTCTTGGTATCCCATTGTTTTCAATTCATTAGAAAAAAATCTTTGTTCATTTTATTTATCTTAGGGTATCATTGATTTTGTTTTGTTATCTGTAGTTTTCTTGGTGCTAACTTTTCTTGATTCTTACCTCTGATGTTTCTCTTTCAGGATAGCCTTTTTGGGTATACTTTATAACATTTTATTATTGTTTTGAATTCATTGGTCTAAGGTTTAGTTATTATTTTTTAGAGAGAGTTCCGAATAGAGACTGAGGCATGCCTCACCACCACCTCACTTCATATGTCAAAGCCCTCACCTCCGAGGAGACAATATTTGGACACAGAGGTGATTGATGTGAAATGAGCTCATGGGGAGGGGTGATAATCCAGAATGACTATCATCCTTCTAAGAAGTGAAAGGGACACCGCGTATGTCCACACGGAGTAAAGGCCGTGTGAGGATGCAGCAGGAGGCAGCATCTGCAGGCCAAAAGCGAGGCCTCAGAGGAACCAAATTGCTAGCACCGTGAGCTTGGACTTAAAGCTCCAGAAATGTGAGAAAACAGGTGTCACAGCTTACGCCTCCCAGTCTGTGGTACTCTGTCATGGCTGCCCAAGCTGACGAATATAACTTTTGACCCCTTGTTATGTATGAAAGAGAGCTCACAGAATGTGTCTGCTTTTGCTCTTAACTCATTCCTAGGAGTTTCAAGTTCTGGTCCTATTTTTATGTTGTTTGCTTAGAAAATTCATTCCAAGAAGATGAACTTAGGGTTAGTTTGGTAAGCAAATAGTGTAAGTCCTGACCTCTCCATATGTGGCCCAGGCAGGCTTCCCAGGGTCCACGGACCTGGGCCCACTCTGGGACTCAGTAACTGCTTAGAAACATGCTTGTCCCTTTCACAGGCCAGTGAGTGGAGTCTTGCTAGTTCTCCTGCAACTCCAGGCTTTCCACAGGTGCCTCAGTTTCCCTGCTCAGTGAGTCGAGAGTGTCTCTGTCTGTCTCTTTCCCAGCCTACCCTTTCCCAAGGGTGTTTAACCAGGACTGAAACTACTGTATGTCCTTACAACATCAACTCATATTTATTACTTTGGCTTCTTGTTTTGTTGCTGACTTCTGGAGAGCTTGTTGATCCACTTTACCCATCACTCAGTGAGTCTGTAATAGGAAAGGAATCTTTCCTGTCACTTTTGTCTGCCGTTTTTGCTTTCTATACTAGAATGTATAGATATTTTCTTTGCAATACACTTTACATAAATTTGACTTTGTAGAGTAGGATTTTGTGAGTTAGTAAATTTATTGCAACAATTTTTTTAAAGGTTAAGTTGTGGGTAGGAGAGTTAACTAATTTTCGACTATGTAACCTTCAATAATGTGACGAAACTACCATCAGGGGACCTTATTTTCAGAAACTGATATCAGGATGATACAAATATAGACTTGTTTTTTACAGACAACAGGTCTCCTGTGTGTGTGTTGAAAAGCGATAGTAAGGTCATCATCTTCATGCTTGTATTGTAATTGTGAAATCACCGATATCTTCATTGTCCTTCACAGCAGTCCGTAGTGCCCTGCTGTGGACTGGTTATGTCCCCATTCCAATGTGATGGGGGTGGGGGTTTTGGGGAGTAATTACAGTGAGACAACATGGTGAGGGTATGGTCCTCATGAGGGGGTTAGTAGCTGTCTGAGAAAAGAGAGATTGCTGTTTTGCACATTTGAAGACACAGGGAGAAAGGTTCTCACCTAGAACTGAAATCAGCCAATACCCCAATATGGACTTTCTAGGAGCCAGAACTGTAAGAAACAAATAGTTATTGTTAAGCCACCCAGGCCGCCATATGTTATTATAGCAGCCTGAGCTAACTAATACATGTGCAAAAATGTCGATAGTGTGAATCACTTTCTGATGATTGTTTATTTTAGGTTTATGCTATCCCTATATTCTTACCAGACACCACAAACAATAGTTATAATCACCTCAAATTCAGAGTATTTAGCATGCTGCAGAATTCTGAACCTCATTTTCCCCATTTATATCACTCTGGACTCAAATGCATTCCTAATTATTCAAGGTAATTTGATGTTATCCATTTATTCAACTACCAGAGGTTTGATTAATACATTAATTGGAGATACATATGAAAAGATTTATGCACCCCAATATACTCATAGAACCAAGACATGGAGTCAGTTTAAATGCCCATTAAAGGATGACTGTTCGTGGCATATATATTCATGGAATACTACTCAGCTACTAAAAAAGATGGAATCATGTCTTAGCTACCATATGGACAGAACCTGCAATGATGATGCTAAGTGAAATAAGTCAGAAAGTGAAAGACGGTTACCAGATGGTTTCACTCATTTGTGAAATATAAATAACCAAAGCAACCAAACTGGTAAACCACAACAAAAATAACTCTGAGGGTAGGCTGGGGAAGAGGCAGACAGAGCCAGGGACAGGAGACTCAACTCACTGAGCAGGGAAACTGAGGCCAGTCACCTCTGGAAAGCCTGGAGCCGCCGGGGAACTAGCAAAACTCCACTCACTGGCCTGTGAAAGGGACAAACATGTTTTCAGGCAGTTACTGAGCCCAAGAGTCTGTAAAAAATATGGTGTTTACCAGAGGGGAGCAGGAGTGGGGGTGCTGAAGGGAGAGGGGAATGATGTGATAGGGCTTTTGCTCTGGAGTTTTGTGGGAGGGCATGTGTGCATATCGAGGTGTGAAGCTATACTCCCCAGATTGAAGCTATACTCCCCAAATCACACAATTATGTAAATGAACAGTAAATCAATAACATCGGATTTAAAATTTTGATAAAAACTTAATTCAGGCCCTCCCTGGTGGCGCAGCGGGTTAAAGCACTGCACTGAGAAGCTAAAGCCACTTCCGCATGAGTTCGATTCCCGCCTGCCCCGGAGGAGACCACAGGGCGCGGCAGACCTCTCCTGACCCGCCCGCTGCTCCCCTCAGCAGTGTACTTTGCCGATCTGCCTGTTCTGCTCCTCACTCTGTCTCTGGTGAAGCGTCTCACCGCCCCTGAGCTTCTGACCTGTACCCCAGTTCTGTATGTACAAATAAATAAATCTTTAAAAAAAAAAAACTTAATTCATTAAAGAGCTGCACCAGTTGATGGGAAACCCACGGGGGTTACAATTGAGATTTTTAAAAAAATGTACAAAATGATGTAAAAATAAACTTATTATAAAAAAAAAAAAAAGAGCTGCACCAGAGACTATGCCAGGCATTTGGGAAGAGCTCGTCAGTGTGTAGCCACCAGTAAATAGCCGGTCTGGGCAGACCAGAGCGGGGAGGCCCCCGCCAGTGTTCTCCTACCCACTTGGTTCGGAGGATGATGGAGAGGCCTCAGGCAGTGTCCATTGTATAGACAGAATGTGTCCGAGTTTCCTGCAGCCATCTGATGATATAACCAGAAGGAAGGCCGGGCTTAACGGAGGCGCTGAATGAAACTAAGTCCAGTAGCAACTAAGAGACATTCTGCTCTTCCATCCTGTTCCATGACAGCTTTGACCTTCCCAGTAATTCCAACTGTCCTTCAAAGCTTTAAAATGGCTCATTCTCCCATTTCTATTTGCAAAGCAAGTGGTATGGGCTGTTAGCCCCCTACCATGCAATCTCCTGAAATGATGACAAAGCAAGTTAGACTATATTTTTGCAGATTTCTTTCTTTAAATATTTGTCTGGAGCCTGCTTTCTCCCAGAGCAGTCCTGAGTCAGCGGCCTGGGCATCTCCTGGGGTTTGCTTCCCTGTGGCATCTTGGACCCCACCTGAAAGCTATTAAACCAGAATCAGCGATTTATGAAGATCCCCTGGTGATGCATCTGGATGTTGGTTTGAATTTGAGAATCACGACTTACAGGACTGTGCTCTCTCTTAATGCCGAGTTACCTCTTCTGATTCCTGAGTGTTATCCAAAGAACAGGATGAAGGTTTTCCTGTAAACCTACCTACCAGGGCATTTTGATAGTCTATGAGCCATTAGGAATCACAGTAGAGTCTCTTTACCCACTTATAAGAAAACTTAACATTTAAGTCAACAAATGAATCAGAAAATGGTTTCCATTTTGGTTTGGTATGAATGTGGTGTTGCTCGCAATTGCTAAATTGGAAGCAAAGAACTGTTTCCTTACAGGTTAATGGGTTTCCCCTCATCAAGATGTCCTTCTTTCATGTAATCTAGACTTGCCTCCACTTATTTATTTTTTGATAACTGTTCTTCTTTTTAATAGGATTATTCACCCTTCCAATATTAACAGCAATTAGACTCACCTCATGGCACGTCAGGCCAACTCAATCTCCAACTGTCGGTGTAGGATGATCTTAGTCTTGTCTCAGTAACACACTTTGACAACCAAAACAAAGCAGCAGGCAAAATACACGAAGAGAATTAACAGTAAAGAATCACAGATGACAAGAACTTTACACACATGATGGCTGC
The DNA here is from genome assembly GCF_000260355.1 of Condylura cristata. Lineage (NCBI taxonomy): Eukaryota > Metazoa > Chordata > Mammalia > Eulipotyphla > Talpidae > Condylura > Condylura cristata. The sequence continues at coordinate 85,057,406 of NW_004567102.1, read as the reverse complement.
GTCTGCCTGTTCTATCCCTGTGGAAATAATGACGCTCCTTCTGCAGGGGCTGATGACAGTGTGACATACTCTTAAATTGCATTTTCAGAAAAGTTTTAAAGGAAGATTCTTTAAAAGCCTTAGAAACATTCATGTCTCTTTCCAGATCGAATCTATTTAATTTTATTGGGAAACATTTACATAGCTCATCAGCAGGTTCTCTGGTATTGAGTAATATTTAGCATGCTGTAATCACGGAAAGGGGAGATTTAGATTAAATGTAGCTTTTTATTACTATTCAATCATCATAAGTTGTTCCACTTTTTATCTTTTTAGTCAACAGATTTCAAAGGTGGGAAAATACCTTCATTTGCAGACATACCTGTATTTATCTGCTATTATATTTTCCATTAGTGTCTACCTGAGATTTATTCCTGGTGATTCCTCACAAAGTAAATGTGAATTTCCTAACACCAGATGCTAATAATAAAGACAAATGCACCCTATCTCTTAGAGATGTTATGAGAATAAATTAGATAATATTTACAGGGGAAGTTGACCTCACAAGAAACAGTATATAAATGAAATGTGAATAAAAACCCTTTAAAGAACAACCAAAAAATCCATTCACTTGCGGCCAGATTGACTTGACAGTACCATTATGTTCCAACTAAAGAAAACAGACCCACTGATAGTGGTTCCGCTGGACATGGGGAATGCCATTGTGCTGACAATGAGCTTTAAACATCAGTTTGGATAGACCCAAAATGAGTACTTTGTCCTTTTCTATATGTCTACATTTATTATATTGGGATTACTGGTAAAGTCTTGCATAACCTGGAGTAAATTATCAAAGGTATTTTAAACCTCTTTCAGCTAATAGCACAAGTTTTGTTAATAAAGCAGTGATGTAAATAGAAAGTTTAAAGACATGTATACTAATATACATGAGACAGGCCACTATTTTTTACATTTATATTATCTACACCAAAAGGGAGCATTTAGAAGAGCAATGAGCAAAGAGAGAATCATAGTTATTACAGATTGAAAGGCAGAATTGTCTTCACAGATACAGTGATAGCATCACTTCTACTGTAGTACTACTGGGGGGACGTAGACCAGCCCCCCCACCCCCATAGACTTTTCAAACATCCTGCCATGTGGTCCCAGATTCTACTATTTTAGATTCTGCTGTATTAAGGAAAGTGGCTACACATTCATGGGAAAGAGGCAAGACTGAAAACTAAGATGATGGGGCCCTCCCTGATTGTGCGAGGGGTTAAGGAGCAGCACGATGAAGCTATCGGCAGCCACTGCACCACAAGTTCAATCCCTGGCCCGGAGTGACCCGCGGGGTACAGCAGACCTCTCCTGTCTCCCCTCTGCTCCTCTCAGTAGTGGATTTGGGTAGATCTGCCTGTTCTGCTCCTCACTTTGCCTCTGGTGAAACCTCTCACCCCCACCCTCTGCACCTATGGCCTGTACCCAGATCTTGTATGCATAAGCATTTTTTTTTTTAAATGAGGATGATGAAGACATTCAATAATGGAATAAGCCAACATGTACTATACACCTCCTATGTACCAGAAGCTTACTTGATTCTAGGGAAAAGGTTACTGTTCTCAGCCCAGTGGTACAGATGTGGAAATGGGCGCAGAGAGCTCATGAAGTCTGCCCAGATCACACAGACTGCTGCCGGTGGCTGAACCCTCCTACACCCCTGTGCTGAGCCACCGTGCCCCCAGAAAGAAGAGCTCCTTCACACATGGTTTTTTAAAGAAAACAAACAAATCCTTTACAATGATTGATACAAACAAAAACTAGAAAAGCTGGAGATTTTTAGGTGGTGTTTGAGCTATTGTTGCATTTTTCTAGAAGAGCCTAGATTTTCATACTAGGGCAAAGGGCTTAAGAACAGAGGACTTAAGTACAGCAAGCATTCATACTCCAGCCTGACTATCACCAAACTCCACTGACATGACAAAGGACAGCTCTCTCAAGGAGCCAAGAAAATTGGGTGGCCATGAAAATTCCAACACGAAAACGAATTCACACACAGAAGTATCAGCGGAAATTAGACAGTAGCTGCAAGCGATGGTCACCTGTACCATTATTGCCACGACTGTAGTGAGAGGCTACCCGGATCCTGAATGCAGAATACCTACTGAGCATACCAGGTAAACACATGCCCCCAAAGGATTCCCCAGGGCCAGAAGTCAGTGCTGTCTGTATGCTTTTGTTTTGTTGTTTTACCCCATAAAAATGTATGGTTTTTTGAAAGAGATGAATTGATATCCCAGTTTCTCTGCTCCTAACAGATCACTGTAATATGGTTAAGTACAGACCTTTCCAGAGCAACAGACATTCTGAATAAGGCATGAGCCCTATGAGTCTCCTCGGAAGAAAGCTTTAAGGTTATAAAAGACAAATTCAAAGTAAAGCCTATGATCCCGTCACCTTGAAGCCTCTTCCCAACGAGCTCAAGAAAGGCTACATTGACAAATGACTCACCGTGGCTTCCCATTGCTCATTTCTTTGCCTTCTATTTTCTTTAAATGGCACTTCAGCTTTAATAGTTACAAAGGTTTCAAGAGAGGGCTAACGCCACCTGAAAAAGACCCAAAATCCAAGGTAATCATGGTTTGCAGAAGTTCAGTGCTGAAGAAGTTGGAACATGTGGGGGGGTGTGGTGTCTGCCTTAAAACCGAAGGCCTACCTTCCTGTCTCCCTGCTGGTGGTTCCCTCTAGCGTGAGGCCAGCACAGGCTACTTGATTAGCTATCACTCTAAGGTAGCTTTGGGGACAGTATCTTGAAAGGTATTCACAGATACATATATAAACACACACACACACACACACACAGTACCAGGCCATTGGAAGTAGAAATATAAACAGGGGCAAATTGGGCTGAGGCAGACAGTTGCATATGCAAACTATAATTAGATTCCCCCAACACTTGCCCCAGCAGAGTGGATGTCTCTCTTTGCTCACCCCAATTAGGCAGGAGGCGCTGCCTAGGGCCCCATGTAAGCTGCTCACTATTGTCTGGGTGTGGAGAGAAGCGAAAGCTCCTGCAGCCAACATGGTGCTTTGTTTTAACATGCGGAACCAGGCTTGCAGGCACTATTGATTATGCTTAGGAGAGAGGAAGCTAATGATATGTTGTGAGTCTATGTACTATATTTCATCCCCATTCAGGTTTTTAAACAGCATCCCCCTCCAAGGAGTCGGCTCAAAAGGTTGCATGCTGAAAGTGAAACAGATGGTCCAGTTTTATATTTCTTTTCCTTTAGAATTTCTTATGCAGCTCAGGGACCTCGGTCTTCTGGGATCTCAAATTATATTTCAGCCCATTATACATATATCAGTTTTGATACTAAGATGGTATGTAAGAATGATTCAAAATCCACATGGCTGCAGCCTTTGCTGGCTCTAAGTGTGCTGTGTGCTGTTCATTTTAATTGAAAATATTCTAAAAGCAAGATTGATGTGTTTTCTATCCCCCTAAAAGAGAAACAGGTTCCAGGCTCGTAATTGAGCACTCAGGAGCCCCCTCTCCTTATTAACATGCCCTCTCTAATTTGTGCCTCTGTTTGCACAATGTAAATGGCCTTTCACAACCCTTCATTCATACAGTGGTCTCACTAACCCAAAGAAAATTAGTAGCAGGCAAAAGCCTATTTTTACTGACACAGAGACAAAAATGCTAATTACCTTAAAATATTCTCAAGTGTATATCTTTGGCATCTGTCCAGGCCAGGCTCAAAAGTTTTTTTCCCCCATTATTTACAAGTTATAAGGGAAGTTGTTTTGGTTTATATTCAAGCATATGCCTAACTAAATTTTTCTTTCTAATTTGGATCTTTTATTTTGGGTTCAACGTACTTGTGCTAGGTGAGGTGTGTAAGCTGCTTTTTACTTTCGAGTACTTGGAACAGTTGCCCATTTGTGATCAATTACGTTTTTGCTATTTTTGTTAAGCACCCAGGGACAATTTACAGGCAAAAAGGCCTAGAAGCTTGGATCTATTTTACTTAAACATCTTCACTAGCATAAAGTATTACTGTTTCTTTAGAATCCCTTTTAATTTTTATGACTATTAAATTTGTTCAGGGTTACACTCTGAAGCACTCCATCCTTTTGACTGCGGTTTGAAAACTGAAACCAGGGAGGAGGAACAAAGAGGGAAGGAAACACAAAGGACTATGGTGGTGGACGAGGGAGGAATTTGCTGATGGTACCTGATGGGAGAATCCTAACATTACCACAAGGAAAATAGTAAATTATTGTTTAAAAAAAAAGAGGGAAAGAAAAGAAAGCAGAAACTGTTGATGGACAAAAGAAGTAAGTAGAAACAAAATTCAATGTGAGTTACTAAATTATGGTGTGCTGGTGATACTTACATAAAGAGGATGAATGAATGAATAATGAATCTTTCACCATTCATGTAGCAAACATTTATTGAGACTAGTAGTTTTAGAGTATTTTGTTAGCTATGGTATATGAAAATAATAAGGGAAAGGCAAAACTGCCATGTTCTTGCGAGAATTTTAGAAATCAAAATTGAGGAAAATGTATTCACACTAACTTAAAAAAAAAAAGCACAGAAGTTCAGCAAGAACAGAACAACACAATACAAGAGGCCACCGTTAGTGTGAGGTGAAGCATTAATTCATGGTGAAAAAACCAACAGGAGTCTAACACAGTAATAAGGCAATCAACCCAGCTTTAAAAATTGGACAAAATATTTGCATAGATATTTCAACAAAGGAGATATATCGACAACAAATAAGTACATGAAAAGATAGTCAACATCACTAGTTAGCAGAGAAACATAAATAAGAGCCACAATGAGGCATTGACACATATCCACCAGGACAGCTGTAACAAAAAGCCAGACAATATCAAGTGTTGACAAGGAAGTGAAGAAGCTGCATACCTACACACTGCCAATGGAAATACAGTATCAAATAATATAACCCCTCTGGGTCACAGGTAGGTAGATTTTTCTTTTTTAAAGTTAAACATAAACTGTCCACAATATTCAACGATATTCCCCTAGGCATCTACCCACAAGGGATGAAAATTTATGTCCAAGAAAAGCTAAGTAAGTGAATGTTTCTCACAGCATTTCTCATAATGGCCCCCAAATCAAAAAGCCCCAAAAGCCCATGAACTGATGCATGGATAAGCAGAATGTGGTATTTCCATACAAGGGAAAACTACTCACCATTAAAAAGGAACCAAGCACAGATAGATGTTACAACTTGGATGGCTTGGCTTTCAATAAACAGAGGCTAAATGAAATACAACAGACTTAAAAGACATATTTGTCCGACTTCATTTATATGAAGTGTTCAGAAAAGGCAAACTTATAGAGGCAGTAAATACATGGGTGATTTCTCTGGGTTAGGGAGGGGGTGAGAAGAGAGATTAACTGTAAGTGAGCATGAGACAACTTTTGAGGATCATGAAAACGTTCTAAACTGGGTTCTAGAGATGGCAGCACACCTGTATGCACTGAAAGTCAATGAGCTGTAGACTTCCAATGAGTGAGTTTTATGTTATGTAAATTATACTCCAACAGGGTTGTTAAAGAAAGTATCAGCAAGGACCATGTTTTCAATGGACTGGGTGGAAGTGGACATGTGAACTTTTCATCTTTACTTTACATGTAAAAGTCCTATGTATCCTTTATCAACAGATGTGAATAGTTCTTCACAGCTTGCCATTATGCCTTACGATCTTCAAATTTATTTTTCTTCACACCAATCTTGTAAGGCAGGGTGAACAAATATTATGTCATCAATAACAAGCACTTCACTTTTTCTTTTTAGCTTTGTTCTGAGGAAATTTTAAGTTTTGCATAGATGATATAATTTAAAAACCAAGGCCATCCTGGAAAATGTCATTGAAAAACTGAATGACAAACATTATCACTGTCCTAGTCCCCCAGAGAGTTTTTACAAAGACAAGAATCCTCCATTAGCCAAACTAAACTAAACATCAGCCCCCTGATGAGTTGGAGACTCATAAGGGAAGCTGACAATAGCCTTGGCTGGGCAATCTCACCTACAGATCCACCTCCTAGGTTTGACTGGGCAACCTCAGCTACAGAACAGTGCCCTTGTCCAACTGCCATCTTAAGTTTGCCGTGATTTTTCACACTAAAGCATTTGCATTTACTAATATTGAAATGCATGTAAAATAATTGTATGTACGATGAGGCACACAACAGCTAGCATTACAGGAACTAATATTCCCCAGCAGAAACAAAGCTGCCAAAAAAAAAAAAAAAAAGGAACTCATGTATTAATTTATAACATGGTGAATACTCTAGTTTTTCTCTCGAAAGCTCAAAAGGAATTCAGATGATTCCAATTTAGCCTGAAGCAGAAAATGACTGTTTAAAGAAATGTGACTTATCGTGTCCAATTATGTAATTTGAAAGTGGGCAGAGGTGCAAATACTCACACTACTTTGACACCACATGAGCAATCCTTATTCTGATAATACAAATGCAAGACAGACTAAAATTGCAGTGATTCCTCTCTGCATTCTACCCAAGATTGAATGTTCTGGGTTTATGAGAAGTTTAGTCTCTGGGGTAATTTCATTCCATTTCTCCTCAAGAAGTCAGGTGAGAAAGGAGTTCTCAAAGGTAGAGTGTATGAGACTCTTGGACACCAAAGCGTTCCCATTTTGGCCTCACATCACTCATCTGTCTAGGGGTATGCGCGTGTGACATCTGCTTTCCACAGGAGGCACGTGTGCTTAGTGTTCTGTCTCTGCCTGACTTCTGGAAATCCTTTTGCAGGTGATACTTAAGGATGTTCCCATGACCTGTCTAATACAAGCTGTGCTTCCTGATTGCGACAAAAACATGAACCAGTCTTGGGTAAGTCTAAATAAGTGGAAGTGGTCGACTGATTTCAGTCAATTGTTAATTTTGATTATTTCCAAGCTGAAAAAACATTCATGTTGATTTATATCATGCAGGAGTCATGGGGAAAAAGAAGTGGTATAGTGGAAAGGCATGTGACTTAGGGACAAGAGAACTATATTTTGGTCTGGAATGTAGCCCTGTGACCTTGGGGAAGTCCTTCAACTTCTAGGGCCTCCGCATTTGCAATTATAAAAATATGAGGGTTTCTGGATGAAATGGTCTCTCATGTCCCAGTCATAATTTACAATCATTTCTTCAGATACTACTGTTATTCTACAAAATGAAAATATTTATCTAAATAATTCCATCGAGGTCACAAGTATGTTGGCCTAGAGTGCCCTTTGCCTTTTCTGTGCTGTTAGAACAAAAAGAAACTTAGGATTTGAAATTCATAGACGCAGAGTTCATTTGTACTGTCACAAAATGCCACAGAAGTTTCAGCTTGAGAGAAAGAATGATAAAGATAGGAACGGGATATTAACCAAATGATCTTTTACACACACACACACACACACACACACACACACACACACACAAGGAAGAGGTGTGTGCCTTTTACTTACCTTGTGTTCAATAAGCCTTATAATGGTTTCCCATGTCTAATGCCTTAGTGTTTCCTAAAGGTGCTACTGTAGCTATTCAGAGGGCTAAAGAAAAAAGTCAGTTCAATCCCTCCCTCTCAGTTTTTACCTGTTATTTATTTGACTTCTATTTAATATCTTATTTGGAAAAGATTCCTTGGATAAAAGTAACCTAAAAACCCACTATGCCACATAAGGTAAAAGATGTCGCTTAAGTGCTACATTTTTATAAGTGTTTCATTATTACATACACCATTTAAAATATCATTTTACAAAATTGTTTCAGCAAAAACCAAAAGTTAAAAAATTTTTCACTTATAGTACTAGGAAATACTATAAATGACATACTCTAATTTTAGAGTCACTGTACAAATCATCAAATACTTCAATAACTATACAAATATTAATATTTGATACAAGAGATCTCCTAAATTATGGCATAATCATGACCCTGTATTGATAGGGAACTAAGTGGGAAAACCCTGTTGAGACAGTTGTAAGAGAAGGGAGAGTGTCTAATGAACACTCATCATAGAACTGATAGATATTTGGTGCAATTTAATCTCTGATGAAAAGAATTTTGAGAAAAGGAATGATCAGTAACTCAGATTAATCCCTACACATCCTTTCAGTCCCGTTCATCTCCTCCATGAATAGCCCCTTGGGCTGCTAGTTAAAGCACATCATTCTTTTTTGTATCATGATCAAGCAATTAAGAGTTGGTTTTTAGCTTTACTTTTTAAGGATATGTGTCAAAGTTGATCTGTAAGAGAGTGAATATGTAAATTTGACTCAGAGCATTAGAATAGAGTAAAAAAGAAAATATACTCTCTGGGTCATTTTCCTATAACTTTGAATTGATTTACCTCTGAGTTACCTATATGACTGAGACTTTGAGATACAAAGTAAATTTCAGTCAAAAGATTTTCTCATTCTAGGTCCCTAAAAGTCAGTATTTTCCCCATAATAATAGAATTATTATTTGGCCTTCTCTGTATAATGTTTGGAGGGAGACTGGGAGAAAGTGTTAAAAAAATGACCATGTTACTGGACTAAAGCAGAATGGGTCCTTTCCACGATGTAGATCACCTCCTTATGGGGAGGATGGGGAGGCCACTGGTGTTGCCACCAAGAGCACTGAGAAGGTCCTGAGGAGCCGCTCTGATGGTGTCGCGTCTGCTTTCCTCAGAGCCATGAGTCGGCAGCATGGCCTCGGCCATCTGGGCCTGCATATTGCTGGGGTTTCCCTTCCAGCATGACTAGTTCTCCGTTCAAAGTGGAGGGAGAAGGATTTCCTTTATCTTTGATAGGTAGTTCACTTTCTCTTTGTGTTTTCTTCTTCTAAGACAGCCTGTGTTCTGGAAGTTCCCTCCCCGCCCCCCTCCACACACACACACACACACACACACACACACAAGCATTAGGAAACCAACAATTTCCTCCACTGGGTGAGATGCTTCCGGGACTCACTCCCACCTACTTTTTTGTTGTCACTGTGGGACAACTGATTTGAGTGGACAGGGCTTCCAGAGCTGGACTCTGGTGTGGATATGGGGGCATCTGAAGAGGCTGGAGTGAAGATACATGCATCCCCCTTCCTTCTGTTGCTCTGGCTCCAGTCCTGCTGTCTCACCATCCATGTCCAGGGTCTTTGAGACCCCCCTGGTGAAACTGTCAGCAACATCTGGAAAGTCACACCAAATGCTATCTCTGCAGCCTAGGCTCAGAAGCCTCAGTCGCTCCAGAGGTAGAGAACTGCAGGTAGGTAGATGGGAGCAATACAGGAACTGTGACTATCCCTGCAGTGGAATTTTAGAAGGCCCTTAGAAAGAAACAACTCTTTTGCTGGAAATGTGAAAACATTAGCCAGCTAAGACAAAATATGATCTTGCATGAAGACAGGAAAAAGAGAGGAGTAAGAATGAACTGCTTTCTTTAGTGTCAGCTCAGATGGGTGTAGAACGTTTTGAATCTGCTGCTTCAGTGCTTGAGACTTTTCCAGTTGGTGGCAGGGCTCTGAAGCATTATTACTCCTCTTTGAATGCCAACGAGCTAGGCTGTTCCAGGCCTTGGGGGCCGTGGAGGAAGGGTGGAGGGAGTGAAAAGCTATGCCAAGCCTGCAGCCCCGAATTCACACAGCACCCCTTCGTCAGTCCTGTGCAGCCGGGAGTTCTAGGCTGGGACATTTGGCTTTGGCGACATGCCCTTCACAGGCAGGTCGACCCTAAGCCACTCTGGTGGCAAGCTGGCAGGATGGCTCCAGCCGGCCTCTGGCATATGCCGCAGAGGAGGAGAAAGTTCCACAAACAACCCCCCTTCCCCAACCCTCCACCCAGGTCTCATTACACCTGGTTTCTCAAGAGCAGATTGCTTAGCCAACCTTAATAATCCCTGAGGAACGCCGGGCAGAAGGCTGGCATCCAACTACCTTTGCCCTAATTTATTGAGGGCTTTAAAAGTAGAAAATAAAACTTTGAACTCAACTCATCTGAAGCTTTATGATTCAGGTGTGCTACTTGCCTTCAGGGGCACCAGAGATCAGTAAAGCTAAAGTGACAAAAAGAATTCGAAGAGGGGCAGAACAGAGAAGCATGTCCAGACCCGCCCCGGCTGGTTCTCATACCATGTGAACTTGGCAGGAGGAGCAAAAGCCCTGGCTGTGCCCTAGCCCTGCGCCGGTGGATCGGATTTCACCTGCTTACCCGCCTTTAATCCTCCCTCCTCGCCAGAGTCTAAAGTCTGACAGTCTCAGGAAAGTGACCGAGTTAAGAAGGGAGCCGTTAAGAAGAGAGGGAGAGAAGAGGCGAGCAAAGGAGGAAATGAGCACGGCTGGGGAAAAGGTTGGAGAGAAAACAATAGGTCAGGGGTGAAGTCACTTCTGGAGTGCAGCATGCCGAGCCGGGCGCGCAGGCGCTGGCCTGCCGGCAGCTGGTCACGGTGCCTGTACACAACCGCCCAGAAGCCTCTTCCTGGTCTCAGTGGAGGCAGAGGCAGCCCCACTCAGCTGCTGAGGCCCTGAGAGCTGGTTCTGGTGGCGGGCCTAGCCCTGCGGCCTTGTCATCCTTGGTGAGGAACTGAATTCTGAGACCAAGCTCCTAGTGTGAGTCAACAGAAAGCAACGGAGTGACATTCATATTCCATGTAGCCCGTCCAGGGAAAGGGAAAGCCAGGCTCCCAGGGAAGGAGCCACTGGGACCCAGCCAAAGTGGGGGTGGCCTCCTCTCCCTCGCAGCGGGAAGTCCAGGCTTCCAGGCTTTTCCAGAGGCCCGATCTCTGTCATCTCTCCAGGGAGGGCCCCGAGCAGGGGCAGCCTTCCTGGGGTTTCTTCCTGCTGAACTGGCTGCAAGGCCAGGAGATGCCCACGAGCCATCTGTACTGGCGTTGGGGGGTGGGGTGGCCCTGCCTAGCCCCTTGGAAGTCCTTGTTGGCCGGGCTCAGAGTGCCCTCGCGGGAGCCGGGGGCCGCGCCAGGCAGGGGGGTGTTTTCAGACTCTGCGGCCGAGTATCGCCCGCCTGCACCGCCAACTCCCTGGCTCGGCGGGCACCAGAACCGGTTTCTCTCCTCCCCATTCCTCTGCCCGCGAGTGTTTACCGGCTGGGGAGGGCCCAGGGCCTGCCCGCCCCTGCTGAGGAAGCCTCTAGAACACGGCCTTCTGTGGAGGAGGCGGCTGCGGCTCCCCGAGGCTGTGTGGTGTGTAAACACGATTGTTGTCAGTCAGGTCCCGGCTGGTGAGAGAAAAGTGCGCGGGGTGGGGGGCGCCCGCTGCACTTGCAGCCCTGCCCGCGTCTGGGGTCCAGGGCCTTTCCTGGCGTCACCCTGGCCAGTCTCTCCAGGCCCGCTTGGGCCCCCCTTTTCCGACCGGGTCCCCCGTGTTTTCCCACACACTGGCCCTGCCGAGCGCGTGGGGTCAGCAGATAACTTTGCAGTTTTTAAAAGAAGAGTTTTGAACCCGAAAGTGTGGCGGGCGGTTACAGGCCGCACGCGGGGCGCGGCCTCCCCGTCACCCAGCCCGCCGCGCCACATGGGGTCTGTCACATCACCTACCCTTGCCCGGGGGCCGGGCGCCGCGGGGGTCCGCGCCCCGGGCGGCCCCTTGGGACAGGCGTCCTAATGCTCACGCAGGAGACACGTCTTGCTGGGGGCGACGTCAGTGACGGCGACGTCAGTGACGGCGACGTGGTTGACGCGCAACGTGGTTGACGTGCGACGTACGCAACGTGGCTGGATTTGGCGACGCCAAAGGCCGCGCCACTTGACGGGCCCCGAGGGGCGATGGAAGGCCGAGCACATTCGTTTTCTTCCTTTAAAGCGCTTCTGAATCGATTTCACCGGGACTTGCCCGCGTCAGGAGCACTTATGTGTCCCTCTCGGCTGCCCCCCAGGGTTGGGGTGATCGGCCAGAGCCAGGCCGCAGCTGAGCCTCAGGGGCCGCCCTGAGCCACTCATGTCCCCTGGGCGTAGAATATGATGGAAGAAGAAAGAGGATGGTTTTAGCCCCCTCTTTTGTAAACATGGATTTTTTTTTTTTTAAACGGGAGGAGGAGGATATTCATTTTATTTTTTAAATTTTTCCCAGTAGAGATTGTTTGGATTTCAAACAAAATTGAATAATTGTAATAATAAAATGTTCTCATGAGAAATCATTTGTTTTTGCAGAAATTAAATGCTCTGGTTTGAAATCTTGTATTTTCCCAAAATAAAGATGTGAAAACGGTTTTAGTCTGAAACTCAATGATTGCCTTCAATTAATTACATTCTAGAGATACTTAATTTAAATTTTTTATTTTATTCTGTGAGTATTACTGTCTGGTTGGGATGCATTTCAGGCACACACAACCCACCTGCATGTCAGGTTACAGAATTCTGTAAGGACTGAACTCTCCTGCCCAGACCCAGTGCCACTGAAACCCCACCAGCACATCAGGTGACCTCTTCCTAATCTCATTTCCTTCCTCACATTCCAGAGATAACCTTTACCCTGCATTTGCGGTTTATCATTCCAAGGCATAAACTACTTGTGTTTATACACATGGACAGTACATTTATAGCTTTGCATGTTTTTAATCTGTACAAAGAGTGTCACGCTGCCCCTACATTACTGCCATTTGCAGACACATCATTCCACGTGGATTAATGATTGCAGCATCTTTGCTTCCTTCCTTTTAACTGCTGCCTAGATATCCCTGTCTAGCTTCCATCTTCCCATGCTGGAAGGGGTGGTTTCTGCTTTGTTTCTGTCATGATCAGTGTTGCTGTCAAGCTTCTTGTCTAGCAGCCTTGATCTCATGGGAAGAATCATCCAGAAGCAGACCTGTCTCAGGCTCATAAACATACAGTTGGTGACTTTATTAGATGCTACCTAATTGTTCTCTAGCGTCACCAGTTTTACATTTTCACTGTAGAAATAGATGCAAATACAGGTTATGGATGAGAAAAAGAAAAAAGGAAGAGCCATTTCCCATGTCTCCAGTCAAAGAAGTCCACTTTTTTAACATGGTGCAGGTAATGTGATAACAAGGTTCCAGGCAGGCATGTCTCCCAAGGCAACACCAACGCCCGCAAAAGGCCCCAAACCTACATACATATACATTTTGGTGTATTAGCGTTCAGGTTTATTCTTCTGTGATTTGTATGTTTTTCAACACACATTTGGTCATGCATACATGTAAGCAAACGAGCACATATGTATAATAAATATGCACACATATAAATATATAGACATGTATGTATGTATGCATTTATACCTAAAGCTGTACTTTGAAATTTAATATTACATAGCCAGTATTTCACCATGTCACTAAATATGCATTTAAAACACAATTTAAATGACTGCAAATTAGTCCATTATAGGAATAATTGTCTGGTTTCTATAACTATTCACCTGTTAAACATTTAGATAGTCATTTCTTGCTCTCAGAGCACTGTGATGGAGTACAAAGTAGTTGGAAACAAGACAGTTTTTGATTCATCTCCATCATGGTAGTTTGAGTGGCTTAATCAGTCCTTTTGTTACTGGAGCAGCTAACATCTTTAAAGATAGAATAAAAACCTATAATTTATTTATTTTTGATACTCTTCACATTAATGCACTGATTTCTTTCCCTGATTGCATAGCATTTTTTGTGTGTGAAAATATAACAGTTTAGCCACCTAGTCTCCACTACACAGGCATCTTGGTTGTCTTCAGGCTTCCCTGGCTTTAGTAGGGTTGTTGGGCCTGTCTGATGACTAGAGAGAGAGCTACCCTTTTGTCCAGCTTTCCCAGAGCCAACCTTGAACAGCTAGGAACACACTGGATGAGTTACGTCACTTTTCTGAGGAGGCTCAACTTACATCATCTGCACAATGGAGGCAATAGAGTTAACAACCAACATTTATTGAAGGCTGATGATGAATCACCACTGTTTACAGACTTGATACGGGGACCTCGTTTATGCTACCAATGTCCCTGTCAAGTACCCACCCCCATTTCACCCATCACACAGGGAATTAAACGGTGGCAGCGAGAACTGAAATCAATTGTGCAGATTTCACTCAATAACTGGTAGAAACATGATTTAAAATCAGCAAGCTCTGTCCCTGGAGCCGAACCTCAGTTTTTTCTCATACTTGACTTTTCTCTCTTCATATCTTTTTTTTTTTTTATTCTGAATCATATCTATACACACAATAGCTGGGGTGAAGGGTATACTCGCCAACTTTACCAAGTACAAATTTTTCAGAATCTTTACTTATTTGGACACCATCTCCCTTATACCAATTGTATGAATATCTATAGTTTTACATCCCTCATCAACACTTGAAATTGTCAGACTATAAATTTTGCTAATCTGATGGGGTGTGAAATGGTGTCTTGTTGTGGTGTACATTTTCTTGATTACTTTTGATGTCGAACTTAGGGGACCATTTTTTCCCCCCTCTTATGTGAAATGCCTGTTTGTTTCTTTTACCATTTAAAAATTGGCTTGTTTGTCTTAAAGCTTTTCTTTTGAAGATGGAAACCAGCATGACAAATTCTTATTGTAACCTCTATGCTCAATGGCTGGGCTTCACAAATAAATGGCCCATGGAGAATGAAGCTGAAAATAGAGGAATGCTTTCCTAAAAGTGATTACTTGGAAATTTGGATTTCAAAGGTAGAAATGAAGCATATAGTTTCAGGCTGAATAGCAAAATATACTGATACTTATAAAATTTCCCAAGATAAGTAACAGAAATAGCAGCGATGCTATATTTAAGTAAGAGTCGAGTTGAATTCCGTGTCCTATTTCCCACCTGTCCTATTTCCAGGCGTTGAAATCTAACTTACAAGGATGGCTGCAGGGGTGGGCTCTGAGTACTTCTGTCTTTGGCTCTGTCCTCCAGACAGCGAACGGACTTCAGTCATTAGTGCTTCAAGCCACTCCATTCTCACCAGTCCTAAGCACGGGAAATCAATAGCAGCATCATTTAATAATGCTCCAAAGACTTGAAAAGAGCCTGTTAAGAGAGGTTTAAACCAAAATAAAGGAACTTCAGACTAAGATGTTCCTGTGTTGTTGTTATTCTCCTTTGACTTAAAGAGACCCATTTGTACCTACACACCCCAGTTGCTAGAATGGAATTCAATCTTGGCTGTTAATCCAGAGTTTTCAGATAGAGCAAAAGATGTGTACCAGTTATTCATGTGGCTGGAGAAGAAAATTTGAAAGGAAAATAAAGCATGATTAATCACTTTTCAGCATTCAAATGTTAAGATTTGTACTTGAAAGTACAAATCACTTCACAGTGATTTATAGCATTTTCTGTTTCTTAGCTAAATGACTCTGGAAAATAGAACTATAGTTATAGATGGGCTAAAATGTACTATTTAATACACTGTGTCTCATTGTCTTCAAGTCTTGGGTGCTCTTTCTAAGATTGCAAATGCAAGATCCGGAAATAGAAGAACCATTGCTCATGGGCCCCTCCAAATAACGAATTTCCTTTACAAAGTGTACTTTGTATTGTAATTTGATTGAGAGGAGGTATTGTTTCACCAATATTGATAAAATCATATATTCAAAATGTGCACATTTTATCATATGTAAATTATACTCCAATTGTCGAGAGAATTGGGGGACATTTTGGAAACACCCCTTTGACTGGGGGATGGGGCAGAAATCACACTGTTTGGTAGTCTTTAGAGTGTTTTAGGGGACCCTGCTGGAGGCAGGGTCATGCCATATTGGATGGTCTTCAAGAAAACCAAACTGCTCCAAATGTTTATCTACCACCTTTATCAAATGTTTAAAAATCTGTAGTCACATAATCCTTTCACTCTGTTATCAAATTTTCTTTTTGAAATTGAATCCATGTTCTCTTCCAGGACAAATAAGTAATAAATATAAATAAATCTCTGCAGTCAGAATGCTAAAGCCACTATCAGTAACGGTAGACAAATTGTTATCAAATCATGCTTCATGGACCTTATTTTCTACTTAGTCACACTCTATCTGCTTCTCTGTACTTTTTAATTTGTTGGGTTAGTGTATGTTCATCATTTTTCGTCCTTCCTTCCTTTTTTGTTTTACAGAAGAAAGAAAAAAAAAGATGAAGTTATGTTGCAGCACGTTCGTGCCTGTTTTCAATTCTGTTTTCTAGGTAGCCATTGTTTTGACTTGGTGATGCTTTCCTGTGCTTCTTTTAATTCCTTCTTCAAGCTGATTCATATTTAAAGTGTAAGTTGATGTTCACATGAAATCTGTGTGGGTCACTCAGGATCATGTTTTTAGATTTTCTAGTGATAATTTATTTAGATTTTGTATTTAGGACTTTTTATTTTTTTTTAAAATCCCTCCTTAGATTCTGCCTTTTACTGGATTGTCAATTATCTCAAGTTCTCTATTTTCTTCTTTTGGTTTGATCTTTTGAATTTTCACCATGTATCACATGTGAATTTTTTTTAATTTTTTTTAAAAGATTTTATTTATTCATACAGAACTGGGGTACAGGCCAGAGATGCGGAGGGTGAGAGGATTCACCAAAGACAGAGCGGGGAGCAGACCAGGCAGATCTACGAAGTACACTGCTGAGGGGAGCAGCGGGTAGGTCAGGAGGGGTGAGGGGAGCAGCGGGCGGGTCAGGAGAGGTCTGCCGCGCCAACCGTGTGGATCTCCTCCGGGGCAGGCGGGAATCAAACTCATGCGGAAGTGGCTTAAGCTTCTTAGTGCTGTGCTTTAACCCGCTGCGCCACCAGGGAGGGCCTTATCACATGTAAATTTTAGAAAGTATAAGGTTAAGGTGTTTGTATGCTTCTGAAATATGAGGGCTCATTATATTTTACTTTAGTTCTAGCAAGTTCCAGGCATTATTTTCTTAAATATTACCGCCCAATTCCCTTCCTCGTCTCTTTACTATGTCTGGAATTTCTACTTAATATATATTTAACAATCTCAACCTATTTTTCCAAGGCTCTTCACCACTATTTCATAGTTTCTCTGCCCTCAAATCTATTTTCTGGTTCAGGGACTCCGGCTTCACTTTTGTCTTATCTATTTACTACCCTGCTCATGGAATTTAAAATTTCAGATTAAAAATGAAAGACGCTATCTTTCCTTCATAGAGACTTAATATCGTTCTTTTTCGAAGTTGTTTATGCAGTGTCTACATTATCTTCACCTTCCAATGTGGTTTCTATGCCTTTGTTTATATGCTTAGTCATTTCTAGTAACTGCACGGTCTCCTTTCTTTTCTTTTTTTTTAAGATTTATTTATTTATGCACACCAAACTGGGGTACAAACCAGAGGTGCAGGGGCGGTGAGAGGATTCCCCAGAGACAGAGTGGGGAGCAGAACAAGCTGACTGACGAACTACACTGCTGAGGGGAGCAGCAGGCGGTCAGGAGAGGTCTGCCGGGCCATGTGGGTCACCTTCAGGGCGGGGTTGAACTTGCCCTGAGGTAGCTGTGGTGGGCTAACAGCGCGCCACCAGGGAGGGCCCACACGGTCTCTTTTCTATGACATTCTCTGAGTTCTCAGTCTCCCTCTGCTGTGTTTGTTGATTCACTTCATGGTAGTGTATTCTCTCATAGACTTGTCAATTTTTACCACGAACTTCTCTTGCTTTCTCTTTTCTTTTTTCTTCCTAGGAAATATGAAGTTCCCATGAGTGAATATACATTTTAACTGCTAGGACTCTAGAGGTTTCAAATATCCTAACTTGATTTTTAATTTAATGTATGTTCTCAGATTCTTCTTGAAAAATGTATTTAAGTATAACATTACATAAGTTTCAGTTGTGCATTGTTAAAAAAAAAATCAATAGGTATACACTAACATTGACTTTACCAGTAAAAGTCCAATTTTATCCTTTACCATACAACTGACCCCTTTAGCTCAGTTTACTCACCCGACTCCCCCTTCCCTTCTGGTAACCACTAATTGGTCTTGTAGTCTAAAAGTTTATTTTTGGTTTCTTTAGTTCATCCATTTGTTTGGTTTCTTTATATACCACATATGAGTGAAATCCTCCAGTGTTTGTCTTTCTCCATCTGACTTCTTTCACTAAGCATAATACCCACTAAATCTTATTTCACTAAACAAAATACCCATTTTGTTGCAAATGGAAGGATTTCATCTTTTTATTTCAGATACTCGAGTCAAGCAAGTAGTATGAATTCAGCTCCCATACACACAGGTATCTAGGGTCTGGAATTTCTATTTTCAAAGGTTTTTTTTTTTTCTCTTACTCCACATTCCCAGACATACAATATATCATTTAGGAGTGTAACCAAACCTGACTACAGGGACCTAACATGGAAGGGATTTGCTTTTCTAATATAACAGAAGGTTGGAAGTAGGCACAGCAGAGAAGAAATACGTATGTGGTGCTTTCCCTCAGGCTTCTTGTATCTTCCTACCCCGCCATCCTCAGGATACAGTTTTAATCCTGTTTGTTTCATGGTGGCAACTTCCAGCCCCACAGCCACAGTCTAGTTTGGAAAAGGAAGAATCAAGAACGAGGTGGCAGAGATGGGTCCCAGGTCAGAACCCTCACTATGTATCCCGTGGCCCCACCTAGCTGCAAGGGGGCGCTGCACCACCTGGACTACACACCCTGCAGAAGTTGTATGCGTTTATGGTCTGTCATGACACTTCACCTGTCCCTCATTTGTCCTTACACCATACGGCAGATTCATTCATTCACTGCACGGACACTGAACATCTAAGGTGGTGAGTAGGGTCAGTTCAGTGGGATGGTGAGAACTGTCTGTTGTTTCCCTCTGAGTCCATGGTGAAGCTCAGAGGTCGCCCAGGCACTCCTCTATGTCTCTAGCCTCAAGTATTCACACTGAGGTCCCTTCCGCCCTGAAATAATTGCTTTTGGCTTCGAAAGCAAGTCTGAGACGTGCTGGTGGGGATACGATGGTCAACTGCATGGAAGAGGAAGTGAGCAGACAGATGCCATGATTCCTTCGTCTTTAGTTAATCACCCTGGTTATTTGCTCATTGTCCACTTCAGCTCCTGAGTTTCGTGTCCATCTCCATACAGTCCTCACTGAGGCTGGTTGCAATTTGTGGTTTTCCTTACCTACCTTTAGGACTTCATCTGTTTTCTTGTCTTTCATAAATTTGTCAACGTTTCTAATGGACTATCTGCTCCCTTTTTTGCTTAACTACCATTACCAAGGCATTGGTTTTTGCATATCATCATTTTAGTGGGATTTGGGGAATTAAGCTAAGTAAATTATGCAGCTTCCACCTTGAACTAGAAACTCCAAATATGTACCCTGTTTTGCTTCACACTAAACTTGGCACTAAGCAAAGAAAGATGGTATAACATATAACATCTAAACCATAGTACCGGTGCTGTGCTGTGCTGGCCTGTACCAATTCACAAGTGCACGTTGCTAAAATTTCAGGAATTTTCAAAGTTAGAGACTTTGCTTTGGGTTATCTTGCAACTACCACCATAGCAGTATTTATACCACTAAAATCAGCAAACACTGTGAGTCAGTCTCTTCCCTGCTTAATGCTGGTTGTTAAACATTTATCAGTATGCCACTAGTTTTCACTTTTGGGCAACTTGAGATTAAATGTACCCTGAAAGAAAAATAAAGGGTCCAATTAAGATAGTCATCATGCACAAAAGAGAATAGCAGACACTCTACCTACTAAGGAATCCAGACAGCAGAAATCAATGTTGACTGAAAGAGTGGAGGAAGCTTGGAGAGAACAGTGGTGCAAATTGAGAGTTGCAGAAGGTAGACTCCAAAGCCAGAGTTGGAATTCTAGTTCTTTTACAGACTACTGTGTGACCTGAGAGGACTAAATCTTTTTTAACAAGCACACTAAGAGTCCCATTTCTTGTTAGGGGCAGGCACCGGGTTAGGTGTTTTACATAGACTAACTTAATCCTTAGCTTCACCATCTATAAAATGTTGCTTACCTCAAGGGACTTTTCTCAGTATTCACTGTTTCCAAATAGTAGTTACTCATCTTTTCAAAACACAAATGTGGTCCTGTTCTCTTTTTGACCCCATAAAACCTGTTATACCTGGAGAAATAGGTTAGGTAATACTGTAGTAACACATAAACTGCCCCCCCCCCCATCTCATTCATTTTCCACAGTGGCAGGTAATCTATTGCTCTTTCACAGCATGTTGCCCCATGGAAGCTTCACTTTGGAGTTC
>NW_004567102.1:85020360-85037093 GCF_000260355.1 Condylura cristata | reverse complement strand
ACATCATCCTCCTGAAGGAAGCAAAGCTAGACTATCAGGGCTTATGGAGAGCAATACCCCTGCCCTCCAGTGACTCTCTGTTGCTCTTAGGATAAAAACCAAAACCTTTATCAGGCCGATGCGGTTCCCAGCGATGTTCTCTCCTCAGAACTTTACCTCTCACTTTTCTGTACTCCTAACATTCATTCATTCACTCTTTGAAATGCTTTTAATGTAGAGCAACATAGAGCTGTTTCACTATTGATTTGGTCAGGCGGATAGAGGAGACTCCCAGATCCCTCAGTGGAGTTCTCAGGCTTTAATGCTCTCTCAAGGAACCAGCCACACAGGCACACCAGGCAGGGAGGTTGGTGTGCAAAGAGGCAGGCAATGACCAGGCAGGGTGGAAGGGGAGCTGGGAGAAAGGCAGGCAACTGAGCCTCTCAGTCCCCCACCAATCTTGATGCTCTTTCTCTGAGCTCTCTCTGGCATTCTCTCTCTCTGGTGTGTTCTTGTCTCTTCTATAGTCACACTGCCTGTCCTTTTATCTCTAAGCTCAGGTGTGCAAATTCATGCTCCAGGTGCCCGCAATCAGGTAGGTATGCATGCCCCACGCCCATGCTTCAAGCATTTTCAGGCCACAGATGATGGCCACTGAGACTGATTAATAAAAAGCCTGATAAATTCACTTATCTTATAATACTGTTTTCAGGGCGCTGGAACATGTTGGCCCCTCAGTCTGTGCTAACTGCCTTACTTCTTTTACCCCTCAATTTTGACATGTCTTAGTTCAATTATCACTTTTTCAGAGAAACCTTCCCTGGAACCCCAAAATAAATGGGGCTCCTTTGTCATGCACTTCTGTGCACATACTTGAGCTTTTAGTGATCAATCCATTAGTGTAATTAGGTAGTAAGTGTCTCTCTTCCTTGTCTTGACTCAGATCTATTAGAATAAGAACCAGGTCTGATTTTGTTCATTATATAGACAGCTTGTAACATAATCCTTTAAACACAGATCTTCAGTAAAAGTTGATAGGATGAATGATAGGGAAGAAAGATGAAGTGCCTAGAACCACAGCACTATCTGAGTATATTTTACTTGGGAAAGAGAACATTCAGAAAACCAGCTAAAGAGCCATATAAGACTTTCATGGACGATGGGATGCATTTTTTTCTTCATTCTTCAGTGAGTGTATTCAGGACCAGGTTTAGAAGTCAGAGAGAGTGGATCAAGTTCTGTTTTACCATAAGGTTAAATTTTCTGACGATGTGAGCGTCAATTTTAAAAATGTTATGTTTGCTTCCTCTGCTGAAGCAAAGACCAGATGACCAGGTGTAGAAAATGTCCACAGGCATTCTGGAGAGCAGCACGATGGAAGGGAAGCATGGGTATTTGAGTCCTTCAAACTCCAAAGTGGCGTAATTCTATTTAAAAACAGATAGTAAACAGGGAGACAAGAAAACATGAGACAGCAGCTCTCAGTCAGTGCAGCATCTATCATCACAGCCACGTCCCTACCCAGTCTGAGTGCTGTAGGACTTGGCACAGATCTTTCGGTGAGTCCAGTCGGTTCCTTTTCCATAATCGCTTAAATAAATTGATTATGTAGGTGTCTACTTGGGAGCCAAAGGCATAGGCAAGGTGGTTTATAACCATAAATGGTCTTAGAAAACATAACCCCCACCACTGTAGCATGTAGTGTTAAATAGGGCTTAAATAGTGGTAAGCATTTATATCTCATGTCAAAAAATAAATATTCATTCCACATGTATGTATGTATGTGTTGCAAAACCACCTTTGTTTTGCATTTTTATCAAAGTACAAATGCAAGACATGTTTTTGATGTATGAAAAATAGTATGAATGTGGTCATCACAATACTATGATACATTCTATTGATGTAAATCAATATTGTAATCAAGATATTTTTCAGTATTCAGAAGCAGAATTACCCTACATTGGAATTGTTTAAGTTTTCCTGAAGGAGGGACACGTGGATGATTACCTTTGGATAGCTTAGCAGGAAGAAACCTAGAGCATCTAGAACCTCAAGTTCTAGGTCCTCCAAGAGAGTTTTGAATTCACATATAACCATGTTCCTTCCACTGTGGCCATCATTATTAGAGCTGGTACAACTTTGGGGTTTGTGGTTGGCGTGGACGTGGAGGAGTGCTGGAGAGGGTTCCACTTATGAGTCACATGGGTATGTGGGTCCGTACCAGTGCTTAATCATCAGAGTGTGATGAAGGGTAATAATGGAGAGGGGCAGCAAGGATTTTCCTCGTTCTACTATCTCTCCCCCACCCCCAAATCCCATTGTAAACCAATATGACACCCCACCCTGCACGCCAGAAGAAACATTTGCAATTGTTAGAAACTTGCTGAAACAAGAAACAGGCCCATTAGCCTGGATACAAGAAACAGGCCCGTTAGCCTGGATACGTGGAGAAACTGACCATAGTACTGTCTGGTCAGTGGTGGGATGGAAACTCAAGTCTTTTATAAGATAGAAACTCAAACTTGAGCTGGAACTTCCAGCAGTAGGTCCCATCTTCCACCCCCTCCCTCTCTGTTTCCTCCTCCAGTCCAGATTTGAACCAGTGTCTGCCCTTGGGGCACAAGTTTTGAGGGGCAGAGTAGTGTGGTGAGGTTTTGCTCAAACACCACAGGCTGGCTTTTCTTGCTGGTTATGATGGCCAGGCAGTGGGAACTAATTTGGAAAAGGGCTGGCCTCAGAATAGAGTAGGTGGCAGAAATAGCAAATTGCATTTTCAATTTTTTATTTTTCTAGACTATAAAGGAAAGTCTTATGAACAAAGAAAATGATGGTTTTAGAAAACATACAATGTAAATAGCATGAATTCATTCAGAAAAGAGTCTCTTTAGAATGAGAAGAGTACTTTCTTGCTTTTATTTGTCTTTGGTCCAAATAGCATAGTGATAGTTTAAAAAATGCTGTCCTTTTTATACAGCAAGTGTGTTTATATGGACTTACATAAAAGTTTGAATAGCAAGGCCAGATTCATTGTTTTAATGTAGTTTTATTGACTCTTACATAAGTCTCTTCATTTTATTATTCTTACATAACAAGAGTCATAGTTTTGTTAAGAAAATCCAATCTTATGAAATCGCAAGGCCAAAGAGATGCGATTATAGACACAAGAGAAGAAGCTGATTCTTGTGCACCTCCCTACACTACAGGTGCTCTTGGTGATTGCCCTACTATTTTTTACTTTACAATAATGTGAAAGCTTTGTGAAGGCAGTGGAAACCTTACCTGGGATTTTGAATGAGGGCCTTCTGTTTTTCCCTTTAGATACAGTATTCAATAAATTACATGGGTTATTCACTGCCTCATTATAAAATGGGCTTTTGTGGGGCCCAACTTTGGCTCAGCTATGATGCTCAATAGTCTAGGGGTACTAGATGCAATTTCAATGTGATATTTTCAACTTAATGATGGGCTTGGGGATGCAGCCCCATTTTAGGTCAAGGGAGATCTGTAGGAAATATCGTACACTAAACTATATTCAGAAATACCAAGTCTTCTTCCTAGTAGTTGTTGAACATTACTTCGGCCATACTTTATCATTTCCTAGAGTTCTACAGTTCTAAGTCTCACTAGTTCCAAATCAAATAAACATAAAGTCTGTACAAGATAAAAGTAGCTTGCTTTCTGGTCTCCTGACACAGTGTTCTCTCTGTGATTCAGCTATCAGCTGTGCCCAGCACCACTCTGGACAGCATCTTAGTCTTCAGTGTTAGCTGGGACCTCAGTCTTGGGTTCATGCAAACACATTTGTGAAAAACATTTTAAAACCTCCCTGTAGCATTGATCTGTACTCACAGAAAGATTAGTCCGTAGGGAACTAATAAACACAGCTAATATCTTGATAATGATGCTTATTAAATGCACTTAGTTTTTGTCTTTTATTTATATTGCTTCACTCTCCCATTATTTTTCAGTTGGTGAGAAAGTCAGCTGCACCAAAAAGAATAAGAGTATCTGGGTTAGGAATGATTGTATATGCTGGGTATGGATGAAATATAGAAATCAGAAGCTCTCTATTTTGACCATGAAGTCAAAGAGTATTAAAAAAAAAAAGTAATAGCAATTGTGCTGCTACTTAACATGATGGGCAAAGTAAATGAAACTTCTTGTTATAAATCCACATAGTAAAGTTTTGCTTAACAAAAATCTTAGTTGTATTTATTTAGATACATCAAAGACAGCAAAGTAAGTAATACATTTTGCTGCATTAATACTTTTTTTTTTTAAAGATTTATTTATTTGTGCATACAGAACTGGGGTACAGGCCAGAGGTGCAGGGGCGGCGAGAGGCTTCACCAGAGACAGAGTGGGGAGCAGAACAGGCAGATAGACAAAGTACACTGCTGAGGGGAGCAGCGGGCGGGTCAGGAGAGGTCTGCCACGCCATGTGGTCACCTCCGGGGCAGGCGGGAATCGAACTCATGCGGAAGTGGCTTTAGCTTCTCGGTGCTGTGCTTTAACCCGCTGCGCCACCAGGGAGGGCCACATTAATAACTTTTTGATACTTTAAAAGCTTGGCTAATCAAATCACTGACTCACAAAATTTATTTAGAGCACCAAACCTCTTAAATTTTCCTATCTTGAGTTACCATTTTAGTTTGTCATCATCAAATGGATGTGAACATTTCTTACAAAGTTTACCTGCTTCCCCACAGTTGAAGGAAGCCTTCAATGGAAAAAGTAGTAAGTATACACCCACTTTAAATATGAGAATAATTATGCAAATGTATAGCTGTTATTTCTTCAGTTGTAAATGAATGAACTTAGTCATCGATTTATTTGGTATGTGTTCTTCCTTTTCAGGGAATTTCTGTCCACATTGAAAACCACTTTTCTTGTATTTCTCACTCAAAGGCTTAATACAGACAAGACATTTTAGCTAAGAGCAAAATAATTTCAGTAACTATGAAAATCTGCAAGAGATTGTGGCCAACAGAATGTCTTCGACCTGTGTTCACATGGGGATGGAGCTCAAGAGGGTGCTTTTAACTTCATGTAACACTACCCTTTTTAGAACAAATCAAGTTCAAGGGCTGCCTGTTTTATGACCAGCCCTGGTCCAGGTTTGCCAAGTATTTGCAATGACAATGTAAACTGACATGTAAGTGAAAGCATACCCAGCAGCTTCAAATACACGATTAGCCTGGGACTCACTCATACCATAGCATCAGGATGTAGCACCTCCTGATCAAGTGCAATTCACAGTTCACACTTCTAGGAATCGATGAACATGGATACATGGTTACATTATTATTAAATCCAATTGTTTTGCGATTAACCCAATATGACACCTATACAAATGATTTGAATAAAGAGCCTCATGTTTCACAGGAGACAATCAATAAAGCGAAGCAATCACAGTTACTGACTGTGCCAACGATTTGACTGTGGCACAGCAGCACACATTCTAAGATCCAGGCTGCCATTCCCTCTGCTCATCCCAGCTACCACACATTCAGCCCCTGGCTTTGCCAACACATGCATCACATTCAAATGTGGCTGATCACGACTAACCCCCACCTTAGCGGAGTCATGAAAAGTTACAATGGGCCTGGGGTATACTAAGTGACAATTTCCCTTCTTTACTTCTAAAATGGGACTAAGGAAATTTCCTTTATGGTAACCAAGAGAGTAGTCGCACTTGACGGTAGATAAAATAAGTTCTGAGGAAGAAACTAATTCTTACTCTTCCTGTCGAACAAAGGTTTGACGGTGAGATGTCTGAGAGCTGGCTGGTCCACTTACTATTTTTGTTATCCTCATTCTGTAGTTTTATTATCTCCTTTTTAATGAAGCAGAAATAGTTCGTGGTTATGAGTCTGATCAAGCACAACCTTCCACAAAAATAGTACAGCCCTCTGATTGTATCAAACTCCTTAGGCCAATTTTGCCAGTGTTTGCCTGCCAAGCACCAGGGTACAGAATCAAGCTCTTGAGCAGAGACTGTGTAATTCTTCTGAGAGCAAAGAGTTTCGTGCAGACACTCACCAGGTGTTTACTGACGGACTGTTTGCGACTGCCTTGTTAAGGCCTCATAGCTCCTAATTTTAAGTAGACTGACTTGACCCGCAGGCCTTTTGGACAGGCGCTCACCCAAAATCTATCTTTTCCATGTAAACAAAGACCAGTCAAGTCACAATATATTTCCACCAGGTCATTTTCATCTCCTGAAAAGGGAGAAGAAAACATTAAAGTATGCAAAAAGTCTCTCTTTTATAACACGTGGTGTGGAGGATGGCAAACAGTGTCTTTATTTAATACTCTAAGCAGAGTCTGTTCTCCATGAATCATACTGTATACATAACGGTGATGAAAATGTTCAATTTGAAATTTCTCCCTGGCCAGGGAGGAAGCCAGGAGGGTGAATCATGGGTTTAGTGATGACTGTGCCGGGGAAGCTAAATTGGGAAGCCACAGATTAAAAAAGAAGTGGGCAGTGACACTCAGTGGGAAAGCCAGGCTTCTTGCTTCGGACAGCAACAGGTGCTCCTTTCTGCTGCTCGCTCCCTGTGAAGGCCTGCAGGAGTGCGCCTGCACCTTCCCCCCAGGAGAGGACGTCTGTAGACAGCTGCATGCAAACACAAGGTGGAAAGTTATCCTTGGATTGGGAAGAGGAAGAAGATTTCTTGTTGGAGGGAGGGAGGTGAATGGCTGTCTGCAAAGAACACAGCTGCGCACACGTGCTCCTGTGAAAGAGGTTCATTTAAGAGCAATTGGATTAGGGATGGAGATTTACATGGATGGCTTTAAAGAAGAGGAGCGTGTAGGAGACAGTAGAGCTGTCCATCAGTCATTTGCTACAAAACTGTAAACAGCGTTGAGAGCTTGGGATACAATGTTAAGTGGAAAAATAGGCCACTAAATTATAATTAAACTATGGTTGCAATTATGTAAATATGTGTGCTATGGACAAAGAAAGAGCAGGAAGACTGAGAAATTAACATAGTGATTGTGTTAATGTTAATAGAGGGGTGTGATTTGTTCCAGGGCTGGGAGCCACACCATCAGAAGTGAGAACACCCGGGGATGGAGAGACTGTGTCTAAGTTTCACAGGCCACACACTTGTGAACTCAACTTCTCTGGGCCTCAGTGTCCTTATCCAGAGAGTGGGAATGCTGGTATCTGCCCTGTACTAAGTTGCTAGTGACAGTGTGGGAGGTGAGTGTGTGAGGGACCTAGACCCGAGCTGAGACCTAGAAAGCTTTGAATCTCTTCCCAGCAGTCACTACAAGTTGGAGAACATGTGTTGTCTTATTTTTTCCACACTGTACAATGGCAGACATGTATCGGGCACCTACTGATTGCTTTCTTACCAGGTTTCCCTTTGCCATTTATAGGATACTCCTTTTTTCTTCCCTTCCAAATTCATTTGAAATACTCCCTTTATCATAGACCTGAGTTTATTTACAGTTTTCTTATTTTTAAATAGGATCCGGGTCAGAGAGAGAATTATTAAAGAGGATAAACACATTAGGAACTAAAGGAATAAGTAAAAGCCCAAGGGCACGAGGCAGATAGCATAATCCTAGGAGGGATTTTGGATTCAGAGAAAGCTTCATAGAAACCTGGCAACCCTCCGCGTATGACTTCATTTTTCTCACCTCTTTTCTCATCCGCAAATTGAGACAATAACAACGACCTCAAAGTGTTGTGATATGGATTCAATTAGCGAATGGCTGGCTTTCCCCAGCACAGGCCTGACATGCAGACGGGCTCTTCGCACACACGCCTGTGGTTCCCGAAGCGGCCCCTCTGCTCAGGTTTTCCTGCATCTGCAAAAAAGGGAAGAGGCAAGAGTCGTCCCGGCGCCCCCACTGTCGGAGATCAGCTCCAACTATTGAGGTGTCTGGAGGCAAGACAGGCAGGACCCTAAGGTGGGAAGGCATCGGCGAGTGGAGATTCCTAAAAAAGGGGGAAAGGGAGAAAAAAAGGGAAAGGGGGGCGAGGAAGACACGGGAGTCAGAGTTGGGTGCAAGTCTTCCTGCTCTGCCTTCAGCAGAGGTTTATTTTATACATTAGGAGCAAGCAGTGGAAATTGACCCTTCCTCGCCCCTCTCTCTTGGGCTCTGACATGTTTGCATTTTTAGTGACCTGAGGGCAGGGATCACATCGATGACCTCCCCTTGCGGACCTTCTGGAAGATTATTGAATAGTGTTTGCAGTCTTTGATTAGGGTGAGGAAATGTCACGGAGGACAGTAGAGTAACTCTCTACCCCTGGGGGGCCAGGACGCCCTCTCTAGGGAGCCTCTGTCTTCTCTCCCTGGGGAGCCAAGGGTAGAGTTTGATCGGAGCTAACCGCCATGGAGCCGGGACTCGCTGGAGTAGAGTCTAGACCTTGCCAAGGCGGGAGAACCAACCACCATGGCTTATAAAACCCATGCCAGTGCTTCCTCACTATTAGCTTTTACGAGTCAACCTGGTCAAAATGTGTTTTTGGAGTGATTTTGCTGCGCGCCTTATCAAAAGGGGGTGCAAAGAAGAGCCCCATCCAGTGTTCCTTCTCTGAGTTGGACAAGAAACACAATAAAATAGTAACAGTTGCCCTCAGCCAGGTTCTGGGTAGGCCCTGAGAGCTGTGGCCAGGCATGTGATGAGTTATTTCCACTGTGTTTCCTGGTGGCCTGTGTGTGCTACTCGGGAGAAGGAAAGAAGGAAGGCCGGGCACCCCACCCTGGAATTCCAGGGGAACAAGCAAGAGGGTAGATAATAGCATCTTGGCTGGCGATAAGCGCCAGGAGGGCAGCGTAATAGGGAAGAGGGACAGAGTGGGACTCGGGCGCATGCGGGGCTGTTTCAGGACAGGGCTCTCTGACAGGCAGACTTACAGGGACAGAGCATCCCAGTACAGCTACAAGAGGAGTGGTGAGTGTCTAGGCAGAGAGAATAAGCCGAGGCTTATTCAGGCCCTGAGCTGCCAGGAGGCCAGTATCCTTAAAGCCGAAGGTGGCCAGGATGGGATGAGGGAGCAGGAGGTGCAGAAGCAACAGGAGAGATGGGCAAGCGATAACTCAGGTCAGGAAGTAAGGGGCATAACCGTTGTGGAGTTATGCTGAGAACAACAAGGAGCTCTTAAGGAAGACTGACCGGGAGGACCCTCAGGAGAGAGACGTTGAGGGAGAGACCCCAGTGTGTGGGCTCACCTCCTCAGCCTACCCTCGACTGGGCAGTGAGAGAACATGGGACCTCAGATCCTTCTGGGTTCTGGAAGCTCTGGGGCTGTGATGATCCTTCAGTCTTCCCAAGTTGAGCCAAAAGGCTGGGCCTCGGAAGCTGGCATCAACCAGCTGCTACCTCCTCAGAGGGGTTACAAATATTCCCTCAGGAGCAGCAAACCTGAAGAGGCTCCTGGCTGTGGGTGGCCAGCAGCAGAGCAGTGACTGTCAGTCCTGAAGGGGGTTCTGGATGGCACACCCCAGAACCAGTAAGGGACTGTTTATGTTTTAATTCTCAAAACCACCCTCCATGTTAGGCATGTTTATTTCTTCCCTAAGATTCAGGGAATATAAGCATTCTCTTTAAGTTCACATGTTTAGCTATATATGAATTTGGATCTGTCTGAGCTCAAAGACAAGATATTATAAACACATTATAATAATATATATTCATATAACACATTATATGTGTTAAAATATACATAACATAAAATGTGTCATTTTAATCATTTTTAAAAGATTTATTTATTTATACTTACAGAACTGGGGTACAGGCCACAGGTGCCAGGGGTGAGAGGATTCGCCAGACAGAATGGGGAACAGAACAGGCAGATGTACTGAAGGCAGTGGGCATCACAGGTGAAGCCTTTTGTGCCATGTGGGTCAGCTCC
This sequence comes from Condylura cristata, assembly GCF_000260355.1. NCBI lineage: Eukaryota > Metazoa > Chordata > Mammalia > Eulipotyphla > Talpidae > Condylura > Condylura cristata. The sequence continues at coordinate 85,027,234 of NW_004567102.1, read as the reverse complement.
TTGTCAGGGGATCAAACCTGCTGTCATGGCTGTGGAGAGCTTCACAGTGCTGTGATTTAACTAGCCCCTTGCACCACCAGGGAGGCCCCATTTTAATCATCTTTAAGTGTGCATCTACGGGCATTTAGTACATTCACATTGTTCTGCAAATGTCACTATGCTTCATCTCTATGGATTCTTTCATCTCCCAAAACTGAAAATCTGGGTGTAAATAATAACACACGATAGCAATAATAGTAAATTAAATATCAGAATAATTTTCAGTAAGGCCCATTTCTCTCTCTCCCACCCCTGGAAATCCCCTTTCGCGTCCTGTCTCTATACCTTTGACTATCCTTGGTACCTCATGGAAGTGGAATCAACATTTATTCATTTGAATCGGACTTATTTCACACAGCATAATATTTTCAAGGTTCGCCCATATCGTAACCTGTGTCAGACCTTTCTTCCTTTACAAGGCTATGTGCACTCCAGTGTATGCCACGTTTTGTTGATCTGTTCCCTTGTTGATGAGCATTTGGGTTGTATCCACCTTTTGGTTATTGTGAATAATGCAGGAAACATTAGTGTCCAAACACCTGTTTGAATCTCTCCTTTCAGTTCCTCAGGGTATATATACAGAAGTGGGATTGCTAGAACCTCTGGCAGTTTAAATTTAATTTTTTTTATATACTGCCATACCATTTTATAGTTCCACCAGCATGGCACAAAGGTTCCCATTTCTCCACATCAGTTTCTCCAGTTCACCGTTCCTACCTTCCTCTCTCCTTGCCTCCTTCCCTAGCTTCCTTCCTTCGTCTCCTCCTTTTCCTTTTGCATCACCGCCGTCCTAACGGTCATGAGGCAGTATCTCAGTGAGGTTGTGCAAAGTCACCAGAGATGGCCAGCAGGCCTCTGGTTCCACGGTTCCTTTTGTTGGTGGACACAGTGACCACACCAGGTCAGACCCAAGCTCAGCTAATTCCCCTTGACTAATGTGAGCCAGAAAAGACCACATTCGGAATATCCTGTTGGAAAGCCAGGGGCCTAAAGAACAATGCAAAACTTGAGACTATACACAGAATCAGTCTTTAAAGGTTTGACTTAAAGGCCCTAAAATAGTTTAGAAAATTATGCTTTTCTGTGCATTTAAAAAATGGATGTTTATAATTTTATCAAGTTGTGAAGAATGTGATTTCTTGCATATTTAATACTGACATTTTAAAATAAAACTGTTACTGTGACGTTGTAAATGTATCCAAATGGAATCTAAATTCTGTAACAGTATGTTACCAACCATCATCCATTTAAGAAGTGCACGAAGATCATCTTTTGCAAGCAAAAAATTGTAAAATATTCTTTCCCTCTTTAAAATTTTATTTCCATTTTATTTTCTCTTCAGAATCTTATGCCAATGCAGTATGTTTATGATGGATTATCTGTTACTGAGTATCCCATCGCACTTTTATCTCTCAGAAATATGTATAAAAATGAAGATTTATACACTTGAAAAATCCTGGGACCATAGGCACTAAGTATTTTCTGGACTGAGCTAACACAACATGGCTAGTATTACACAATTGATCACAACAACCTAAATAAATAGAAAATTTTGATAAATACATACAAAGTAAAGCTTTATTGGAAGCTTGCATTTTTTTAGTATAATAGATGATGCTGTCTTTTTTTCAGACATTGTATGAATTGTGGATAAATATTACTTATGCTAGAATGACAAAGTGTCTAGCATTCATTCTACTACTATTTTTCATTTTTTTAGAGTTGAAAAATCCTCTTCTTGTAATCAAAGAAATGGGAATACAGAAGATTTTTTTTTTTATTAAAGTGTCCTCCAATTTGTGGGATGCTTTCTGACTTATTTGCCCCAATCATATTAGGTAATCCATTAATAATCACAAATTAGTTTTAATGATTGGTCGTCTCTCAACTTACTATTTCCTCCTTCACTTTTGTTGATAACAAGTTTTGGGACATGCTTCACTTGCAAAGATCTGTTACCTAGTCTACCAGGTAGAGTCACGTCAAGTCCATAGACTGAAGTTCTGACCCCCAGAACTCCAAATGCGATCTTATTTGGAAATAATGGCATATAATTGGTCAAGTGGAGATGAGGTCAAGGGTGAGCCTTAACCACAATGGCTGGGTCCTTCTGAAAGGGGATACTTGAAAAGAGGCTGACGTACACAGAGGGAAGAGGATGCAAACACTGGAGGAGGATGGGCATCTTCAGCCTAGGAGAGAGGCCTGGAATGGTTCTCGCTGACATCTCTGAGCCGGAAGCAAGCCCACTGACACCTGTCTTGGACTTCCGGACTCCAGCACTGTGAGGTGACGCATTGCCCTTGTGTGAGCCACCGGTGGGTGGATATTGCTACAGCAGATGAGCAAACCTGTGCGCAGTCCTTTAGAGCACAGTTTCCAATTTTCCCTTTTCTTAATGCCTGGAAGTGTGTGTGTGTGTGTGTGTGTGTGTGTTTTCTTTTTCTAACCTCAGAGCAATACACCCGGTAAGATTGGGAATGGGCAAGGGAGGCAACTTCCTTTTGGAAAGTGAGAGTAGCTGGGAAAGGCGATCCTTCAGTCACAAGCTATGTTGAACTTGAAGATCTGCAGGCTGCTTTCTTCAGGACAGCTTTGCCAGGGATCCCTGGAGCTTGTGGGCTGTGCAGGGTGTAGCTGCCCCTGCTCTGAGAGGACGTGCTGGGAGTTGAGTGCAGGGCTGTGGGAGACCACTGACCGCTGAGGGTATGGAAGGCAGTTTCATGTAGGCAATGACTCCCGCTGCCCTGTGTATAGACTGGTCACAAGGAGAAAGGTAGAAGCCACATGGGCGTGACTTCTCACTAAAAAGCATTGGCGAGGGGGCCAGCCTGTGGAGGTCCCCCACTTAGGGTCTAAAGGTTTTGTGTGAGCAAGTAACATGATGAAGATGACACTTGGGAGGATTATCTGGAGAGATGAGGGAGGCAGGGCGGGGGACTGCAGAGCTGACCACCCGAGGGCGTGGCTATTGCAGGGACATTGGAATTGGAGAGCTGGCTTCTAGTTGGTTCTGACAATAGAAATTCCATACCCAGATTACATTTAACGTGGGTGCTGACTGCTAATTACCTTCATGTCAGACGCACCGCCAGGCCCAGCCCCAACTCCCTGCCTCCCCTCCACTTCTGCCTCCACCTTCTTTATCTGTGGAACACTTCAGGTCTAGCAAGGCCAGGCTTTGCAGCTTGTCAAGTAGAGGCATAATAGGGACCACATTTCTCTATTGCTTCGCTGATCTTTTCATTGTAAGGCTGAAATGAGTAAATGTATGTGGAAACACTTAGCCATAAAATACCTGCCCCTGTAAAGTTCGTTACTCATTACCCCTATTGTCACATGCTTCTCTTTCTTAGAGACAGTGGAGAGGTTTCTGAGAGGTTCATTTAACATTAGCCTTGAGTAACTGGCATCCAGGTACTAAGAGACGCACGGTGTGTTGCCTGAGAATTCACTGAACTTGCATTCCTTTCCAGATTGGGGCGGGCTAGCATGTCCCCTGCTGAGCCTGGCCTGGGAGAAGAGGCTCTTCTTATGCTCCTGGATTCTCTGAGGTATCTGGCCTCCTGCCCAAACATCCTCACAGGACCCTCCATTTTCCCTCAGAATCTCTATCCTTCCTGCCTCTGCAGCAACAGAAGCCAAGGTTTCCAACACCCTGAAAATCAGATTTTTATGGCCATGTGCTCTGCTCACTCCCCAAGCTAAGCAGGGAAGCACAGAGAACATCTGAGCAATCTACACTGACACTCTCTCTTGCACAGGAGACCACTGTGTGTTTAAGACACTGGGAGGATAAAAAGCCAGTTTTATATAGAAGGAGCTGGTGGTTGCTATCTGATACTCTAAATCACGCTCACATGGGGGTGACAGGGACCTTCAAGAGTCTTCACCCCCAGAGAACTCTCTAGGTTGTCATGGTAGAGACATGTCCTACTGGTCATATGGCTGCCAAATAGACTAGGATGTAACATTTGACATTTGTTTTTTTTAGTTTTTTAATTTTATAACAGTTACATTTTGACATTTGTTTTAAGGATGAAAAAGAGACTGACCGTAATACTTGAGAGGGTTTTCTTACCTAGGCTGACTCTGTTAAATCTCTTACTTATGATTAATTATCTTTAGTTGTATGAGAGCAGTAAAGGCTTACTCACTGGTAGGAAGACAATGTGACCCGATGGCATTGATGCCAGCCTTCAGTCAATATGTGGAAACATACGCTGTATGTTGAGATGATAACAGAAGTGATAGTTTCATGTGTTCTTACCAAGCACCAGGCCTAGGGTCAAGCACTTCAGACATTCACATTTTTCCCCACCAACTTTATGGAGTGGGAATAGTAACATCTTCATTTTGCAGGGAAGGGCATGGAAACCTGCAGAGGTTGAGTCAGTTCTCTCAAGGTCCCCACGTGAGTAAGTGGCTGTGTCAGTCAGCATGAGTTAATAAGGCTCTGTAACAAACAGCTCCCACATCTTGGTAGCTCACAGCAGCAAAGGTGTATTCCTTACTCCTGGGGCATCTCTGGCTAGGCACTGGAGTGTGCATCCCCTCAATCTGGATTCAGCCCACCTAGGATGGGCTGGTAGTCATGGCAGAAGGGAAATCCAAGATGGCAAAGCCCTCTTTGTTGCCATCACTCCTGCAGTGTGCCAGAGTCTGACACCATCACTCCTGACTTCAAGTAAGTGAGGAAGCACAATTTTAGCATTGATAGACAGAGAAGGAATATTGGTAGGCTGTTCAAGTGACTCCCATGGATGTAGAGGGAGGTCGCGATAAAGAAGGTGTTTCCTAAAACCTGGTTTTGTTTTTGTTTTTGTTTTCTAGTCATGAAAGCTGCCATTGGCCAAGCCCTTGGAAGGGCCAGGTGTATTTTATGATACAATTTCTAGGCCTCACAAGAACCTTGTTAGGTAGATACTATATTTATTTCACAGATGAAGTTACTGAGCCCAGAAAGTTCTCAAAGTAGCTTGGCTTCAGACAAATGGTACAGGATTTAAAAAAAAAAAAAAAAGGGGGGGTCTGGTGCAACCCTCAGGTCAGCCTGAATCTTGAGCCATTTTTCCATTTGTTGTGAGCATTTCCAACACTACAGATGTCACATGGGTTTCACAAGAACTCTCTCTCTCTATATATATATTCATATTTATAAAGACTCAAGCTAACCTTGTGTCTATTTTGATATTAAAAAGCCAATGCTTGCTTATTATAATTATCAGTCCTTTCAGATTTGGAGAGAAATTAAAATCACTAATAATGAAAACAACTGGAGCACCGCAAGTCCTGGAGCTGTTCCTCCAGCTGTGCCCGAGAGCTTGCCAATATAATGCCAGTACATTGGGGCCATTTTGCCAGTAAATAGACTTTATTTGTAATGGCTGTGTAGTATTTCATCAGCCGAGCCACAGTATTTGAAATTCCTCACTGCTAAACATTTATCTTGGTACCACTGCTCTCTTTCCCTGTTTTTCTCCACCACTGCGGGAGAGATGAGAAACATTGTAATGGTCAAAGATGTTTAATCAAAACATTAGTTCCATTGTTACCTCCTTTCTCTCCCTCTTCCACAGAGACAGCCAGAGGCTATTAAAATGTTTCTGTTTCCAGAGTCTCAAGCCAGGGGTTTTCCTTGGCATTTCTTATTGGTTTCATATAAGCTTTCTGAAATTCCCCTATAAACTGCTCTCTTTTTCTTCTGATTGTTTTCTTTCCTCCTCCTCTTCTTCTTCTTTTTTTTTTTTGGCATAGCCATACCCCTTATTTTCTATTCGCTTGCCCGAGTTCTAGAACCACTGATTAACACATTGCACGCTGTTTTCGCTTGTTACCTTTCCACAGGGAGGCATTCAACCCCTTCCAGCTCTCACCTTCTAGCTTCTTTTCCTATGCCCCAAATCCCGCTGCTTAGATTCTCCACCTCCCCACCACGTGGTGCACACTCCTCCATAACTCACTCTCCACCTGGAAGGGTCTTGGATGCTTCTATGGCTCAGGGCACAGCTCAAATGCCTGCTCTTCAGACGCCTCCGACCCCTTCCTTAGCTGAAATTCATTGTTCTCCCCTCCTGGCATTTTACCATTCCCTCTAAGAAACACTCCTTTAGGGAAGAGGTATTCAGAGCCCACGGGTGCTCTGAAGCGCTGGGGCAGATACTAAGAATCGGCCTTGGTGTCCACTACCGGGAATCCCGGCTCCCTGGGGGAGGGACAGGCAGACATAACTTCTGTCCAGGTGGTGAATGCTGGGGAGTTGCAGTCCCACGCTTAGTTGACTTTTATTTGATGCACGTTTTCCCTTAGTAAAGTCAAGATCCTGAGGAAAAAAGCTGTCTCCCAGTTTTAAATTCTCCTTCTGATGCTGCCACCTTCGCCCTAAGGGTCAGTCTCTCCAGAGCCCCAGGCGTGGCGCAGGTGGGTGGGCAGCGGCACAGGTCAGCCCCTTGCCCTCATTTCTGGGAAACGGTCTACTTCCTCATTTCTCTTCCTCCCCAGATCTGGGCGCACCGCGCTCCAGAGTTAGAAGACAAGTAATGACTATTTCACGAAAGCCTGGAAAATACGACTTTTCCAGAAATGGCTTAGGTCGTCCGTTGAAAGCTCTCCAGGCTCCCGGCAACGGCAGGACGGCAGTGCCCTCCTCGGACGCCTTCCCCCCCGAGAGGCCCGACTGGGGATCCCGCGGGGGCCTCGCTGCGCCCCCAGGCCTCGCGCAAGATTGCGAGGACCCCCCGCTCGCGCCCCAGGAGCCGCGTGGGGTATCGCGGTCTCCGCGCGACCCCGTCCGTCTGCGGATCCGGTCCGGGTTTTGAGCCCCGCCGCCGCGCTC
>NW_004567102.1:84989482-85020151 GCF_000260355.1 Condylura cristata | reverse complement strand
TGGGCCCGGTCCCCGCCTCCCGGAAGGCCCCTTCCTGGCGCTCCCGCCCGGCCGCGCCTCCCCCGCCGCGTGCTTTCCGCCCCAGTAAAGCTCGCGCCCCACATCCAGCCTCGCCTGCCCTTCGCCGGGAGGGCGGAGGACGCCGAGCCCCGACCCGAGCGGCCTTTGCCGGGCGCTCTGCCGAGCCGCTCAAAGTCTTGTTTTCGCCCTAAAGTGGAAGGTTCTGGGGGCGGGGGCGGACCGGGGGCCGCTTCCAACGGCTACACACGCTCGAATAGTTGTCAGTAAAATCAAACTGACGTCAGCCCCGGGGAAAAGATAGGTCTCTTTTGTTCTCCCGTCCCCCCTCCCCCCTTTAGGATCAAAGGCAAAACAAAACAAAAAAACAAACAAAAAAATGCACGGGGAAAAAAGCCCCAACAAACTCAAGACACAAAAGCATTTTCGGTAGGTGGAAAAAGGCGAAAAGAAAACACACCACGCAGAAACAAGGCAGTGCAAAGAGAGAGCTTCCATTAGAGCTCCTTCCTACCCGGGCAAGGGGAATGTTTAATGAATGCATCAAGCCTTTTGATCACCCTCGCTCGGTTGGGTTCAGTAGTGCCGGAAGGTTAGTCGCATATCCTGTGGCTGATCTGAAATTCGATCAGCAGAGGGGGCAAAGAAAAGAAAAGCATTTTAATGGGAATCAATAGAGGATCATAGGTCCTGGAAGGAAATACGTGTTGATTAAAAATGCCACAAGATTAAAAAATGTTCACGACTGGTTTAAAAAAAGAGAGAAAAAAGAGAGCGAGAAGGGAGGAGAGGGGGAGGAGGGGAAAAAACCCTGAGCAATCTATTTTCTGTGTGTGTTGCTGCCAGAGAGGCAGTCAGCAGACCAACAGTTTGTGTAATGCTTCAAGCTACAGCGGGCAAATTTAAAGCTGTATGCTCAGAACAACATAATAAATACTTATTGAAAATGCATTTCTGTTTCTAAGCGGGGTTCACTCATGCATTATACAAAACACCTATGGCTGCACTAGCAAGACACAAGGGCACAAATAAGGTATGCTGTGACTCAAGTTCTTCAAACTAGCCTCGAGGGCTTTTAACCATTGAGAGCAAGAGCGTATACAGTTTGTTTAATTGTTTAAAAGCTAAACTAGTAGCTTTGAAAGACAGGTTGGATTTAAGTTGTCTGAAACTTTAAAAATGGTAATTAAAAAAATCTGACATCTGTGAGTAGGATGAGAAGGATGGAATGGGAGTTAACATTGGTAGTCTATTGATTGGGTTATGGTGGAAAATGTTGCCTAGTAGGTGGAGAAAGTGATCAACAGTGTGGTAGAAGTGGCACTACCAACAAAAAGCGTTTGAGGGTTCTGTGGCTGGCTACCTGCTGAAGTGGGAGAGCGGAAAGGCCATTTAAACCCTCTCCATGCAAAAATACAGCTATATACCCTTAATGTATAGATTTCAGAGAGGGGGCAACAGCATTTGAATGTTGCATCTCACAAAGTTCCTTTGGGGTTGGGAGGGAATTCAGATCCCTAGGTGATAGAACATTTCTCTCAGTGGTGGTTTAGAGGGATCTCTAACCCTGTCTAACCCATTAACCCTGTCTTCCCTGTTCTCAGCTTCATCATAAAAAGGAAACAAGGTGGCAATTCCCCATGGACTCCCAAAATTTGATTTCAATAATATACATAGAACACTGTGGGTCAAAAGTGAGATTTCTTTCTTCAGGAATAACTTCTTTCACCTCAATAATTTCTGGCTCCATTAGATTATAAAATCCTTCAAGGAAGCAGATATATCTCCATTCTCATAACAACAGTGCTACTCAGGACAAAGCTGTGGGCCCTAGGAAGCAGAGAAAGAACTGTGAGTGCTTCTGTTCACAGTGACAGAACCCCAAAACTGGATTTCAGAAAGGGCCCATGTTGCTGGGTAACTTCAGACAAGTGACTTAACTTTTCTGAGCTTTAGTTTCCTCATTTGTAAGCTGAGTGACCTGAAAGGGCTTAAACAATGCATGTACAGCCCTGAGCATAGTATCTAGATTTATCCACACATTCATACATATATAAAACATGTATGTGTATGTAATAATTTTCTACTTAATTATATAAAGGCTATTTTTTTCTTCTTAAAGAAAATACCTCCAGGAAACAGGCTCCTTTATTCACACTCAAGTGTAGTCCATCATGAATCTGGCCTGCAGATAAAGTAACACTTACTTTCCAAGCTAGATCATAAGATTCTTGCTGCTATTGTTCCTGGGTCTCTTGGAAAACTTCCTTTTGGGTCATCTCTCAGGACCCAGCTGCATTCTCCCAGAAGCAAGTGGAAGCCAGGTCACCTGCTGACTGGAGCTCAGTCACATACATTGGCTCTTAGTCACATGCGATCAAGGGACAGTGCCACCTGTCAGCCAAGTGAATGAGCCACCTTGGATGTCGAGTTCTAGCAAAAGATCTAGTGCCTCACACCTAGGCTGTGTGACTGTGATGGCATGAAAGACTTCAAGCCAGAACTAGATTCAGTCAAGAACCATAAGAGATAATAAATTAAAAAAAAATGTATAACATGAGCAAATTATAGTTTGTATTAATATCTTAATTTTATAGTCAGTACTACACCCGTCTGTTCAAACTTCAACGAACTAAACTTGTGTGTGGCGGCCTCTTTCCTGAACTTTGCCCCTTGCCCCTTGGTTATTCCTTAGCACCCCCCGTATGGAGCCAGTCCTCACTCCTGATGACTTTTAAGGTTGGTGCTGGCAATGGAAAGGCCTGGAAATCTGTAAGCCACTTTCTCTGAGAGCTGAGGGTCCAATCTAGAAGAGGAGACATTTTTTCCAAGGAGAAACCATTTATGCACTGCTAGGTCCTGGCATGGTAGTGAGTGTGGAACCATCTGTTGTTAAATGAAAATATTGTTTATTTTCCCTAACATGCGCTCAGGAGGCGGAAAGCTATCTAGGGTTTGAGCTGGTCTGAGCTCATAGGCATTTTTTTTCTTCAGCTTCTTTCAAAATAGTGGCGCTCAGGAGGACACATTTCTGCCAGTTTGGGAGCTGCCAAAATGAGCAAATCTAGTCTCTTATTTATTTTGGTAGTTAACATACTTTAGTATTTATCATACAGCTATCACGTGGGAATATCCATCCTCCTGGTGAGCTTGTCTGTTCGTTGGCCTGGGTTGAGAGTAAGATTTTCACATGGAGGGAACAGAACTGGGGCACGCGGCCCCTTTCTCCAGAACCTGCTGTGTCTCCCCTGAGATCCGCTGCCCAGGGTTGGTGTTCATGGAGGCTTCTCTTCCATTCTGGAAATTCTACCCATGAGTGGTGTGAGGGGAGGGGAGGTTTGGCAGGGAGTCAGCTGCCCACACACCTCAGGAAGGTACAATGTTCTTTTTTCATTTTGAAAGAGCAGTGTTAAACTTCCCAGCTTATTTTCAAAACTGAATAAATATTATACCTGAAAAGCAGAAACCTTATAACTCTTGACCGAGGCCATTTATAATCTAATTTTGAAGGAAGAAACACAGTGAAAACAAAAACCACATACAACAGAGCCCCCACGTTCATCCTCTCTCCCACCCTACCTCTTCACCTGTGGTAACCTCAGTTCTGTTATCACTGTCTGTTAGTTTGTTTTGTTTTGTCACTTAATCTACTTTGTTTCCTTATATTGTTCACATATATGAAATCCTTCAGTATTTGTATCTTTCCAGCTAACTTTGCTTTGTATTAAAAACTTCAACTTCTTCCACTACCTACAAATGGCAGCATTTTATCTTCCCATACAGTTGAACAAGATTCTGTATGTGGCTCTCCCAGTCTTTACAGGTGCCCTTAAGTTACCGCCATAGCTTAGCTATTGTAAGCAATGCTGCGGTGAACATGTTGGAGCACAGAATTCTTCAAACTGGCCACTTAATGTTAGAACTAAACATGGATGAGAGAAAGGTGGGCAGGTGGGGTGTGGAGAGAAAATGGACAGATGTCTGGAGCTCCCGGTGAGACTGTCACAGAGTGTCAAAATAGAGGTGGTGTTACTTCAGGGATGGTTAACCTGCTTGCTTTTGGGTTGTTTCTTACACTTAGTATAAAACGTTTAAGTAGGTTTTTTGAAAAGCTCTTTTGATCTGGACATAATAGTTAAAACATTTTCAGGAGTCTCTGGGGCAGCTACCCCTCACAGCCCTTCTGGAACACAAATTGCTTTCCGGAATGTTAGGCATAAGGTGTTGGCTGAAGTTACATCCTGCCCCTGCTACTGTCTCTGACTTGCTTTGCTCTGCTCCCTAAAACTTCATCTTTATCCTCAGAGTGTTTGGGCCCCCTGCTGAGAGTCTTTGGGGTTGAGACTGGCTCTGGAAAGGTCCCCTTTCACAAATTTGGTCTGTGTTTCTTATTCATTCATTCGTTCATTCAACAAGCATGTTGTCTGTCTAGTATGGGCCAAGCACTGTTTTAGGGACCGTGACATAGAGATGAGCCAGATACAATTTTAACTTTCCAAGAGCTTCCAGGCTGACTGCGAAGACTCTCAGGCAATCAGATGGTCTCTGTTAGGAAAGCCTTGGAGAGTCCTAGCTAGAAAAATGGCAGGAGCCAGGAGTAGAAACTGGGGCATGTGAGAATCAACGTAGTAAGAACGGAGATTGGAATTGCCAGTGTCTGAGGTGTGCCTGAAGGTTACTAACGTTGCCCTGGCATCTATAAAGACACCAGCACGTGGAGATGCTTAAGTTAATCCTGACATTTAAAAAAATGTGAGCCAAGTGATTAATGTAAGACATCATCACTCTGTCACCTTTGAAGCTCTGAGCTGTTTTTAAATGTGCTCCACTGTCACTTGTGTCTCTCGGTGGTAGCTTCTCTTGAATATGACTCACCCTCTTACACAGTTTCATCTGAATGGGTGGTAGTAACTGCCATTTTGGAAAAGTGACTTCCCTCATCTGTTACAGTTATTGAATCTTAATGTCATTGTTTATGTTGATTATGTTCTATAGAATGAGTTGCTCTCTGTTGGACTTACAGACATCCAGAGGTGTTTCTATTTATGAGGTACAGTATTTAATTTTACTTTATATTTTCTAGTTGTGGCGTTACCTAACCTGTAATTTATCATCTTAGCAAATTTAGCATTTAGTTCAGCGGCATGACATTATTTACAGAATCATGTGGCCACCACCACTGTCCAGTCACTGCAGTTTCTCTCCTTCCACCCTCCGAAGCACTCGCTCTGTTTTGTCTCTATGAATTTGAATACTTGGCCCCATATATGATCATCTTACACTTAAAGCTTTTTGGCGAAATAACTGTCAGACTTGAAATTGTGCTGGAGAAAGATTTTACAAGATGAATACTGAAAATTTTAATACATTTAAGTGTTCTGCACACAGATTTTTAATTTTCCATGAAATTGTAATTTATTCTGAAGCTGGCTATATCAATGCATTTTAAGTTATCATCCAAGAGGTCAAAACTTTTAGTCTGATAAAGACTACTGAAGGCTTAGGATAATTCGTGGCATAATAGGGCCACGAATTAAGTCCCAAGATCCTACCTCATCTACGTTGATTGACTTTTCCCTCTGTATGTAAAATTAAGTGTCTTCTAGCTAAAACAATCTTATTCAATTGTCATCAGCACAACTTCGTTACTGGCCCCCTTAATGTATAAAAAAAAGATAATTAATATTATGATGTATTTTTATAATCTACTCTTTTGACACATTTCTGAAGACAGTAAAAATATTATATTTCACTCACAAATATCTGAGAAATAACACTTTATACTTTAAAGTATAAAAATTTCTTAATTTAAGTAGTAAAAGCAACTGAGAAAGACAGAAAATTATAGCTTACATTATCCCAAACCTTTGTAAAAAATATATAACACAGTAAGATTATAGACATACACTTAGCTTCTAAATAATTTTATTGCCAAGTTATCCATGTGAAAATTTAATTAATAAAAATTATACATTGTAATAAATGCGATCTCTGTAATGACAAAATTTAGGCTTTCACAGCTTTCTGCTTTCACTGTGATGTCATCTTTGCCAGAATTATTTGGAAAAGCTCTTAACTCTTAGAATTAATTTCTTTATAGGAATTCTAGTTCTTAGGTTGCACTGAAGATAGAGGAACCTCATTAATTCTCACTTTGTTAATCCACACACCCTATAATTTCCACAAAAATTCTTTAGCAATATCATTTTACTTCTCAGGAAACATTTTATAGCCAGGAGCTCTAGGCAGATCTCAAATCACTAAGAATTCATTACTTTTGCCAAATATATTACAGGTCATTCATTAGCTGACTGTCATAAAGTATTATGGCTCAACTACATTTATCTAAATAAATCAGTAAGGCAAATACCATGACCCCAAACTCCTAAGTTAAAAAAAAAAATCATGCTGTGAACATAGTCACCTATATCCTTTCTATAGATATTTATCACAAAGTAGATTGTTCTAATGACACCCCCAATCGTTTGTCCTTCTCCCTTGCTGATCCTTCAGTCAGGATGGGGGACAAGTCAAGCCAACGTGGTGATTTGATCTGATGAATCATTTGAGACTGAAATGACATGGGAACCCTTTTGTGTCTAGGCTTCTGGAGGTTCTGGGGCTGACTTTTGTGCTTCGGGAACCCTGAGACAGAGAGGTAACCCTGAGAAAAAGGCCAGGATGGAAGACGTTCTGGAGCAGATGGACCAGCTCTACCCGATCGGCCCAGGAGTGGCCAGCTGGCCACGAGTGACCTGAGTGATCTTGCCTGTTAGCTTAACCCCTCTCTCTGTGGCGCTGGGTCTGATCAGCACCAACCACTAACTGTTAGCTCACCAACCCCTTGGCTATTGCAAGTTAAAACTGGAAAACCTTAGGAAGAAAGAAACATGGAGTGTCCAGGACCCGATTCAGTCACTGGGGAGCTGCAGTCCTAGACACCTGCCTCTGGTGTCCTCACAGGAAGCAGAAGTTTTGCAGGCAGCTTTACCTGAGTTCAACTTAGCTCTGACACTTGTTATTTATTTTTTTTAATTAATAAATTGTAATTGGTGTAGCAGTTTTAGGGTCATAGGGAAATGGAGTGGGAATACAGAGATTTTGCACGCATCCCTGGGCCTATGTGTGTACAACCCCTCTGGCTATTCACAACCTAACCTCAGTGATACTCTGTTACACCTGAGGACAGCTCACTGTCACTCAAAGCCCAGAGCTGACATTAGGATTCACACTGTGTTGTACACTCGATGAGTTCTGACAAGCCTATGTTATGTATCTACCAGTGTAGTGTGATACATGGTACTTTCACCGCCCTTTAAATTTCTTACTCTCCACTTTTCTTTCTTTTTCTCCAACCACTCCTCTTGCAAACACTAAATGTTTCCTGTCTCCATAGTTTGCTTTTTCCAGAATGTCATATAGTTAGAATCATGTGTATGCAGCTTTTTCAGGTTGATTTCTTTCATTTATAATATACATATCTTTTCATGGCTAAATGGCTCATCTCTCTGTCGTGCTGAATGATATTCTGCTGTCTGGATGTACCATAGTTTACATACCCATTCACCTCCTAAGTGACATCTTGGTCGCTTCAGAGTTTTGGCAAGTTATGAATAAGCTGCTATGAACATCTGTATGTGCAGGTTTATGGAAACATGATTTTTACTTATATTCAGTGTGGAAAGGAACATGATTGCTAGGTAGCATAAGATTGTTTAGATTTGTTTGAAGCTGCCAAACTGTTCTCTGGGCTGTACCATTTCACACTCCCACCACCAATGAATGAATTGTACATCTTTGCAAGAATTTAGTGGTATGAGTGGATTCTGATAGGTATGCAATGGTATCTCATTTTTAAAAATTTTGCATTACTGTGATAATATATAACATGGAACATCTTTTCATATACTACTTGGTATCTGTATATCTTCTTGATGAAGTGTCTGTTCACATCTTTTGCTCATTTATTTTGGTTGTTTATTATTTTGAATTTTAAGAATACTTTGTATATTTGGCATATGACTTTGGTAAATATTTCTCTTTGTGTGTGGCTTATCTTTTTATTTTTTTGATATTGTCTCTTAGAGAGCAGGAGTTATGAATTCAATGAGATCCAGCTTACTGGTGATTTCTGTCATGGATCCTGCGTTTGGTGTTGAATGTAGAGTCATAGCCATACCCAAGGCCACCTTGGTTTCCTACTAGGTTATCTTCTAGTTTTATATTTTTGCATTATACAATTAAGTCTCTGATATATTTTGAGACAGTCTTTCTGAAAGTTGTAAGGTCTGTGTCTGGATTCATATATTTTTCATGTCCATGACCAACTGCTTCAGCAGCATTGGTTGAAAAGGTCATCTTTTCTTCACTGTAGTAGTAGCTTTGTTTCTTAGTCAAATATGGGTTGGCTGTAGTTAAGTGGGCTCACTTCTGGACTCTATTCTGCTCTGTGGATCTACTTGTCTTTCTTTCACCAATGTCACATTATCTTGATTACAATAGTTACATGTTCAGGCTTGAACTCAGTCAAGTGTCAGGCCTTCCGTTTTGTTCTTTTCTTTCAATATTGTGTTGACTATTTTGAATCTTTATCTTCTTCATATATATGTGAAATCAGTTTATCAATATCCCAAAAAAAAATTTGCTGGGATTTGACAGAGATTTCATTTAATGTATATGATATTGAGACAAAGTGATAACTTTTCTTCTCCATGAACATAGAATACCTTTCCATTAATTTATTTAGTTTCATTTCATTCATCAGAGTTTTCCTAATTTTCTTCATATAAATCAAATACATACATCTTTAGATTTATACATTCATTTTGAGGGTGTTTATGTAAATGACATTAAACTTTGAATTTTTTAAAACTTTACTTGTTTGTTGATGATACATTAGATAGTGATTGACCTTTATTTGACATTTTCCTGTTTAGCTTTGCAGTAATTGCTTATTAATAATAGTTCTTTTTTGTTGGTTCTTTCAGATTTTCTACATAAATGAATGTGTCATCTACAAATAGAGTGTTCTCAGTACAGTCATGTGTGACATTCTGAGAAATGTGTTGCCAGGTGATTTCTTCACTGTGTGCATATCATCACTGGCTGTAGCAACAAGCCTACCTGGCACAACCTCCTGTATACACTCCGAGGCTGCATGGCACAGCCTACTAGAACCACCATCATCCACACGGCCCATTGTCCACTGAGACATCATTAAGCCATCCATTTATGCCTTTTCTTGTCTTATTGTATTAACTAGTGCTTTCAAATGAACTTAACAATGCATTGCTGTTGCATTGTCTTGATCCTTACCATGTCTTGATCTTTATGGGAATGCTTGGAGGGTCTCATCATTAAGTATGATATTAGTGGTAGGTTTTTGTAGATATTCTTTATAAAGTTGAGGAGTTTCCTTGTATTTCTGTTTTACTAAAAGTTTTTACCATGAATGAGTGCTGGATTTTGTCAAGTGAATTTTCTGCTTCATTCATATTTTCTGTTGATTATATGTATTAGCTGGTTGATATAATGAATTACATTAATTTATTTTCAAATGTTAGACCAGGCTTGTATACTTAGGATAAATCCCAGTTGGTTGTGGCATATAATCTTTTTATACATTGTTGGAGTCTGTTTCCTAGAATTTCATAAAGGATTTTTGTATCTGTTTATGAGAGATATTGATCGGTAGCTTTTTTTCCCTGTAATGTCTTTTTTCTGGTTTTGGTCCTAAGGTTACACAATCTCCTAATGAGTTAGGAAATATTCCTTTTGCTTATAACTGCTGAAGAGATTGTGAGAATTGATATAATTTCTTCCCTCACTGTTTTGTGGAATTTTGTGGACCCATATTGGCCTGGTGTTTTCTGTTTTGAATGTTATTAATTATTGATTCAATTTTAAAAATAGATATGTAGGACTGTTCAGATTGCCTGTTTCTTGTTGAGGTACAGTCTCATATTGATAGGCCCATGTGATTTTTCTTCTCTTTGAAGAACTTCTTTTAATTTTTTTTGTAAGATATTACTACTGGCAATAAATTCCTTAACTTTTTAAATTTCTGCTTCACTTTTGAAAGATAATTTGATGTAGTGTCTAGTTCTAGATTGCATTTTGTTTCTCTTAATACTCCTTCTTACTTGATTTCTGAGAAGTTGAATGTAATTCTTACCTTTACTCCTCTACTGGTAGGGTGTTTTTGCCTTTGCCTTAATTCAAGATTTTTCTTTATAATGATTTATGAAATTTGACAAAGATATACTCAGGCATAGGGTTTTTTTTTTGTTTGCTTTTTGGTATTGATTCTGCTTGGTATTGAGACCCCTAGATTTGTGGTTTAATTTGTGGCAGTAATTTGGGGGGATATTTTCACTTATTGTTGCTTCAAATGTTACTTCTTTTGCTTCCTCTTTTTTCTCCTTCTGTAACATTCCCATTGTCCTGTGGTACACATACACAGACAATTACATTTTGTAATTGTCCCACAGTTTTTGAATATTCTGCTCAGCTTTTCATCAGCCTTTTTCCTCTTTGCTTTCAGCTTCTACAGTCTTAGCCGCATGCTCAGATCTTCTTTTCTCAACTGTGTGCAGTCTACTAATGAGCTCATCAAAGGAATTTTTAAATTCCTATTACAGTTTTTTGATCGCTAATATTTAATTTTTAAAGAATTTCTATTATTTGCTTTTTTGAGGTGTCATTTTTATTTTTAATGTTGTCTATATTTTCCATTAAATCTCTTAGGGTATTAAATTGAAGTTCCTAGCTTGACTTGATGATGACTTCAACATCATTCTACACTTGTTTCAGTTCTAAAGCTTATTTAAGTGCTTCAAACTGTGCTTTTGTCTTTTGTATACCTTGTATATTTTTGTGGAAAGGTTGGCATGAACATCTGGGTAAAAGGAGCTGCAGAAGCTAGGTGATGAGACCGGGAAGATGGTGATGAGACCGGGTGCGGTTGAGGGGTGTGTTCTTAGTCCTCTCAGAAATGACGCCATCTTAGTTTTGTATGAGTCTGTGTTGCTGCACTGTGAATATCACCAGTGGATTTCAGCTATTTCTCCCCTCTTAACTGGGGCAGGATGAGTAGAGGGCTGGATTTGGCTATTTTCCTCCCCTCCACTGGGTTTCATCCTTTTTCTGTGAGTAGTTCTGTTGAGGGAAAAATGCTGCAGTTTATTTCAAAATGGCTCCTTCCTCGCATTTCTACCCAGCAGATCAAGGGGATTTTTCTCCTGTATTCACTGTGGAGATTTAGTTAAGCTCTCGGAGGGTATAACTCACGAAAAAACATGGATCGCCCTTTGTGATTCCCTGGAGATTTTAGCTTTGCGATTTATCCACACCAAGCCTTGTAGCGTGCTCAGTACAGGTCAGGTTTGCCTACCTCAGCTTGGACTTTGTGGGGGTTTCCGCTTGCGGGCTCCGCTGCTGTAAATTGTGATTCTCTGTCTGGGTTTGTCTGTCTCTTTTTGGGGTAACAGTTTGCCCTGTGACCTCATGTCCTTGATGTATCTGAGAAGATTGGTTGATTTTTTTCAACTTCCAGCTTTTTGCTCATTGTTAGGATGGTGGGGGATGTGGAACTCTGAATACACTGGACTACAAACTGGAATTCTGCAAAAGTCCTTACCAACTTTGGGCTTTTCACAAATGACTTCTGTTTGTGGACCGCCATGCTCTAGCCTGTAAGTGAAGACTATAGTCCTATGTGGCACGGTGGTCTTGAGAAAATGGCACCTGTGCCTGGGGAGACAGCCTACTCTGAGTTCAGCATTTCACTGGGACAGGGCTGTGGGGCTGGGGCTTGGCCTCTCTGCTCTATTCCCGCTCCCTTTTCCATCATCACGTCCTTTACCGATTGCTGGGAGTAGGCAGGTTTGTCCTTCCTACAGCAAGAACGCCCTTACTCCTAATGCTTCTGACTTTGTAGCATCAACTGCTGTTAAACCACAGCATGAGCTGATGACCCCACTGTGGAGAGGAAGCTGTGAGCTCCCTTCCCTTGGACCAGAGGCTTCAGGTCCACCGTGAACCTAAACAGCACAGCAGCAGAGAGTGATAAGGCAGCAGCAAATCATGGAACAATTTATGGAGAATGGAAAAGACTTGAGTTTCCCATTGGCATTTAAGCCGCATTCTAAGGCCCAGAGAACAGTCACTGTCAGGCACATTATCTTTGAATACAAAGGACAACAAAACATCATGCAGTCTGCTGTTCGGACCACATTCCTGTTGGTAACATTTTCAATTTTTTATTTTTCTCACTACCTGATGATGCTATGATTTCTTCCTCCAGGGGATGAAAGTACAGACCCTGCCTATTTCCCTGTTTGGCTATTATTTGAGGCTCTATTACAAGCCTCTGGCAGACGGCAGACACATAAACCTTTTCTTTTTAAGGCTTCCCGTGTGGGATTTGGTTCCCATTCATCTTCCTTCTATTCTGGTCATGGGCTGTGCTGAGGACAGACCCTAAGATCTCACTAATCTTGGGAATTAGGTTGAGGTTTCAGAACTTGTGATTGTAGAGTCAAATCATGCAGCCTTGGCAAAGCTGTGCCTGCCCCTATTATCTGAATTAAAAAACGTGGTGTCTGATTCCAAGCCGTGTGCTCATTCCAGAAACTGCTATGCTTCCTGGCATCATTGAACCCTTAGGTCATCGTAGTTGAAACTACAGCTTTGCTTTCTCCTGTTAACACCTAATAATGTGATCCTACATCTTTTTGGAATAGCACTGTCAATATGATGGTATTTTTGATTTGAGAAAAAAAAAAAAAAGCAACAACCTGTTTTTTTCTAAACAAGTCAGGGAGCCAGGAAGCAAGCTGACTTAGTGTTCATATAAATATTGCATGATTTAAAATTACAGTTCATTTCAAGATAAGCATGCATTTTAAAAAATCACTGTGTTACAGTTAGCCAAGGCTTGTGCCGTTTGCCGTTCTGATGACCGCTAGAGGAGTTTTGTGCCCTCACAGAGGGTCTGGGTCAGCAGAGATAGAAAAGCCCATGGTCCATTTAAGTTTTTATTATAAAATCACCAGGCATTTAAAGCAATGGTTACCAAATCCGTCTTCAGGCAGAAAGAAGCTGAGATGCAGCAGGAATCGTTATAGAAAAACACAGCACATGGATCACCTCTGTTCTCAGTCGATTTGGCCAGATTCCTGGGTTGAAGGCACTGGAAGGGAATTGTAGAGACACAGTGGAGTGGAGCAGTGATGTGGGGCAGGGGGGCCCTGAGTCCCTGTGTCCCGCAAGCCCTGTAGTTGGGTATTTGTGGGTGAGGGATGACTGTGGGAACCAAATCCCACGCGGGAAGCCTTAAAAAAAAAAAGGTTTATGTGTCTGCCGTCTTTCATCTGCCTTGTGACCGCTGGGGAAATGTCTGCCCCTCACCTGCCTGGGACAACCCCAGACTTTCAGGCTACCGGTCCCTCACCTATAAAATTAGGGGTTTGGATGAGATGATTTGTAAGGTCTCTTTCTACTGCAAAACCTACCAGTCTGTGACTATGATTATCAAATGAGATAACCTCATTTGATCTGAAAGTGGAATAGGAAAGCTGGGTGTGTCCCCGAGAGAGGACTGGATCACACTATCCTTTCAGCCTCTGTCAGCCTGTTCCTTTCTCCAAGGGTTTTTCCCTCTGTGCTCACTACATGCTCTGTCGTCGTCCATGTAGAACATTCGATGGAGATGACTAATGTGTGTGATAACACTCGAGCTGCATGGGTATGGAACAGAGCCAGAGGCCAGGCCTGGGAGAAAAAGTGGCATTTGCTGATTCCCCCAGCCAACATTTGCTGATTCCCCCAGCCGGCGAGCTCCTTCTTACTTGATGATACGATTGTCATGGTTTCAGGGCCACCTCTTGCTGCATCCCCTTGCATGCTCATCACCTCCGTTGCTTTTGTCAGCTTAGCTGTCTAAGCAGGGCCTACAACAGGGCCTCAGTAAACAAGTAGGCATTTGATGGGTAGCTATTGAGTGATACCCATCCATTCACAAGAGGAATAAGTGAGTGAGTGACCGAGAGAGATGAGGAGGAGAGGTGGGAGCTATGGTAAGCCTCGAAGATGGGGCTCCTTAGCCTTTGGCAGGGAGGTTGTGAGGAAACCTGTAAAAGCACAGGAGGCTGCTGACCATCTTCTGGCTTTGTTTAGCAAGAGAAAGGTCCAGGGGAGACTGAACACCTCCAATCCTGTCTTCTCCCTGGACACAGGAAGACTCTGAGGAGGCCATTTTGCTTGAGCTTTCTACTTGGACAACAGGGCATCGCTGGGTGGGTTAACACCGAAATTTCCTGTCCCAGCATTGTTTTAGCTCCAGTCATTAACAGCCTTAGCTGCCTTGGTGCATGGTGAGGGTGGGGGTGCCCTGCAGAG
The DNA here is from genome assembly GCF_000260355.1 of Condylura cristata. Taxonomy (NCBI): domain Eukaryota; kingdom Metazoa; phylum Chordata; class Mammalia; order Eulipotyphla; family Talpidae; genus Condylura; species Condylura cristata. Next base: position 85,005,733 of record NW_004567102.1, on the reverse strand, counting down.
GAAAGAGGGGGTGGCTCTGCAGTGAACCCAGGGGTCATCCAGTTTGGGGGTTGCTAGCTGGTGTTGGTTACACATGAAGATCCCCTGAGGAGCTTTTAAAAAATACTAGGGCTCTGGTCTCTGCCCCTCCCCCAGTTCAAACTTAATTGGTCTGGGAAGGAGGACTCAGGCACCACGGCTGGTTTACAAGTTCCCCAGATGATTCTAATATGCAGCCAGGCTTGGCACCACCCACCTCACCTACCGCTCTGTTTTATTCGAGAGGGAACCTTGGCCCAGAGAAATCAAGCAGCTTGTCTAAAAGTGACAGGCTGCTATTCCCTTCAGAAACACGTCAGGGGAGCTGCACAGAATTTCTTTGGGTTGACAATTTTTTCAGTTGGCCTGATTCTGTGTTGAATTAAATTAATGTAGGCTTAGAAAATTAAGTCATAGATACAGAGCAGACCTCGGTGAAGGGCAAGGGCCAGTCTGACTGACGGGAAGTCTGTGACAAAGCTACAGACACTGTTCCCATCAGGGCCCAACTTATCATGGAGACCAAAAATAATGACGAGGAGCCAGTCCGCGGGCCTCAAACAGTGGCGCTGAAAACGATGGACGCTGTAGGCGCTTGTGAGGAGATAGTGCTGGATTTGTTATTTCACGGGCAGATTGTGGCAGGGCCTGTGGTCTTGACACATTGTGCTCCCAGAGTCCTGGCGCACCAGGCAGGGCTGCTTTCCCTAGCTGAGGGATCCTTCTGAGGTTGGTCTTCAGGAAGAGCCACAATACTGCACCTGGAAAGCCAGGGCTCCCACAGAATGTAGAGAGCTCACGCTCATGCCAGAGAAGGAAATGCACAGCATGCCTTAGCTAGCAAGTTTAGTGGTGTGTCACTGGCATTTTGGACAACTGAAGCCCCACGGAAGCCTCTTCTAGTCAGGGATGCTAAAAAATCCCATGGAAGCCAAGTGAAATGCACAACTGAAAGACCCTGGAGAGTCGGGGAAGAGGAGGCCCACTGCCAGTGATCTTTCCTTCTAACGCTTATGGACGCCAAAGGAGCTCTGCCTTGAAGCCAGACAGATGTGGGGTTGAGCATCTTTGTTCCCCTTTTTATCACTTTCCTGGGTCCCTTGGTGACTGTGGGAAAGGACTGTGGTCACCCCTGTTGAAAGCAGCGACCCTGGACGAGAGCTGTGGTCAGTGGTTAGCGCCATCAATACCTCAGACCACCTGCAGGACGTGGGCAGTGGGGGAGACATCCGACAGGATGTTCCTGAGGAGGAGGGCTCATTCAAGACATCGATCCAGGTCTTGCCACACTGCTAAATTTGAAGCAGAGTCGCAGTAAGTTGTTTCACATACAACCAGAAAAAACTTCAAAAGCAATGAGCTGGGGAGGAGAACACAAGTGCATATCTTTCTCTCTTTCTGCTGGTGGACATAATTATTATTATTTTTAAAAGATTTATTTATTTATTTATTTATGCATACAAAACTGGGGTACAGGCCAGAGGTGTAGGGGTGGTGAGAGGATTCACCAGAGACAGAGTGGGGAGCAGCTCAGGCCGACTGATGAAGTACACTGCTGAAGGGAGCAGCGGGTGGGTCAGGAGAGGTCTGCCGTGCCATTGGGTCATCTCTGGGGTGGGGACTGAAGTCATGCTGAAGTGGCTTTAGCTTCTTAGTGCTGTAGTTGAGCCTGCTGCACCACCAGGGAGGGCCCGTGGACATAATTATTCAGTGGGCAAGAGCACCCTCTCTGGGAACTTGCTCTGGTCCAAAGAACATATAAGCACTAATTTTCTAACTGTGCATTCCTTGTCCTATAGAGAGGAAAGACCGAGGAAAAGGGATTGCTTCTTCTAGAGGAAATGGCCAGGCTCAGTGTGTCTCTTCCAGTGCTAACAGCCCACGTGCAGTGCACATATAACCGCCAAAAAACAATGAAATGGGGTGAGGGTTGGAGGGTGTTTCAGGTAGGTGGCGAGAGACGATGGGCATGTGGTATTTGAGCAGAGCGCTGAAGAAGGGATTCAGCTCTGTGGATCTGGGCAGGAGCAAGTGGCAGAGGGAATAGCAGGTACTGAGACCCTGAGGGCGAGTGACTGGCATCTGGCGTGGAGGTGTAACTGTGAGGAGGCAAAAGGCCCGGTGGTCAGGTGGTCAGGAAACCCAGGAGGAATCATGGAGGTGGGGTGTATGACTCTGACTTGGAGGTGGCTAGGGGGTGCTCTAACAAGCTAGCGTGATTCTCAGCCACCTGAGGGAAGAGTAATGAATGCCCTGACAGTCACAAGGCCTTCCACTGGGGAGAGGATCATGGATTTCATGGAGAAGATGGCCTGGTGGACAGAGGAAATGGCAGTGACGGTGATGTGGGATGAGTCGGTGTTACCCAGGGAGAGCGGTCAGGTTGGGACGTCGGCTAGTTCAAATTTAAGCAATGGCTCTGGACCCGCAACTTTATGATGTGCCCAGTCGCCCTTGTCACCGGCAGGTCCCACATCCATGTCAGCTCAGGAGACCGCTGGCCAACAGCAAAGGTCTGGATGGTTCAAGTATTCTGACGAGTGTCTTGTCCCTGCGTCCCATCAGATGTCTCTGCCACCTGCCCTGCTGGGACCTCCCTCCGCCATGAGCTCTGTAGTCAGTGTGATGCCAGTGGTGCCCGTGCTGTTCCTGGTCTGCAGAGAAGAGCAGCTCAGGGAAGCCAGACCTCCCCCTTTCTCCCCGTCTCACCGCCTGGGTGACCCGTCTGCAGGCCTGGTTAGGAGTGGGAGAACAGGTCCCCTGTAGTAAGTCCCCTCTATAATTCTCAGTCCCCTTGGCCTCTGGACATCTCTGAAAAGTCGACCAAGGAGGCGCCAACATTTCAACTTCCTTTAGTGCAGGCCACTTTTTTCTGTTTCTGGAAATCTGCACAAGCTTTTAGGGTCACTCCTGGCTGCTCCAATGAACACACGGAATCCAGAATTTCTGATCAATACACCCATGTCAACAAAATGGGCGCAATCTGACATCACCTCTCCATCCTGACCCAACACCCCAAGGTTCACGGCCCCTGGATCCACTTAATAACAGTCACAAAACCCTGTGGTTTACTGGTGCCTGTGGAATCTCCTCACGGACCCCACTTGTTCCTAAGCTCCTGAGACCTCGCAGGACTTGAGTCTGGTCTCCATCCAGAAGCAGTGAGGGGCGTACGGGCTCATCTTATAGAGAACCGGGGACCTGGTCGGGCAGCTGCCCAGTGGAGATCACTGTAGTGTCCTCAGCACCGGAAGAACAGACCAGGAAGAAGACCCCCGGCTACTGACAAAAAAAGTTTGTCAGGAAAAATCTCAAGTTTTTAGGCTTTGACCATGGCTCTGCTTTTCTTTTTCCTGTTGTCCTTCTTCATTTGTTCCACTGAAAGGTGGTCCGAGAGTAGCCACCGTCTTCTGTCCTCAGTGCGCGCACAGGACAGTGAGGGCTGAAAGTCATAACGTTAGCTTCCGTCGTTGAAAAGTTGGAGAGTCACAATTAGAAAAGGGATCCATTTGATGAACTATTTTTTTTCCAGATTATTTTTTATGGTGGTAAAATTCACAAAAGAATGCTTGATTTTAACAGAGAGCCTGGAAGCTTGTGAATTCAGCCTGCTTTGTGACTCAGCAAGCCTTTGTGTTTACGCTTTTCCAGGAATCTTGGCTACAGGCTACAGTCCTGTGGGGCTGTCCCAGAAGCTTCATGCCGTTGCCTCAGACCTCCAACTGGGGACTGGAACCCCAATCACATCATTTCTTTTGCCAAGTTCTGTAGCAAAGCAGCCAACTCTTATACTCCTGGTGTTCACCAGCATCAGTCATGGCTGCCCTTCTTGATTACCTGATTCCTGTCATGGACACTCGATGCCAGGCGTTTGAGGAGACCATCAGTGACTGTTTTGCGCTGCAGCCTGTGTGTCCTGGTCACCACTGGTGACTGGGCCATTAGAGCTTTTGAATCTAATCAGATCAAAGATCCAATTCTATAATCTCCAGTTTCAAGTAAAAAAACCCATTTTTCAGGTCCTGGTCCCTTGGGACCACATCGAGTTGTTCTCTTATCAGGTCGGGTTGTGTCAGAGAAGCAGAATGGATGCCGTGTGCATGTCTCACAGCAACTGGACCATGCACGATCATAACAGCTGGGGAAGGAGCCAGTGAAGGCTGTTGCCTCTGTGTCTGCTGGGGGCAAAAGTTTGAAAGAAAAGTTGGATGTGGAGCAGAAGAAATCGAGGGAGAATTCGAACCCGAGCAGACAGTCTAAACCCCAAGGACAGGAGTAGCTGACGCCTGCCTCTCGCCAGCACCGACTTGCACGACAGACACCTGCAAGGCCAGTATGCCACGCCGTGGTGCTTGGCCCAGGGATCAGGGACGCTGAGGCAGCAGGCCCTGGGCTGTGAGAGCTGGGCCCACGCACAGCCCACGTCCATATAGAGAGTAGCACCTCTGCTGTCACCGTCAGACGGTGAAGCCCGCTGCTGTCTCCTGCCCTGCACACCTCTCTCGGCGTTCTCCGAGTGGCCAGCCTAACCTGGAACCCTGCAGGTTAGGACATTCTGGGCTTGTAGCTCCACTTGGCTGTGTTGTCCTATTACAAAACACCCACAGGAGAGGCTTGCAGAGGGGAGGAGGGGGCTTTGCAGTAAGCCTGAGAGTGAGTGGGAGGTGAGCAGGCAGCCAGCGACTGTTGCCGCGGGTCAAGCATGTGAAGACACACAGGAAGAGGGGTGTTTTCCACACTTGCCCAACCACAGACTCCCACACCCCACCCCACAGAGCAGCTCTAGGGGAAAGCGCCCGGCTGTCGGGGCAATAAGACCCAGGTGACTTGTGACAGAGCGGGTTTATAAACCTTGTCAAGGAGGTACAAAGATGGTGTCATTTCGTGTTTATTTTTTCCTCGTATTCAGATGAGAACCCCAAGGTTGGAGGGGAAGAGGGACCGCAGAATGGGGAAGGTGCAAGAGGACAGTGAGTGTTGTCAAGGGGTGATGGCCTAGGCAGAAACGGGGTGTCTTCACCCTGGTGTGAGGAGCTGGACCCACCCCGGGGACTTCTCCGGGTCTGCTGGAGCTCTAACGGGTTAAAATAACCCATGGAACCCTCTCAACAATGGGCCTTCCGTTCAGTTTTGGGATATCCATTTCTAGGCTACCTTTATATATTGTTCGAATAGGAATTTCACCTTTCACACAAGCCTCATTTCCTCTAGTGCCCATTGTCTGTCATCTCCTAAACAAGGAAGAAGAGGCAATTGCGCACATTCTCGCACCATCCTCTTCTAGGGTTGATGGAGTTCAAACAAGTCGGGCTTTAGTATTTGGGTGCAGGGGCCACTAAGTGTTTCTGGAGGTTTCTAGAGGCATAGTTGCCATTCAGTGGCCCACGAGCATCAAACATCAGAGGAAGGGATTGGACCCTGGAGGTGGATCAGCTTGGGGCAAATCCCTCCTCACTTTGGGTGACTTTTCACCTGCAGGCCGGTTTCCTCAGGTGTCTGTGGGCGCAGGGCTCCAGAGCCAAAGGGTTGCTGGAAGCAGCCCGGGGCTCCCAGGCAGTGCTGTTGCCAGATTCTCTGGGAAGGTCAAAGGGAGATTTGGGAAACAGTTGATTGAGTCCAGCTCTGGTTGCAAAACGCATCCTTTGGGAGCTAGTGAAGGTGTTTTCTGGTGAAGCTGGCATCTTTGATGGGACCTGGAATCTTCTCGGGCAGGTCTGCTCACTCCTGTGGGTTCTCCCTCTGTGGCTTTCCGTGTCCCCTGGTTTCCGGGCGCCACCAGCGCACCCATCTGCCGCTAGCCTGGGCCCTGGGGAGCACGGCCCCGCCTCCGCTCAGCCTCCCCCTCCCCCCACCCCTGGCCTGTGCACTGTTCAGCCTTTACAACAACGGGGTGTGGGGCCGTGGTGACCTGCCTCGGCGAGCCTGGAGCAGACAGCGCCCTCTCGAGGGCGGCGGCGGCGGCGGTCACCGCTTCTCTGCAGACTCCTCTCACCTGAACAGGAGCCACAGAAGGTGGAGGCGGGCGGAGAGGGAGCCGGATCATTTGTCTTTGCGTTCTGGTTCCCCTCGGCCAAGTCTCCCTGCGCCCTTAAGCAGGGACCGAGGCCAGCAGCAGCCTTTCCCGGCCGCCCAGATATATGGAACCTCCGGGGTTTTCGCGCCACACCTCACCTGTGTGATGGAGATAAGGGAATTTTATTAGTTTGGAATTAATTTGGAATTAATGGTTTGTCTTAGTGATGAGTCGTATTCTTTTCTTTCTCTCTTTTTTCCTTCTCTGGAGGACAGAGAGGCTGTGAGGAATATTTTATGCCTGGGAAGGCTGTCTTCCCTCTGCTGAATTGAAGAAGAAAAACTTAGAACCTCGGCGGTTGTAAGATTTCCCTGCTCCCAGAGGTCGGAACATCCACGTGTGCAGTGCTTTTGATTAGATCTGCTGCTTCGCCCATGGCGCTTATCCATAAAAACACCCCTTCCTACATACATCACCTGAGCTCGGATACATGATGCCTTGCTTCTTTGTTTCTCTCCCTCTTTTTGCCATCAAAGCCAAACAGGGTGGTGTTTTCCTTAGTAAAATCCTCCTCCTTTTTGGCTCCATGCCTGGCTCTTCCCAAGGTGCTGGGAAAGAAAGGAAAACCTCAGATCGGTTCCTTTTGTTCTTGACTGATACCGGGTGGAGGGAGAATAGGGTGGCTTGCAGTTGGAAACACAGAACGACCTTCAAAGAGTTTTAAGAAAATGGGATCCACTGGTCTTCGTGTGGCATGGCCCCGTGGGTGGCAGGCCTATTATTTATTTATTTAATTCCTTTTTGGGTGCCAGCACCTAGCACAGTGCCTGGCACACAGGTGTCTGGGACCTGCAGGACAACGACTGCTGATGGTCTAACAGCTCGTGGGCTGAGGGAAGCCGCGCATTAAGCTGAGCAGTGTTCGTCTACCTGTCAATGCAGCACATTTATGGTCACACTTCTCTACTGGCAGTGCTTTTCTCCTGGTGTGTGCTGTGGCATAAATCAGTCTCAACTTTGCACAACCCCAAACAAGAGTTTTATAGGAGCAGGAAAATCAAAGCCGTGCTTTCTTAATTATAGCACTGGTTTGAAAGCAGTTATTGACCTGTAGCATCTCATTATTTGTCTTTCTGTCCATCCATATATCTGCGTGTCTAATATAGTCAAGAGGTCAGATAGGAACACAGGCAGAAATATGGAGCCTCTAATGGAACTGATAAGAATCGGCATTGACCCGGAGCTCTGTGGCTGGCTCCTTTTCCAGCACCAGAGAGAACCAAGCCAGCCGTTCGGGGCAGAAGGCCCTTTCACACAAGGGCCTTGCTGATGTATGTGCAAAAAAACCACCTGCTTCTACAAGTATGTTTTAGGAAATGGAGACAATAAAAGGCAAAAAAAAAAAAAAAAAAAAAACGAAAGAAAGACTGGAAGAAACGAACACCATCTTACACATTTCTTCAAAGGAAAATTCATCCTGTTCTCTCTGCCGGTGCAGGAGGGCAGCTGTGGAGGAGAAGCCTGTTAAAAGAACGTATTTGTGTGCGGAACAAGGTCATGCACTTATTGGCTTTCTGCTGCTAGGCATCAATACCGCAGACAAGGAGAATCCGTTTGCTTTCGCTCGACCCTGGTTCTGCACGTGAGGCTGTGGCATATCACATTTCTCTAACGCTAGAGAGCCGGAGTCCAAGGGCCCAGGCCGGGGGTCAAAGTGGGAGAAGAACCAGCTGGTGGTTGTGAGAAATAAATGTTCTCCAGAAATATCCTCGCCTTCTGAGCCGTCCATCCGGATGGAGGCGCAGGGGCAGGACAGGGCGGTCGGCCTGTGTCTCTGAAGCCGGGTCTGTTTCATAGGTGATGTCCATAGTGTTTCTCTGATTCCTTCTCTCCTGCGCCAGTCTGCCCCGCCCTTGCAGCCCACCGGGTGGCCTTTGAGCCTTGCCCGCCCCCGCCCTCCCTGAAGGTGGCCCTGTGTTCACCCAGCGCCCTCGGGGATGAGTCTCCACGTAACAACATTTTCCAGCCCACTGAACTCCGTGTCTCTGAGCACCTGAATTTAGCCTGTTTTCATCATTTCCAATTACAATCTTTCTGAAATGTTTTAAACGCTGTTTTCTTGAATAGCTTTGCTCACACGATATGTTTATCTCAGCAATAAACTTGGCGTGGGGAGCGCTGGTGGGCCCCGGCTCAGGCTGTCTGGGAACACCGCTGCCCTGCAGACCCTCACGAGTCCCGTGCCCCCAGGACCGCTCATCCCCCACCACTCATGACTTGATCTGTGTCAGCTGCAGCTTCCGTACTATCTCCGAAGGAGAGAGCGCGCAGTGCCTGCCTCGCTGGGCCGCCATGAGAATGAGATGAGACAATGTCTGTGGAGCTGAGCAAAGCAGTGGCATCTGGAAGGTTACTCACTGGCCTCGTGTGAGGAGCTGCGTGGCCACCACAATGCAGTCAAGGAGAAGTGCGCCCCTGTGCATGAACCACTGTGGCACATACTGTCTCTGGTGCAGGCTCATCTAATTTCCTCGTTACCTGTGGTGCCTTCTGGAGCCATCCACGGACACCTGGGGGCGGCACTGCCGCTCAGCGCTCAGCTTCTCTCTCCCTCCAGCACCTGGTTCCCAAATGCGTCCCCTGTCTTTTGTCAGGTCAAGCTATTGTTCTTCAGAAAAGCTTTATTTCTCCTCAGTGTGTCCTGTGGCAAGTGCAGTGTTCTCTGGAGGGGAAAGGGTATGGACCCATTGTTTAATGAAGTCAAGACCATCCGCCACCAAACCCCGGTGGCAATACTCTATTTTTTTTTGGAAAATAAAGGGATATCTTGGTGCCTCAGGGGTCCTCTTCTGGGAAGTACATCTGTTCCATCCCGCCTCAGACACATGTCCCAGTGGTGAGACCCTATAATTATCGCCTATATGGACTTTGGCCCCCAGCCCCTACAGGACAGGCCGCTGTGGAGATTCAAGACTTTAGACACGACACTCTCTGACACACAATAAGGAGACTGAATTTTCAGATCCGATCAAACAAGCAAGTAGATCTTTCATTTCTTCTATCAAGTGTGTCTGTGTATCTCTGTGGACATAATTGTGCCCTAATTTAAAAAAAAAAAAGATGTAACTCACTAAAGAGGAAAAAAGTCAATAAAAGCCCTCCAAACTACCCAGCATCTTTCTGGACATGTGTGGATGGGAGCCCAGAGTCGGAAAGTTGAGGACAGATTTGCAGCTGGCTGAGCTGGGAGGGGAGGGCGGGTCCAGCAGGCATGAGCGCCTCCGTGTGTGTGTGTGTGTGTGTGAGGGGGGCACAGGCTGCCATGGCTCCATCCAGGTGTGGACACTGTCCCCAGGACGAGTACGGTTGGCAGCACTGAGGGTGAGGGGTGGGCAGGAATGTGGGGGGTGTGGGGGGCTGCTTCCCCCCCGGGGCTGGTGTGGGCAGGTCCTCTGGGAACTGCCATCGGGGGCTCCTGGGTGTCTGGGGCTTTCTTCAGCCCTGTGCTCATGCGCCCCATCCCTCTTTTGCCTCAGAGTGCCTGCTGCTTCCATCCAAAGCCCACTCCTTCCTTCCTCAGGAGACACTTCCTTGAAGTGGCTATTTTGCTGAACGCATAACTGGTGATTAAAGCTGCTCCTAGCAGCAGGGAAGCTCCATTTCTTAACTTCCAACTGGAATCTGCATTTAGTCATCTCTAGAGCTTCCTTCCCTTCCGTTTCCTGTGCTAAGTGGCCAGTTGAGGTCTAGTGTGGTGTCCAGCCTGCCCCTGGGCTGCCCCCACCAGTGCCCTGTCTCTGCTCACAGTTGTTCTCATCCTGCAGGACAGAGCCCGCCCCACGGGCCGCCTTTCAGGCATGTGGCCTCTTGGCTTTGCCAAAGAAAGAGAATTACACGAAGAGTAATTTTAACACTAAGAAAAGGTCTTTGGGTTTCTGCAACATATAGGATTGAAATGGTATAAATCAAATCATGTTTAAAGGGAGCCAGAACACTTGTTCCTAAAGCTTCAGATGGCGAGGACTTGACGCTCTTCCCCAAGCCGGGAGAGGAGACAGACCTGTGAAACGCGTGAGCCAGCGACAGCTTTATCACCAGCGGGGATGGTGCTGCCCGAAAGGCACAATTTAAACCCCAAGCGTCAGATCTGCAAAGAAGATCGTGCTGTCGAACGGAGTGTGATTGGATCTTGCTGGGTGTTTTCTTTAGTAGCTGTCTGGATGTGTTTCTTTGCTTTGTCAACTCTTGCTCAAGACCAGGTTAGTGGAACAAGTACCAATGGGAGTTCTTGTAGTGGCTAAAACGATATTCACCAGTCCAAGTGTTTTCTTGCTTTGAGACTTTTGTTCTTAACTTCCCCCTGCCCCAGTTTTCTGTGGCCAGTTTTGATCAATTCATGAGCAGCACTGCTTGGGACCTGGGTTTAGCATTTTGTCCTGCAAAAGGACTCACTGCAAAGAATTTTTGGTACATTGAAAAATAATTTTGTAATGCAAATCATAACCTCTGACTTCGCGGTTCTGTAAGTTTTAAAGTGTGTGTGTGTGTGTCCTTCATTCGCTACAGAGAGCTTCATTACTTATAAAGTAACCTCTGACTTCTGAGACATAGTTCAGATAATTTTGCTAGAGTAGAATGACAATTTAAGAGGCATCACAGAGTACAACACAATGTGTAGTCCTGAAAACACCTGCTGCTTGTGTTAGCATCCTCTGGGGGTGCCAAGGATGTCCCCGGGACATCCTTCCTGCCTGCCGATCGACCATTGTGGGGGATCCAGGAACATGCACTGAACAATATTTCAAGTGATTTGTGCACACTGCAAACTCTGGGAACTACTGAGCTGGTATTTGACAGGGAAGGCTCTGAAGTCACACGCTGCCTTTGTCACCTATTTGACATGTGGGGACCAGCAGGTGTGTCTGCCTCTTGAGAGGACGAAAAATATAATGTGTGCCAGTCTTGTGTGTGAAATGTCTGGCTCAAAATAAGGGCCTGAGACATAATAGATGTTGTTGATAGCCTAGGGTGACTTCTTAATATGACTTCACTAAGATATCTTTCCAACGTGCAGACATTTTGGTGTTGACGTAGGTTAACATGTGGCTGTATTTTGTGCCCTGTGAATGCATATTCCAGGAGCTGAGTTCAGGTGCCTCGGCCCCATAAGAGGGTCCTTGGGGAGCCACTGGACCCAGACCTGCACAGATCGACAGTGGCTCACTGGGGACAAAGGGCCTCCAAGATGGGCTATTGGCATGTCTGTGAGTACTGGATTTGGATGTGGGGGTGCGTTCCTACATGATGGCCCAGATAGCTTGTTCTTGTGGCCTTTAGTTCTGTAAACAGGACATGTCAATGAACAGGAGCGGCAAAGGGGTGAGAGGAATATATATGGAGTAACTAGTTGCCCGTTAACGGTGGTAGAAGTCAGAGATTTCTCTTTCCCTTCTCCCCTTCCTCCCTCCTAATCTCTGCATCCTGCCCCACTTGTTATATTGCACAATTTTTACAGAAAAGGATAAATTCCTCTCGACCTGAGGTCCTCCCTAGGTATTTTTCCTAGGTATTCTTTGCTTTAAGCTTCTACCTGAAACCTGTATTTCCTGGCTCTTTGAAAAGGAAATTTGCTCTTGATTCTAAATATTCTGTTTGTCTTCAAGAACAGGCTAAATGCTCGCCTCAGTCACCACCACTTCTTGTCGAATGTGATTTTTTACATTTACTTCCCCTTGAAACCACATCATTTTCTGCCACTTCTCATAAGGCAGTCAAGCTGGTAACTATTTTTTGATTCTACTTACCAGCCTCCAGGTCGCTTCCTTGACAAATGATTACTGAAAATAGAAGCTAGGCCTGGGCAAGCTCTCTCTTACCTTTCAGTTTTTCAGTTTCTTTACAATAGTTCTTGCCAACCTTTTTTTTTTTTTTAAATTGAGATCTTATTTCTATTAAAAAGAATATTGTAAGTACACCCTGCCCTGATCTGTGGTATATTCAAGTGTCTACATCTGTACACATGTATGCATGATGTGCTGTACCGTTCATGAAACAGACACACAGACACATAGGAGAGTATTCCATAAATATTTTAAGCTTAAGCACACTTATTATACCTTAGCTGAAAAGCTGTGATGGTTAAATTTCATGTGTATATTTCACTGACAAATATACTTGGTTACACATTATTATTTTGGATGAATCTAGGAGGGGTGTTTCTGAATGACATTAAGATTTTAATTGGGTGGGGGAAATAGAAATTGGTAAAAGTGCACAATTTTTAGTTATAAGATGAAAAAGGTCTGGCATAGTTACTATCATTGATTATACCATGTCGTGTAATTGACATTTATTAAGTATATCAAACAAGAATTCTCACATCCCCCCAAATATTTTAGGTGATGGATGTGCTAATTAACTGAATGGGGGGGCCTTTTCCAATGGATCTGTATATCAAATCATCATGAATGCACTTTAAATATCTTACAAGTTCATTTTTCAATTTTACCACTGAAAAAAAAAGGCAAAGCAAAGCAAAGCAAAACAGAAAACAACTGAAAAACAAAAAGAAAAGCATTCCTTGGGGAGATCAAGTAAAGCAGACTGCTCTCCCCATTGTGGGGAGGCCTCACCCTAGTACGGGGGGCCTAAAAGCGCACAAGCTGGGTTAGGGGAGCCACCTTTTCTGCCTGACAGTGTGAGCCAGACCTCTGCCTCTGTCCTCAGCTCGGGCGAGCACCATGGACTCCCCGGTTCCCAGGCCTTCCACCTCGGGCTGCCTGTCTACCCCCGCTTCTCTGGCCCCCCAGTTTGCCCATGGCAGAGTAGGAGATATCTCGGCCTACACTGGCACTTGAGCGGGTTCCTGATATATCGTCTCTTGGTCCAGGGGACTAATGCTACTTTTACACTGCTAAAATATCCCCAAATCAAAAGATATCGTTGCGGTGATGTTCATTACGGTTGAGGGAACTCCAGACGTGGACCTGGAGCTGAGGAGGTTCCAGACTTTGAGTTGCAGCTATGATGTGCTGAGCCCTCGGCGGCCCTTGAGAGGAAGCAAGTGTATTCTGCCTGTGGGAGGGCTGTGGATCAATGGGGCCAGCAAGTCAGAGGGCCACGTGTGGTGCCCAGCCTCCAAGGAGTCTCCAAAGTTCTCACTTCTGGATATTCAGATGTGTCCAGTCTCTTCCCACAGGAGACTGGGGTTGGTTTGTTGACCAGTGGATTATGGTGGGAGCAACAGGGTGTGCTGCCGGAGTCTAGGCCGTGAGAGATTTCAGTCACTCCTGCCTCGTCCTTGGAGTGTGAGGAGACCTGGCGGCTGCCATTTTGTGAGGAGACCTGTGGAGAGTTCTGCTCTGGTTGTCCTAACAACCAGAACCAACTTGCCAGTGAAGCAGGAGTCTGTGAGGTGGAGCTTCTGCTGCAGGGCGACCCTGCAGGTGACCGCTGGCCTCACCAACAGCTTGACTGCAGCTTCATAACAGTCTCTCAGCTAGAACCACCCAGGTAAGCTGCACCCAAGTTTCTGACTATAGAAGCTGAGAGATGCTAAAGGTTTGCCATGGCCTCATGCCAATAAGTTTTGGGGTCACTTTCCGCATAGCGATAGATAACCAATGAGGTTTGGGTGTTTCATGGTCTACTTCTCAGACACGACTAACTTCTTGTTGTTTTAGTCTTGTTGGCGATTAACGTGTTCAGACCAGGAGTGGATGTGCTGGTTCTGCTGTTTTCATGTTCACTTGTGTTTGTGTTTCTGGTAGTTTCTTCCATCTGTGGCTTCTTTGTAGAAATCTTTCAAGCCACTTGACTGGTCTGTGTGAGCGTTACATACAACCTATAATGTATTACATATAAACTGTTCATACAGTTACCCACACTATCTACAGCGTTACAGACAAACTGTCATGGGTTATACCCTGAAAGCAGGTGTGAGAATGAGGACTCAGATCAACATGTCTCCATCCCAGGGCAACCTCTTTCCATTCCCTAGGGGACCACGATGTTCTGATAGCAGATTGAACAAGGGCACCAGTGGCAACCTGTATATTAGATCTGAATGGATTAATATCTCTCTGGTTTTGCTTTTTTTAGTGGTCACACCATAAATACAAGTACTGAGCATTTTTTTTCACACCCCAAGATTCATCTTGGATTCAATCCACTTTGTGGGTCATTGTTTTTGAGCAAGTGTTCACAAGCCGCTACCTATTTTTGTAAGTGCTGTTGCTAGCTGCCTCACTCACTTGTATACATGCAACCTTCGGTGGTTTCTATGCTCGATGGCAGAGTTGAGTTGTAACAGAGACAGTGTGATCTTCAAAGCCAAACTGCTTGCTCTTTGGGCCTTTACAGAAAGGTTACACCTTTGCTTCAGAAGGTGGATGGAACTTGAGGGGCTCCAGATGTCGAGCGTGGGGCCTGAAACTTAATTCATTTGTTCACTCAGACAGGGGCACAGTGGAGCATAAAAGTCACCTGTGGACTTCTGAGAGAATATATTTCTGTGTCTGCCCTTGGCAGTGTAATTCTGGCTGAGGCTCAGGGCTTGGCTTTGATTCTCCCAAACAGACTGCATCTAGAACTCAGATACAACTTGAATGTTAAGGGAACCAGCAGGGATCTGGCAATGAGAGTGACTGGGTATAGCTGGGGTGTTTATTCCGTGGTGTTTTATATTCTGTGTTTGATGGGAAACAACATTAGCCTTCTTTCTACCTTGTCGATCTTAATGATCATCCAAAGCTTCTGCTCCTTTCTTTTTCCAGAGCCTTCAGACTTGCTTTTTCTTGCTTTTAGATTGCTTTTCCTTTGGATCTTGACTTGATTGTACCTTCTTTTTTCCCCCTAAAGATTTATTTTATTTATTTATGCATTCAAGAGCTGGGTTATAAGCCAGAGGTGTGAGGGTTGTGTAGGGTAGGAGTGAGAGGCTTCACCAGAGACAGAGTGGGGACAGGACAGGTGGATCTATTGAAATACACTGCTGAGGGGAGCAGCGGGTGAGATAGGAGAGGTCTGCTGTGCCATGTGGGTCAGCTCCCTGCCCAGGGATTGAACTTGTGCTGCAGTGGCTGCCAATAGCTTCACAGTGCTGAGACTTAACCCCTTGTACTACCAAGGAGGGCCTTGATTGGTACCTTCTTATCCAACCTCTTGACCTAGTCTAAAATGGCACACTGCTGCGCTGTTACTCTCCAAGTCATTGTTCTGAGTCACTTCTTCTTATACTAGTCAAAATGTCTAAATTATATTTATGCATATCTTCTAGGCAATAATCTATGAGAATGCAAGAATGGAAGAGGAAGGACCCTTGTCTATATTATTTGTCAACCAGTGCCTGACCCCAAATTTGACTATTTGAGAATGAACAGGAGAATGTCTGATATTATCTGAAGTCTGGTTGTAGAATGGACATTGCATTGTGGCTCATAATTCATATGATTGGCAGGTGAAAGTCTAAGATCCAAAATAAACACATTGCTTTTTTCCTTCTCTGGATTCTGCAGCAGTATCAATTAGATCAGTGTTTTACCCATCCAATGATTTATAAAAAAAAATAACGACAGTATATCTGTTTATTTCTAAAATCCCTAGTATTTTTTTTTAATGCTGCCTTCTTATTCCCTTTCCCCCAACTCCCTTACTTTTCTGTTCCTTTATTATGACTTATAGATGATCTTTTATGTCTTAAACATTTGCTTGACATTTCTTCAGCTTATTCTATTGTCTGTATCTATTGGAGAACATATTTCTGCACTTGCTGCCTCTGCTCAGGATTCTGTGGTGACTCATCCCCCTCTGATGTTTGTCATGTTTGAGTGGTAGCTTGTCTTTTGCAGGGGTTGTTCTCGGCGGTGACATAGGTTCCTGATCAGGCTCTCATTTAACTAGTCTTGCTTTCCTGCTGCAGCCCTGCTGGGTTGCAGTGATTCTAAAGGGTTTTGTTTTTCATTGTTTGAATTATGGTAAGATACATGGAACATACAACTTATCACTTAACCATTTTTTTTTTAAGATTTTTATTTATTTGTGCATACAGAACTGGGGTATGGGCCAGAGGCTCAGGGGCAGCGAGAGGCTTCACCAGAGACAAAGTGGGGAGCAGGACAGGCAGATCGACGAAGTCCACTGCTGAGGGGAGTAGTGGGCAGGTCAGGAGAGGTCTGCCACGCCATGTGGTCACCTCCGGGGCAGGCGGGAATCGAACTCAT
>NW_004567102.1:84960536-84989382 GCF_000260355.1 Condylura cristata | reverse complement strand
ATCAGTGATTGGTCATAGAAGAATGAGCAAGGTCATTTTTTCCCAAAGATTTCTCTTATCATGAATGGGTGTCGATTTTTACCAAACTTTTCCTGCACAGATTGATATGAGCATGTGACTTTTCTCTAATCTGTTAAGATGGTAGCTTACATGATTTGATTTTTGGTTGTCAAACCAACCTTGCATCCCCAGCATAAACCTATTTAGCTGTGGTCCATATATATTTTTTATGTTCCTGAATTTTGTTTTCTAGTATTTAGTTAAGAATTTTTATATCTATGTTCATGGGGATTATTGGTCTGTAGTTTCTCTTTTTCTGATACTACCTTATTCTTTTTGAACACAAGTGTCATAATATAAACTGGGACATGTTCTTTCTTCTGTTTTCTGGAAGAGTTTATGTGAAATGGAAAGCTTGTCAAAGCTACGCATCTTTTGCTGGGAACCAACAGGAAAGGGGCAGACGGAAAGAAAAGAGCAAAATCAAAATCGAAGTAGACACAGCCATTGCCAACCTCCCCATGGGTCTCTCACCCACTGGTTCAAGTGTCTCCTTCTGTATCCCTAAAGTCTCTGCTGCCAGCCCAAAGCCAAGAAGCAGCCACATCTTTTCCACGTCTCTGCTCTTTGCCTCCTCCGCATCCCCTTCTTCTCTGTCCTTAGCTTCTTCTCTCCCCTCCAGCTTCTCCTCCTCCCTGCTCAGCTCCACCCTTCCTTGGATGGTGCAGGGAACCTGGAGCCTCTTCCCTGGGTTCCCTGGGTTCTCTTCACAGCCCCCTGTGACAGTCCTCCGGTCCCAAGGTCTCTAGTAAGTCTGCTTCCTTCTTTCCCTTCTCTCCACTTTTCAGAGTCTTCTAAGGTTCGATATATTTAAACACACACTGCTGAGGGGAGTAGTGGGCAGGTCAGGAGAGGTCTGCCACGCCATGTGGTCACCTCCGGGGCAGGCGGGAATTGAACTCATGCGGAAGTGGCCTTAGCCTCCAGGTGCTGTGCTTTAACCCACTGGAACACCAGGGAGAGCCCATCTTAACCGTTTTTAAGCCCATAGTTCAGAGGTGTGAATCTATTCAATTGCTGGGCAGCCTGTCTTCAGCCTGTCTTCACTTTCACCTGGGAAAACATTAAATAATGATGCCCTATTTTGTTCCATCCCTCAGTTTCTGGCAGTCACCGTTATTGTGGAATTTGTTTTCTGTGAGCAAAATTCTAGTAGGTATGTTTCTATGAGTTTGACTATGCTAGGTGTTGGTGGAATTACACATTATTTCTTTTTGTGATTGGCTTAGTTCACAATTACGTTATAATGGGTCAGCATTTCCTTCCCTTTTTAGGGCTGAACAATATCCCACATGCATATATACCACATTTTGTTTATCTGTTCACCCATGGATAATCATTTGTATTGCTTCCAGATTTTGTCTTTTGTAAATGATGTTACCATGAACATGGGCATATGCATATCTCTCTCAGATCCTGTTTTTAATTCTTCAGCATCAATACCAACTAGTGGATTGCCACGTTAATGTATGTATTAATATATGCTGCGCTAGTGCATGTATTAATTTCTCAGTGGTGGGACTCTCTCACCACGGGGAAAGTGCAGATTTGTATAGAAGACACCCTGGTTCCAACGTCCAGTGGGTAACTTTTTCTATGGATTACCTTAAACTGAAGTCAATCTTCCTTACCCAAAAGCCTTGAACCAATATGCTGAGATTCTAAATTTGGCACCATAGTCCAGGCAAAACTTTCCAGCTGTCAGTTTTAAATAAGAGCCTGGTATCTTCCTTCTGCCTTGTATGGGCCCAAGGTTTGCCCCTGTGCTTTCAAATTCGGGGCCTCAGCTTAACAGATGATATCTGTTTACAATACCCTGCCATCTGTTTGACTTCAGCTCCCACTCATTCCTTTTTCTTTGAGTTGTTCTTCATTTCTGACATCTGGGAATTTCCTTTCCTTGCTTTTGAGTTTGGCTATGAGTTAAAAGAAATAGTTTATCCAGCATTTTCATGTGTTTGGAGAATGTGTGTGTCCTGTCAGGTCAGCTTGGCCTGTGGTGCCAAGAGACATTTATTCATTTAATACATAATACAGAGCATTTATGATCTGTACATGATATGCCTGAAATGACTAGTAAATATTCTGAACTCCTGCAACCAGAGAAGATGTTTAATCCTATTACATGAATGGTAATTTACAGATCTTGCTTTCCAAGAAGGGCAGAGGACTCCATTGTCGGGAGTCCCAGCAGATAGGCTCTTTTCCTGCCAACACCCTAGATCCGCCCTCATTGGGCAGCGCTGTTATAGAGAATTCAGGGTAGAGCAAAGAGATGGTAGACCAGAGCTCTGAGCCTGCAGGGGCTGGAGCAGCTCTGGGGCACCACATACTGGTGGGTGGGAAGTTGCCCTGTGTCAACAAAAGTTAACAGGCACAGCCCAGGCTGAGTATAGGTGACTTTTTTTTTTTTGAGCTGTTATTATTATTATTTTTTATAAGTTTATTTTTACATCATTTTGTACATTTTTGGGAGCTGTTATTATTATTATTTTTTGTAACAGTTTATTTTACTTCATTTTGTACATTTCTTTTCTTTTCTTTTTTTTTTTTCCATCTCCATTGTAATCCCCGTGGGCTAGGTGACTTTTTAATGAGTATTTAAACACACATGTAACAAGTGCATCTTCAAAGACCAAAACTTTTCTGCAAATAGGTGTAAGGACAAATAGACAAGCAAGTGTCTGCTCCTGAACACTTTGATGGGGGAAGGAATGGCACTGGAAACCTAGCAAAGGATATGCAGAATTTGGAAAAGGAAATTGTGAACTAGACCAGAAGGCATCCTTTATTGCTGTCACGGTGGTTGTTATTATGTTACGTATGTTGGTTATGGGTTTCCAATAACTTCTTAATAAGGAAATTTATACCAGAATATGATTACAGAGGGTTTCTCAGTTGTGGTATATAATATGATACTCATTTTGTTTTGACTTTATATGCCCAGTTTATATTTTGGTGTTGCTTATATGTTCTAAATTGTAAAGCACTTTTAGGAATTGTGTAGTTAGATCCTTGAGCTAAGAGGGCATTATACATTTTATGCTTGGGGTGCATAAGACCAGGAGGAAGCCCTTCTTCCATAGAACACTCTTCAACAAGCAGGCTTCTAATGAAAAGCAAGGAACACACATAATAATGTTCCACACAGCAACCTAGCAAGTTGGGTGTCATCAATATTCCTTTCTTTACTAGACAGGAAACTGAAGCTTAGCGAGTTTGAGCCATCTGTCCAGGTCCGATCAGTGATTGGTCATAGAAGAATGAGCAAGGTCATTTTTTCCCAAAGATTTCTCTTATCATGAATGGGTGTCGATTTTTACCAAACTTTTCCTGCACAGATTGATATGAGCATGTGACTTTTCTCTAATCTGTTAAGATGGTAGCTTACATGATTTGATTTTTGGTTGTCAAACCAACCTTGCATCCCCAGCATAAACCTATTTAGCTGTGGTCCATATATATTTTTTATGTTCCTGAATTTTGTTTTCTAGTATTTAGTTAAGAATTTTTATATCTATGTTCATGGGGATTATTGGTCTGTAGTTTCTCTTTTTCTGATACTACCTTATTCTTTTTGAACACAAGTGTCATAATATAAACTGGGACATGTTCTTTCTTCTGTTTTCTGGAAGAGTTTATGTGAAATGGAAAGCTTGTCAAAGCTACGCATCTTTTGCTGGGAACCAACAGGAAAGGGGCAGACGGAAAGAAAAGAGCAAAATCAAAATCGAAGTAGACACAGCCATTGCCAACCTCCCCATGGGTCTCTCACCCACTGGTTCAAGTGTCTCCTTCTGTATCCCTAAAGTCTCTGCTGCCAGCCCAAAGCCAAGAAGCAGCCACATCTTTTCCACGTCTCTGCTCTTTGCCTCCTCCGCATCCCCTTCTTCTCTGTCCTTAGCTTCTTCTCTCCCCTCCAGCTTCTCCTCCTCCCTGCTCAGCTCCATCCTTCCTTGGATGGTGCAGGGAACCTGGAGCCTCTTCCCTGGGTTCCCTGGGTTCTCTTCACAGCCCCCTGTGACAGTCCTCCGGTCCCAAGGTCTCTAGTAAGTCTGCTTCCTTCTTTCCCTTCTCTCCACTTTTCAGAGTCTTCTAAGGTTCGATATATTTAAACACACATACATGCAACATATGCAGTCTGTGTGCAATTTAAATAAAGATACAAGATACAACATAAAACAAACATATTAGTGATATACGAAACAATAAAGATATTAATGTATTTACTTCTCATGTGTATACTAATCCCTCTCACTCACACACATATGATTCTGCTTTCTGTATATCTGTATATTTTGTTCAGGGTTTTTTGTTGTCATTATGGGAGAAAGAGGAAAAATGTCTGCTCCATCATCCTGGTAATTTTTAAAAAGGATGAAGGATGTTATGATATTTTCTATGATTATTAATACTATGTACTTATTAAAATCTTGCTAATCTGGACAGGCTGAAGTTGAAAGCAGTAACTGGGTTGGGTAAGGCTGTGTATTATGAAGAGGGAAGTAAACAGCCCAGGCAGGGATGTGGGATTCACAAAGCTGCTTTCATTTCACTACAACTTTAAATGATTCTGTCCATCATTGTCCCAATAACTAAATTTTTTACTTTTAAAAAGAAAGAGGAATACAAATGGACTTTTCTTCAGAAAAACCTCAGACAATATAGAATTGGATTTGCAAAGTGCAAACTCAGGGGTTGGCCCTGAATTTTAATCTGAGTCACACGGAACTTTGCGGGAACTCAAGCGCTTTGTGACATCGACTTGGAGCATGGTCACCGCCATCACCACTTTGGGACTCTCACCTAAATATGATTCTCATATAGAAGTGCAGTTAGCACTTGCTTAGAAAGTGATGCACTATCATAAATTGTCCCATTTGATGGTTAATCAAATCATTTCACATAATAGACCCTGATGTTTCCCTTGGATGAAAACCCAGGACGCAAACATTACTCTCCCATTCTGACGCCAGTGGCCTGAGAGGGCACTGATGAATTATCGGGGAGAGCACGTCGCGGAGCTTCGTGGCCCTGGATGCTAAATGCCACGGGCCACTGATGTCCACACATCAGCATCCTCGCGCGACCTCGCACTGTTGCTGTAACAGCTTCCTCGTGTCACACAGCACTGAGGCCAGGGTGAGCTTCTCCTGCTGGAGCCTGGCCGGGGGGTTGGGTGGGGCAGCCACTTCCTGCTGTCTCTTTCGTACCTCGTCTCACCAGACATTTCCCTATACTGCTTTACCTTCCTGCAAGAAATAACGACAGTCCACACCACGGACAGCAATTTATAGTGGTTATTTGAAAGCCAGCTTACATGTTCCAGATAGGTGAGTTGAAAGCG
The DNA here is from genome assembly GCF_000260355.1 of Condylura cristata. NCBI lineage: Eukaryota > Metazoa > Chordata > Mammalia > Eulipotyphla > Talpidae > Condylura > Condylura cristata. The sequence continues at coordinate 84,983,975 of NW_004567102.1, read as the reverse complement.
GGCAAGAGCCCACAGCCCAGTCATCTAAGGGTAAAAACCTACATTAATCTTAAAAGCCCAACACGGCCCAGGCTTTCTGGTCTCTTTTCCTACAAAAGAAGGCCACTGTGTGTCCATTCCTGGCCATGTCAGCAGTGACACCCACTCAGCCCCCTCATTTCTTTCTCCCTGAGCATTGGTTGTTGACTTCTCCTGACACCCCATCACAACCCATTAGTACTGAAAACTGACAAGCCCAGCTGCAACAGCAAAAAGGCAAGTTGGAACGAAACATCGAAAACTTAGACAGAGCCGGGCTATTAGAGCCTGTGGAAGCCCTAGATGCTGAGATTCCCTCCCTGCTCCATGGCATCTTGGTGAAGATCAGCGAAATCAGCAGATTTTTCTTGCAGCCAGACTCCAAGTTCTGGAGGAAATGAGGAGGAGTATCTCTTGGTTTTGACTTTCACTTTCAAAGGCGTTTGGGCTAAGGACCATGAAAGCAGAGCTGGCTAATGTGCTTTGGCTGAAAATGTGCATGCACATGACGTGTCTTTTTAGACCTGAGGGTTTGGGAGGCCAGTGCCCAGCGGTGTCGGCGCTGATGGCCACATTGCAACTCTAGCAGCTTCTTAAGTCAGGAGCCAATCTCTCTTTCTTCTTCTTCTGCTTCTCCTCGTTTCCTTCTCCTCCTCCTCTGCTTCTAGTTCTTCTTTTCTTCTCAGCATGGCAGAGTTATATGGTGGCTGTGTCCCCAGAGTCCTAGTGTGGCACGACCAGTCCTCCCTTGTTAATGTACAGTTGATTGCCCAGGGGGAAATGTGACAACTCCAGATTGCCAATAGCGGCAAAGAGCTGAAGAGAGAGAAGTTCAAGCAAGGGTAGTCAACTTGTTAAAATCTTAAGAGTCAGGACACAGCTGACTCTAACTTTGATTAAAAGGCCTGTGCAGGTCCTCTCTGGTGGCACAATGGGTTACGATGAAGTACTGCAAGCTGGTGGCAGCTGCTTCAGTGTGAGTTCGATCCCTGCCCCAGAAGCGACCCACATGGCATGGCAGACCTCTCCTGTCTTGCCCACTGCTCCCCTCAGCAGTTGACCTGTTCATCAGTTGACCTGCCCTTCATCAGTTGACCTGTTCTGCTCCACACTGTCTCTGGTGAATCCTTTCACGCCCCTGCATCTCTGGCCTGTACCCCAGTTCTGTACATATAAATAAATAAATCTTAAAAAAAAAAAAAAAAGGCCAGTCAAGTTTTGTACCATCAAAGCAAGTTTGAATATAGAGAGACTGACATAGGGCAGCAAAGGGCACTAAAAGTGGCCAAGGACAGTGCCCAAACAGTTGCCAGTCACTGTCTGAGTTCTTTACCCATGTGCACAATTGCAAGGCTATCAAGTTTAGGGAATAGCAACAATGGAATTTATTTAACCAGCCAGGGAAAAACAAAGATAAATGGCCTTTACCTCACTGGAAGCAGCATCCAGAGTTTTTCACTCCTAAACAAAAGCAGCTAAGATGGCGTCTTCCTGCCACTGAGGACACGGAGCTTCTCTCCTGACAACAGGCCACATGTCCAAGATGGCAGCTTCCTGCCTCTGCTGAGCTGGAGCTGGGTTCCAACTCACTAAGACCATAGAAGACTCAGCAGGAGAGGCTTCCGGAGTGGCTGGATGTCCCAGTGCAGCACCAGACAAGTGGCACACAAGACTGTGACCGCAGCCGCTGACGGACCTCACAAACAGCCACACGCAGCGCAGCGAGGTGCCTGTCTCCAGGGCTTCGCCTTCCCTGCCAGGCTGTAACTGCAGCAAGACGGGAACAGTTTCACATGCTCGGCTACTTCCATCTTCTCTTCTTTGAGGCTGGCGGCTGGAGGCCTCCCACATTCAGAGGCTTGCACAGCCTTCTGGAGGATCAGCACAGTGGGGGCTTGAATCCTCTGACCCCCGATGCTGAAGATCCCAAAACCGCTGAATCCCAAAGACCTAATCTGCACCCTTTCTACAGACTTTTATATTTTATCTGTTGCTTCACCCCCCCAATGTGATACTTTTTAGCATTTTCTCTGGGGTTCTCTACCCTCACCAGCAAGCCCCTCAGGGGCTCCACCTGTGGCAGACTTTTGGCTTCAGGCACTGGCTACGACACCACCAGCCACCTGGGTGAAAAATCTGGTTGCAGGTGGCCATGGAGTCCAGGATTAGAACAAAGGGCCAAGTAAGAAGGGAGCTGAGCAGGAGGCCTGCTCATCCCCAAGGCCTGTGGGGGAGGGGAGAGGATGCAGCCCACCTTCCACAGACCAATTTCCACAGCAAGAGGAAGCTCACGGAAAGCACATACACTGCACCTGGCTGCCCGGTCATGGGCAGAGTTAGATGCCCATCAGTGATGGGACAAGGTGCCAGGTGATGGGACAAGAACAGGCCCCCCCAGACTCTTCTGCTCCCCACCATCAACCTGGTGTATTGGCCGTTGCCTCCCATTTCCCCTTTCGCCTCTAATATTCGCAGCCTTCCCTGCCGCTCAGGCCCCAGGTTTCAGGAATTGCTGTGTCCTTCCCACCGACGTCCTGGACTTCTCTGATGGCTGCTGTCCGGGAGCTCTCGCCTGCGTCGCCCTCTCCTTTCGGTCAGGATGCCTGGCTGGCAGATGGTGGGCTGGGGGCAGCCCCGGAGCTCCTGGACTTCAGGCCTTGTTTACTCAGCTCCCCGTGGACCTTGCCTCTGCAGCAGGGTGACTGTGGGGCCCCAGAGGGGCTTTGCTGGGCGCACCACACCCCCTGCATCCTACAGGCTGATTGGGGCTGAGCCGCACCCTGCAGCCTTTCTAGCAGCCGGGCCACTCCTGAAGCTGCAGCAGGTAGCAGCTCGGTCTGGTCCGAGCCAGCCCGTGCCCCCTGTGGGGGGTGCTGGGGAGACCATGCTTACCCTTGTCCTCGGGTTACTGCCTGGGGCCTGACGAAGGATCAGTCTGTCGCTGCTGTGCAGCCAGGTGTTCCTCCTGTCCAGGGCCTGACCCGCCCTGGTGCTGGCCACGCCCTCCCAATGGGCTGCCTGAACGCCAGGTCTTTCCTAAGGCAGACCTTGGGTTGGGCTGGGTCGGTGTCTGACTCAAGACAGTTTCTGATGTGGGTTCACTGGGACTCGTGGGCCATGGGCGGCTCCTTGACGCTGGTTGGTGCTAACTCCTGCCCTAACTCCTCCCTGCCAGCCCACTTCGGATCTTCTTTGCCCTGGTGCTGCCAGATGGCAGCCAGACTTTCCTCACATAGCATCTGACTGGGCAGTGTCCTGAAGAGCAGAATGCCCGGCCCTCCCCCCAACCTCCCCACCCCACAGGAGAGGGAGAAGGGGGTTGTACCTGGGAGAGAAGGAGGGCTAGGATGGTGGGTGCAAAATGGGCCACAGAACCAAACAGACCCTGACTGTTCCTTAGGAAGTGAGGTGCACCCCCTATTTTCCCCAGGGAAGATGGTGTGAGATGAGCCAAGAAAGATTGTGTGCATGGGGCTGGTCTGGTGAAGTGCCAGCGCCTCTGGCTTGATGCTGTGTGCGCAACCTTGCTTCTGTGAGCAAGGCAGGTCCATTTCTGTGATATGAGAGATACTGTTCACCACCAATTAATATTTATTAAGAGCTTCTGCCTGCAGACTCTGAGTCCTTGTTAGGATGGGGGGCTCTGGGGACCACAGAGAGCCAAGGCTTTCTGGAGGGAAAAAATCCCATCCCCTGCTTCAAAAACGTGTCTCCCAATGATGAAAAAGATGCGGAGATGATGATGATTGAATGATTACTGGGGAGGCAATCAGTTGCCCTTCATTATATATAACACAGATAATGCGCACAGAATGTAACACATTGTGTAGTACGTCATATACGAGGCATATGTCAGCCGCAACAAAATCATATGAAGAAGACTACTCAGCTAGAAAACGAAAAGATGAAATCATGCCATTTTGGACAACTTGGGCAAAATTAGATGGGTGACGCTAAGAGAAATAAATAAGAAAGAAAGACAAACAGTGGATGATTCACGTGTTAGTGGAACATAAATGAACACGACGCAGGAGCAGGCCAAACAAGCAAGACGGGCTTGGATTCTGACGACTGAGCTGAGGCTCCCTGAGGGGAAGAGGGGGGACCGAGGGGAGGCATCACGGGCTGTGGGGGAGGGTGATGGCACTTGGTGGTAGGTGTGAGGTGTGGCACCCTTCAGAAGACACATGAATCGTACCCCTAAAACACATGAAGTGTTGCCAACCCATGTGACCTCAAAAAAATCAAGTATAATTAAAACATTACTTGTTGCATATTGTAAGTCATTGGCTTCTGAGAGAAAAAAATGTACAAAGAGAGACAAACAAACACAATAAAAGAATGCTTGAAAATATCTGCTCACATTTGCTCCTTTATTCTCTGGATCCTGGGCTTCCCCGAGGGAATGAGAGGTAGGTCAAGAGATGCGCCTGCAGTGTAGACAGAGCTCCAGAGATGGCTCATAGTGTAGACACTGGTGCACCTTGGTGTGTGTGAAAACAGAAAGGAACAGACTGGAAGAGGAAAGAAAGGAATTAAAAATCAAATCATTTCAAAATAATAAACCAAAGACACCTGGCCCAGCAAGTTCCCCTGATGCTGAGTTAATCTGAAACCTCACCTATAGCGGCCCCAGGAAGCACCTGGGCGACGCAGACTTTGTGGAGTCAACAGTGAGGGCGTCTCTGCTGACTGGGGGGTGTATCAGAGGTGGCGGAAACCCCTAACTGTGGGCGTTCCACCTGTCAGTGTTCCTCCAGGCACTTTATTTAGCAGACCTGTGTGTTAGTGCTCATGGGCCTTCTAGACAAACTCTGAGAGAAACGGGGGTCTTGGAATGGACCCCGGAGACCAACAGCCAGTCAGTGAGCCCCGCATTGCTGAGAAGCCAAGGATGAGGGACAAGGAAGCCTCATCATCTGTGGCGCGCACAGCCCAGGGACAGGAGGGTGACGGCACTTGCCCGCGGCCCACAGCACATTCCTGCCACTTGTGTGTCTCCGTCCAACCTGACACGTTGCATCAAGGACACATCTCAGCCGCGCGCCAGACCCAGGTGCTGCGGCTGAGTCTGGCCCCCGCGTGGAGCCGGGCACTAGGCCCTGATTTTCCTGTGAGGTCCTTGGCCCCTGTAGGTGCCAAGCAAGTTTTTACGACCCAGTGAAACACTCCCTGGTATGCTGTTCTCTTTCTGTGGTGGGAGAGCCTCTTGATTTGTTTTTATCCCAGGACACTTGAAGGAGCGCAGCTGCTGAGGCTGCTCTCTAAAAGTCTCTTGTGCTGGGGAGCCTCGGGCCTGCCTGTGGTCCCCGGTCATCTGCTCCACACCATCCCCCCACTTCCCCCACACCACTCCTGTGTCCAGTCTGGCTGTCATTCACTGTCACCATCAACACGAATGAGAGGCACCATCTCTGGGCCCTACCGCGTGCTGAACAAGGCGCCAAGTGACGTGATGCACAGCCTTTCAGTCTTGACAGCGAGAGCTCGAGGTGCTGACTGCAGAAAGGTCTAGCACCAGGGGCAGGGACAGGCCTAGTGGGTGCATTATGTGCATGCAAATATATGCATGAATGCAAATATATGCATAATATGTAAACACATGCATAGTATGCATGTGTATTAAGTATGTACATATCTATCTCCATATTCATATGTAGTCTGTTCACCTGCATTTATATACATGTTTTTTCTCCACACTTATACCCTGTATTGTGAATTACATACAGACTGACTTCAATGATAACTTGGACTTGAAGTTCAGTGAAGATGGTATTTCAATATACAGCTAGCGACATGGACTCTTGGAGGCGGGTTTATACACTTACTGTGCATAATCAGGTATTTTGATTTGATTTGTGAGATAACTGTTTTTGCAAAGTTGTAAGTAAATATAATCTTATTCAAAATGCACTGGAAGGAAAGACAAATGGCTAATTAACATATGAAAAATGTTCAAACTTATGAGTATCAAAGGCATGTAAATTAAAAGAACACTGAAATTTTTTTATCTATCAAATTGGCAAGTTTAAAACAGTATTATACCCAGAGCTTGTAAGGATGAACATTTGTTGGGAGAATGCTTTGGCAACATGTATATATATATTTAAAAAATGTTCATATCTTTTGTCTCAGTAATCCTATTTCTGGGATTTTATCCCAAGGAAATATTGAAATATTTATCATGCAACATTGTGTATGGAAGATACAAAAGAAAAATAACAAACTATCCATTAAAAGGATGTAGGGAAATAATGGTAGAGTTCTGTGAGATCTGTGACATTATATATATTCTAAATATAATAGGATATTACATAATTTATATGTTGAATAAACATATACTTATGTATTTTGCAAACATTATATATAGAGAGAGATATGGGAAAATGTCCTTGTTAGTGAAGAAAGGAAAGATGTAACCTCGTGGTTTATATCAGTCCCATCAACTTATAAAACAACCTGTTTCAAAACACATACAGAAAAAAGACTAGAAAGAATCAAAATGTTGACGGCAGTGGGGTTTTGTGTGTGTGTTTTGCATTTTTATAAGAATAACCTTCTTTGTGAGAGCCGCCCTAAAAAGTTGAAAAATGCATTGGGATAGACTCCAGGCAAGATGTCAAAGTGAGTGGAAGCAGAACTTCTCCGCTATTCCATAGATATGGAAACTGGATCTGACTTCTAAACAAAAGAACAGCCTCACAGCTGTGTTCAGGGGAGGGGGCAAAGCTCCCAGTTTCGGCGGGAAGCTGGGGCCGGAGGCAGCGAGGTTGGCTGAGGCTGGAGGCCTGTGGAAGTCTGGGAGCAAGGAAGTGAGTTTGGGATGGACGATTTCAAAGTGGGAGGGGAACAGAAGTGGGTGGATGGTGAGTCTTGCTTCAGGCTCCTGGAACAAGGCCAGCACTGGAGGTGTGCTGGGAGCTGAGAAGATTCCAACCAACCCATCTGGAGTTTCAGCAGGTAACAAGCTGCTCACCTGCAGCAGAGGGCGGAAGCAAGGCACCTGCATGCCTGGGAACTGAACCAAGTTCTGTCCTGGCTTTCATTTGGGAACAATGGATCTCTAGCAGGGAAAGGCTGTACTTTGAGCCGTGAGTCTCCTAGGATCTAGGTTGGAGCATCACACCGTAATGGGAGAGGAAAATTGTCCTCTATCCATTTGGAATGATGTTTAGCAGCAATGTATTTGTGCCTTAAGTCCCACGGACATTTAGTATCTTTCTTAATAAGGAGTGGAGGCAGACTCTCTCTGGATGGTCTAGTGAGTCAACAGTGCCAGCAAGGACTCAGGCTCTCAGTTCCCATTTCTGCTAAGCTTATTATTTGCAGTGTTCTGCTCCTAAGTAGGGTCTGTGGCTCCAGGTATGGTACACCTTCCTTCCCAGAAGTTCCCAAGCAGAATTTCCCAATTATCTTGTCAGGCAGAGCCAGGTCATGTGGCCTCTCTTGGTTCCTGGATATGCTGGGAAGCTGAATGTCCAGCAAAGGCAAACACTGGTCACAATTCACCTAGGCCACTCAGACCTGTTGGCTGGACACACGGCTACACAAGATAAAAATGGGTTTTATTAGCAAAGAAAGGGAAGGAAATCGCTGTTAATTAGGTGATTTACCTGCACCATGAACTCTCAAAATTGAATAACTCATACTTGGGAAAGCATAACTAATAGAGGCATCTGAAAATTACTTAAAAAACAAATGTACTGACAATTTTAAAAGATGAAAGATTGGGCCATTCCTGGTGGTGCAGTGGGTTGGGATGCAGCACTGCAAGCTGGCCGCAGCCGCTTCAGTGTGAGTTTGAGCCCTTGCCCTGGAGCTGACCCACATGGCGCGGCAGACCTCTCCTGACCCGCCCGCTGCTCCCCTCAGCAGTGTATTTCATCAATCTGCCTGTTCTGCTCCCCACTCTGTCTCTGGTGAAGCCTCTCACTGCCCCTGCACTTCTGGCTTGTACCCCAGTTTTGTATGAATACATAAATAAATCTTTTAAAAAACAAAAGGTGAAAGATTTATGTGATCTGAAGAGAAACCAGAGTATATATACTGACAATTTTAATAAGATGTAATAATAATTACAAAGCATGACTGAGTAGGCAATGACATTAAAATAGATGGGTTTAAGTGAAATTGAGTCAGAAATCTTAGAAAAGAGAAAGCCATTAAGTAAAAATAAAAAAAAAAAAAAAGCAAAACCTCTAAGTGAGAAATTGAATGGTATATAATGAAGAAAGAGAAATGGAAGCCCGAGAGCTACAAGTTACCTGGATGTAGCATGAAAAATAAGGAGGTGAAGTATGAAAGAAAATACAAGATGGACATGGAAGGCAAGTTGGGAAATCTTAAGCTGTTACTAATAGTTATTCTTAAAAGGCCATAGCAGAGGCCCTCCCTGGTGGCGCAGCAGGTTAAAACACAGCACTAAGAAACTAAATCCACTTCAGCATGAGTTTGATCCCCGCCTGCCCCGGAGGTGACCACATGGCATGGCAGACCTCTCCTGACCCGCCCGCTGCTCCCCTCAGCAGTGTGTTTCAGTGGATCTGCCTGTTCAGCTCTCCACTTTGTCTCTGGTGAAGCCTCTCACCGCCCCTCCACCTCTGGCCTGTACCCCAGTTCTGTATGCACAAATAAATCTTAAAAAAAAAAAAATACCATAGCAGAATAGGAGAGAAATAGAATGGGAGATAAAAACAATATTTGAAATAATAGTACTTAATGCTTTTCTAGAATTAAAGGTAGGCAAGAATCCTGAGATGAAAGGAGCATCTTAACTGTTAAGTAGAGCAAACAGTTCACACCTACTTGCATTCTAATGAAATGGAAGAATGGCAAGTAATGACAAATAAAGGGTAGCAGACTAACATATAGATTAATTACAAAAGAACAAGCAACCAGACTAATAGGTTTTTTTTTTTTTTAAATCAGCAACAAAAAATACCAGATGGTAATGGAATAATACCTGAAAATACTGAGAGATAACAATTGCTAGCCTAGATTTCTACACTTATTAAATTCTCTTTACAGAGAAGGTCTAAAATAAAAAAAAGACCCTCCAACCAAACCAAACAAAATAGAATAGTTAAAGCAATGAAATTAGAATAAAATACAGGAGAAAATAGTTTCTTTTAGGAAAGACAAAACTTAATCTGAACACACATAAACATGGACATAAAATTAAAAAGTGGATAAATTGAAATCGACCAAAACAAAACATTTTGCTCTCCAAAAATACCATTAAGAAAAAGGAAAACTAATGAATAGAAGATATTTCTTACTCATAGCTTTCAAAGATCTTGTATCTAGCATATATAAAAAACTCTTAAAATTCAGTGATATGGGAAAAACAATCAAATACAAAATTAAAAAAAAGTATGAACAAATACCTTTTGAAATAAATGAATGACCAATAAACACATGAATAGATATTTAATATGATTAGTCTTCATGGAAATACAAAAATAAAAACCACAATGACAAGTCACTTCTACACATAGAGGAGTTAAAATTAAAAAGACTGATAATAATAAGTGTTGACAAGGATGCAGGAAAAATTCTATTTTACAGCTATTTTAAAATGGTACAGCTGCTTTGGAAATCTATGTGACAGTTTCTTAATAAATTTAAACATATACTTATATGATTCAGGCACTTCACTCTTAGGCATTATGTAAAAGAACTGAAAACATGTGCCCATGTTATGCAAACATGTTCCTAGCAGCTTTAATCACACTAGTCAAAACCTGGAAAAAAAACAAAATATCCTTCAACTGGAAGACAGAGAACAATGTGTGACATATGCAATTTGTGGATTATTAATCATCAGCAAAAATAAGCAAACCAGTGAAATATATCAACATGGATAAATGTTTAAGTCATGCTAAGGAAGGAAGTTAAATAAAGAAGAGTATATACTGTAGTCTGTGCAATAATCTGTAGTGACATAAAGCAGATCCACCTGGTAACCTGGATCTATGGGCAGAGGGAGAGATGACTGCAAAGGGACATGAGGGATTTTTTGGGGTGAGAGAAATATTTATATCTTGATGTTAGTAGGAGTTTTAGGAGTATTAATACTTAGGGAAACTCATAAAAATGGATGTAGCTTGTTATATGGGAATTGTTCTTAAATTAAAGTGATAGAAAAAAATTACATTTTCAGATATACTAAGATAGCTTAAATTTAAACCTTGATAAAAAGAATTTGTTAAATACTATGATTGAACGAAAGCAAATGCATGTCTTTTAAAATGTATCAGATGAAAAATGATCATTTTGAAGATTTATAATTTTGGGGAAATGTCAAAGATAATGAAAAGATCAAGAAAGCAAAATGGAGTTGTGCTTGGGGAACTCAAACTACAAATATCTTGTGATTGAAAAAGACCTCTCTATTATGTACACCAACTAATTAAAGAGTTCTTGGACATTGATTTTATTTTTCAAATATGTTTTATATGACTTAAACTCTTAGCTGAAACAAATTCTATGTTTATGGAGCAACTGTCATTTGCTAAACATTATACTCAGTAGCCTTAGGGAATGAGAAATTTGAATAAGGCTTGACCTTCCCCCTTTCTCTATTACTGTAAATTTTCTGCCAGACTGATGGCAGAAATGGGCTGAAGATTGCTCCTTATTATTCAAAGTTAAGCAGAGATGGTGGATGTCTCTGCTTTGTCATCCACCTAAGACATGCTTGTGCTAGCTTAGACTCCTCAAAGTGAACTTCCAAAGCCCTGTTTCCTAAAACATGCTTTTGTTTTAAGAGTTGGAGGAGTGAAACATAAATAGTATTCTATCATTCCTGCCACACACACTGTCTCATTCCTGAAAATTTATGGGTAAAGGCACAACACCTCGTGGGTGAGCGATAGTTGTCCTTACAGCAATTTATAATGACATCATATCATAAATCACAAGGGACTGGCCAGCGCTCCAAATAAACCATTTATGGCTCGTATGTTAAGATGTGTTGTGTTTATTCCAATCATAGCATGTTAGAACTGTAAGGAAATCAGGAGGAAAAAAAAGTTTTATCACCTCCAGTCTGCCATATGCTCTATAAATTGGTAATAAACACACCTAAGTTACTTCATTATGATGTGATAGATTGTAGCAGCAACTCTGAAGGTCCATTACATAAATCATTTAAATAGAAATGCAGACAATTTGAAAAATTCCCATTCATTACCAGAAAGTCACTAACAATCCCACCAACGAGGTTCAGTTTACCTTGCGCTTGTGAGTATGGACACTGTAGACTGCAGATTGAGACTCAACAGCGAAGAGCAGCTCACTTGGGAGGCATAATCTTTTTATTTTTAAATTTTGATGGGATGAGACATCTTGGAGTCATCATTGTAAGAGCTGTGGTATTTTTAGGTCAACATATTTCCTGAAGCTGTTTATTGATGGTCCATATTTTCAGAAACACCCAGAGGAGATCACAAAAAGAACACCCTTGGAGTCTGAGCTTCTGTAGTGGGTGCAGGAGACGAAGGGTAGTCCTTCAGTCCAGGGGTCCTCTCACCCCTTCTGGGCTTTCCCTTGCATAAGCCTTGATGAGAGCTGCTTGTACCCGAGAGCTGACTATTTGGTATTTTTTTTCAACATAGACATTTATGTCTTTCAATCAAGGACATTTTCTGGAATGGTTTTATTACACATCCACCCCTTCCACTCCATTCTCCCCATTCTCTCTTTCTGGAATTCCTTTTTGTTTGGATATTGACCTTTTGTGTGGATTCTTGGAGATTCAGTTGATTTTAATCCATCCACCTTCTGGGTATTTTTGTTTCTGTAATGATTTTTTTTTTTGTGGTCAAGTTGCCATAATGTAGAATTTATCTTTTTGATAATTTTGAAGTGATCATTCAGTGCATTGAGTATCCTTCAAATACTTTGCCACCATGCACACCATCTAATTCCAGAACTTTGTACCAATGAAACAATACTATTCCATCTCCTCCTTCCTCCTGACACCCCCCCCCCGCAAGTCCCTTCTACTGTCTGTCTCTGAACAATTTTCCTATTCCAGGTAACATATGTAAGTGGAATCATAACACCTTTGTCCTTTGTTATCTGGCTTCTTTCACTTAGCATGATGTTGTAATATGTGCCATCATTTCATTGTTTTTATAGCTGTGTTTTTATATCCACTGCATATATATCCATCACATTGTATCTCTGCTGGTGCACATTTGAGTTGTTTCCATCTGTTGGCAATTGTGAATAATGATTCTATGAACATAGTATACAGTTATCTGATTGCGTCTGTGCTTTGAGTTCTTTTGGGTATGAACCTAGGAGTGGAATCGATAGATCTGGTTTATATGGTAATTCTAAAGTTAACTTTTAGACGAGGCATCAAACTGTTCGCTGCAGGGGCTGAACTATTTTCTATTTCTACTAGTGATGCAGGAGTGTTTGAATTTCTCCATATTCCCACCAACACTTGCTATTCACCCTTCTTTTTTTTTTTTTAAGATTTATTTATTTATTCGTACAGAACTGGGGTACAGGCCAGAGATGCGGAGGGTGAGAGGATTCACCAGAGACAGAGCAGGGAGCAGAACAGGCAGATCGACGAAGTCCACTGCTGTGGGGAGCCACTGGCGGGTCAGGAGAGGTCTGCCACGCCATGTGGATCTCCTCGGGGGCAGGCGGGAATCGAACTCATGCGGAAGTGGCTTTAGCTTCTCAGTGCTGTGCTTTAACCCGCTGCGCCACCAGGGAGGGCCTATTCACCCTTCTTTTAAAAAAAATAATAGTCAATCCAATTATGTGTGAAGTGGTATTTTATTGTAGTTTTGATTTGTATTTTCCTAATGAGTAGTGTCGTTGAGCAAATTTCATGTGCTCATTGGTCTTTTGTATCAATATATCTTCTTTGGAAAGATACCTTCTATTCCTTTGCCCATTTTTGCATTAGGATGATTGTGTTTTTGCTGTTGACCTTTAAAACATGTATTTTGCATATTAATCTCCTATTAGATGTATAAGTTACAACTATTTTCTCCCAGTCTGTGGCTTGCCTTTCTTCTCTGTTGATGGTGGGTGGGTTATAGAACTGGGGCGAGAACTTTTCAACCTTGCACTTCCAAATCTATGGGGACCTTTACAAACCCATCTCCCAGATTTCATTCCAGAGAACCAATCAGAATATAAGTCAGGGACCAACTTTAGGATTTTTTTTTAAGATTTATTTATTTATTCATACAGAACTGGGGTACAGGCCAGAGGTGCAGGGGTGGTGAGAGGACTCACCAGAGACAGAGTGGGGAGCAGAACAGGCAGATGGACAAAGCATGCTGCTGATGGGAGCAGTGGGTGAAACAGGAGAGGTCTGCCCGCGCCATGTGGATCACACCTGGGGCTGGGATCAAACTCACACTGGGCAGCTGCAGAGAGCTTGCAGTGTTGCGCTTTAACAGATTGCACTACCAGGAAGGGCCTCTCTCTTTCTTTTCTTTTCTTCTCTCTTTATCTTTTTATAGAGATCTGTTTGTTCTTAGTAAAATTCTGGGAAATCTGTTTACATGCTAGTCTCTAACTGATGGATAAGTGTCAGTGAATTCAGGCAATAAATAAACCCTAAACTGGAATGATGATTCTAAGTGTAGATCTCTGAAAGCACGCTGGAGAAATATGGAGAGGACTGCTTAGACAGGTCTTTCTGATACCCTCTCTACCCCCTTATTCAGAAGCCAAATTTATTTAGAGCTTTTTTTTTTTTTTAAAGATTTATTTATACATACAGTACTAGGGTACAGACCAAAGGTGTGGGGGTGGTGAGAGGATTCACCTGAGACAGAGTGGGGAGCAGAACAGGCAAACTGACAAAGTACACTGCTGAGGGGAGCAGTGGGCAGGTCAGGAGAGGTCTGCCATGGCATGTGGGTCACCTCTGGGGCTGGGGATTGAACTCATGCTGAAGGCTGCTTTAGCTTCTTAGTGCTGTGCTTTAACCCGTTGCACCATCAGGGAGAGTCAAATTTAGAGCTTTTTGTGAACCTAGAACTATCCTATGTACTTTACATAAATCAGTTCATTTGACCTTGGTGTGATATTCCCTCTCTCTTTTATGATGGGAGACCTGAAGCCTAGAGTCACTAAGTGCCTAGTCCAGAGTCATACCTGGCAATTGACAATCCAGATTTAGATCCAGATTGGTTCCAGAGTCTGTACTCTTAGCCATGCACCTTTGAGGCTCTCTCCTGCTAGATACAGATGTAAATAATTCCTCCAAGGTCCCACAGTAGAGACATTGGGCTTCTCAGTATGGAAGAGTCTTAGCACACCTGAGTGTGCTGAGACCTGTACTGTATACCTGGGTGGAAGGGTAGTTGGCAAGATACATGGTAGTTGTTCCTAGGGGAAAAAAAGTTGAAAACTCAATGGATTTCATTGATAGAATGCTACTTAAAGTGTGTCACATTTATTTTTTGGGGAAAAACCCTTCACAATGACAAGTTCAAAGAATAGAATGGTAGAAACAAAATGGCTGACTCTGGGGAGTCCTCTGGGGAAAGGAGTGGTGCTTCTACTGAGTCCTTGTTCAGGATCTCTGCCATTGCTGCGCTCAGGCCCCACAGGCTGGGGGTAGGAGAGCCGGAAGCAGCCCTTTTGCTGTGCTCGTCAATGAAAGGGGTCAACAAGGCTGGCATTAGGTTGGGTTCCTCACTCTAGCAGACTGATGCCCCCAAAATACAGTGAATTTGTATTATGCCTCTGGCTTTCCCGCTGAGTCCCCTTAATTCCTCTCAGCCAACCACAGAGACATGACATGTACAGAAGCCACTAGGGAGGGTTTTGGTGACTTCTACCCAAAGCCTCAAGTGAACCTGATTGTGGCTATGGCCATACTGAGAGGCCTCCAAGGAAGGATCTCTAATGGGTGGGTGGGTTCATGGGAACCCAGGAAGCCACTGATGGGTTCCCTACCAGTCTGCTCCCTAGCACCTGCCAGGTACTTCTAAGAACAAGACACCTATTACTTCTGCTTTCTCTTTGGTTTTGTTTTGCAACTCTGGCCATAATCACTCATCATATAAACAGGGGTAATTAGAAACAGGTGTCCTGGAGCATTCCAGCTGCTGGGTGATGCGTTTCTGTCTCACACAAGACTGGAACGAGGAACTCAGAATTTGCTTGTGGCTAATTTTGTGTGGTGGGATGCATCTTTTTAGTGTGCTTTAACTTTCCCACCAGGGAATAGTATTTTATTTCTTTGTAGGGCTGGAGGAGTATATTAGGACTAACAGGCTTGTGATGTTCACTGAACAGCCTGGTGTGGAGAGCTACAGTGGAATGCAGCTGTGCTGTGCCTTCAGGACAGATGTCTGTAGGGCTGGGGATGCAGCCTTGAGCTGGGAGCACAACCTCTTCTCTATGAAGTTATACGCTGGGAAGTCCTGGCTGGACCTCTGTACACTGGAAGAGAAAACCGAGTCTTGGTGTACTGAGCCTTGGTGACATCGACACCACAAAACATTATTCATCCCCAGTTGCTGTTCACAAGAGCTTTTCTAAGATAATATGGATCTGGGCAGAGGAAACAAAAAAATGGAGATTAACTTGTAGAGTGTGGTGCTAGCCGGGCTGGGTATAATTTTCAGAGTATGTTCAGGAATAGTTGGGTAGCTGCTGTATTCAAATTGTATTTTGCAGAAGAATCCTTTTCTACATATTTTAGAGAAGAAAATGGCACTTTTAATAATGTACTTTATGAGATGTGTTATGTAGGTTTTCTTTATAACCAATTCATTTTCAGTTTATGAGGAGTTCCTCTACTTTATTATAAATTCTTCAATGCATTTTATAGACTATCTCCTATGCCTCATCTACATTTTTTTAGTGGGAGATTTCAGGTTGTTGATTCCATCTTAGAATCAGACATATAGTCGTGAGTATTGTTTCTTATGTGTCAGCACTCAAATTCTATTTTATAACATCATCTAGCCTGGAGAGAAGTAATTTGGTAAATAAAGGGAAAAATCAAATCATATTGTTGTCAGTCATCTCTATATAAATTATTGTGTTATGTGAAGTGAAAACTCCCAAATTAGTTATTTATATTTGACTTCAGAATTAGCTCTGATGCTAGTGCTGTGTGTATGTCTGGAGCAATCATATGAAGATGTCTCGATAAAAAAGTGATTTGGATAAAGCATAGTCAAGACAGACAGGCAGCATGTAACCTGAAACCTGCATGATTTATGTAGGAATATAGTTAAAGGTTGTCAGTTATTTTGAGATATCATTATTTCGTGTGTCATTTTCCCAAAGTGTGTTCCTTGGTATGCCTATTCCTTAAAATATTCTACCAAAAATGTTTCCTTTTCCAAGTAGAATTGGAAAGTCCCACTTCTTATGCCAGTGGGTGAGTTGAGCATGCCAGCATACAAATCTTGCTGAGGAGTCTTGAGGTCAGGACATAAATCTGAAATTATTTTAACCCCAAGTATTTCAAGCCTATTGGATGAAAGAAAATATTCTTTATTGCTTTAAGTAATTCATTTTAGTAATTCATTCCTTGTGGCTTAACTTGGGAAATACTATTCTATTGGGTATGTGCTTTTGTTAAGATTATATTTAAATTCTATTTAACTTCCAAAACAAGAAGTATTTCATAAGCTCTTACACTATACGCATCTTACTTATTTAAAATACAATTAAGTTGATATATAAAATTGAACAGCAAAATCTCTCCAAAAGAAAATGCCATCATCTTGGTATCTATAAAATGACTTAAAGTCATTAAATGTTTTTAGGTAAGGGGATTATCTAAATGTTAACATCCTGGAAGGAGACATTTCAAATATTAATTCTACTTTTTTTAAATTAAGAGTAGTTAAAGGTAATTGAATCATATTTAGAATGTTCTTATACTGACTAGTGTATAACTCAATTTAATGGGGAGCATCCAGTGGGTTTGTTTCATTTCCAATAATGAACTCTGTACTAAAGGCATTTGTAATGAGTAGAACTTCATGTTATGCTCTTTGACTTTCTAGGTAAACCAATGGTCTGAGTTCTCAGAGGAATATGAATGAGAAAGTCCAGATTATGTATTTAACATTTTTAAAAAATCTATCATCTATTTACCCAATCCAATGTACTACTTATCATTATATTGCCACTTAACAGAATGTTAAATATAAATCCCATTCAGCCAAATCCCTGAGAGAAATCTCAGTAATCACATGTATCTTATTCTAAATCAAGTTATTTATTTACATGGGACTTGTAAGCTTGTGTGAAAATACAGGTCCTTCCAGCATTAGTCCCACTGCCTACCAGGACACTCATGGGGCAGTGTCTTAGCCAGGATTCCTTGCGAGAAGCAGAATCCATGAGTAGTGTAGGGGCGCGTCACAGGGTTGAAGTTTCACAGCTGTAGGAGCCAGTGGAGCAGCCCATGTGTACTCTCCTTGTTCTGGATCTCGGGTTGGGCCTGAAGTTGGGTAGCATCAACTGGCTTGGCATTGAGAGGAGTGTGGATGGGGCTTGAGTATGAGAAAAAGAAACTGCATGGGTGAACTGGGACTCTCCCTCCCCCACCCTCAGTACAACTAGAACCTGGGCCTGACTCACTAGCTGCAATAGTAGGGGTTCTTCAGGAGTGGTTGGTACCCTCTCCCAGGGAGTAGCATGCCCCCCTCCCCTTCAAGACTTGGAAGCCGATGAAGATCTTATGCGATCCGTAGAAGCTACACTCTGGAGGTGGCCAGTCAGCATGTGGGGTCAACAGATCATTGGAGCAACATGTGTGAGCAATCAGGGTTGTCTTGTGATTCAACCAGTAGTTCCTCATGGTCTAACTTCCCCTTCTTGCTTAAAAGTAGAATATTTCCTTAACTACTTCCTTAAAATACGAAATGCATGTAGTAACAATGTGTTTAGTCAAAAGGCCAGATTGTCTGGTTTTCCTTGTGGTAAGAATTGATCACATGACTAAGTTTTGTCAGAATTCACATTTAGTTGCTATCTATATAAAGTTTTATGGAACTTCTGGGAAGGCTACTGAGGGAGAGCTGACTCGGCTGGGAGAGGTCCTTTTATCCCTTGCACATTGCTGTGATGGCTGGAGGTCCAGCAGCCATTTTGAGCCATGAGTTAACATTGAGCATGAAAGTTACAAGCTAGAATGGAAAGTCAGAAATAGAGTGCCATTGATTCTTCTGTAGCACTGGGTTAAACAATATAAACACACCACCACCCTAGATGTTCTTGTTCAAAATGCTTAACCCAATACAATATCTTGGGGGAACAACTGTGGACTTGTTAGCCTTAAAGCACAAGAGTATTGGTTTGAGGGGAGGGACCCAGATAGAAAGTCTTGCTAATGGGCTATAATGAGGTGAGAAGAGGGCAGAAACCTAAGAGAACAAGTCATGGATTAGACTTTGTGCTTCTCCAGGGAGTTAAAGGCAATAGTTGTAAGAAAGATGGAAATACAGACAGTGAGCCGCACGTGACATGTGGTCTTGGCCCAGTACCTCTCTCCTCCCTGACCATTAACAACCTGCGAGGCAGGGACAGGGTGTTCTTGGCTCCGTTGTAGCCAGAACATGTAGTAAGTACCAAGAGATGATATCATTCATTGCGCTGACGTCCACAAAAGTACAACTGGCTTTACCCTTATTTTCAACGACAGTCAGTCTGATGCAATCTTCAGAGGGCAGAAGATGGTTCCAGTTGAAGTTTTTCTCCTGTGTCTATGTGTTTGTACCCCTCAGTTTATTGTTCTCTGCTTCTACTTGTCTTTTTACCAGTCTTGAGGTTGGCTTGGTGTGTGTGTGTGTGTGTGTGTGTGTGTGTGTGTGTGTGTGTGTGTTGAGAGAGAGAATGAGAGAGGGAGAGAGGATCATGTGTCTCAGGGATTGCTCTCCTATTCTTCCCTCTTTCCTGGTCTTTATGTTCAACATTCTTTCGTTTGCCTTGAGTTCCCTGTCGGACCCCATGGCAGGACCAAGTCAGACTGCAAGTTCCCTTTAGAAACCTTGACTCTTCCTGGGCTGGCAGTGCCCCTTGGCAGAGTAAAGGCTTTTCACATGGAAGGGATGTGCAGAGAAGACTTCATGCAGCTGCTGGGGTACAGGGATAGAGATAAGCCTTTGGGGTGCTGACTGACTCAGGGGGCACTGACTGACTTGGGGGGGCACTGACTGCCTCAGGGTCGCTGACTGGCTCTGGGGGCACTAACTGGCTCTGAGGGTGCTGACTGACTCAGGGGGTGCTGACTGACTCTGGGGGTGCTGACTGACTCAGGGGGTGCTGACTGACTCTGGGGGTGCTGGCTGACTTGGGGGAGCACTGACTGACTCAGGTGGCGCTGACTGACTCCGGAGGTGCTGACAGACTCAAGAGGTGCTGACTGACTTGGGGGTGGGGAAATGACTGACTCTGAGGGTGCTGGCTGGCTTCGGGGCAATGGGCTGGCCAGACCTGTAGGAGGCTCACGAGGAGAACTGCAACACTAAGGGCCACCACTGAGTCCCATCTCCCTTCAAAAAATTTGCCTTCGATGGAGCTTCCCAGCTGCGATCTTCAAACCATTAGGTGTGGTTGCTCCTTGTTAGCTGTCAGTAAAGTTTCAGCTGAGAAGCTTCTGTCACAGCTTGCCCCCCAAAACTTCTCTTTCTAGTGAGCTCTCAGGGGTCTGAAGAAAGAGGCGAAGCCGGTGCAGACTCTTGGCTAACTGCACTCTGGTCAGTCACTCCTGCAGGGCGTGCGCCTTCCGCCTGGTCACCGCCAGGAGGAACTGGAGTCAGGCGCAGGCCTGCTCAGTGAAGTCGAGGCCAGGAAGTATCTTTCATAAGCATCACTTCTCCTAAACTCCGAAGCGCGTTCACCTCACCTGTCGCTCTGCCCACACCCGGAAATGCACCAAGTCCCCCTTGGTCAGCAGATTACATAAAACTGCAGCTCCCTTCCCAGCCTCTGGCCCACTCTACCTGAATACGAGGGGGAGAAAGGAAATGGGAATGAAAGAAAAGAGAAAAAGTAATGGCCCTTCTGAGCGTGGCTGGGAAGCGGGCTTGGCCTCTCGCTTGTAGCTAAAGCTGGATTTGCTCGGAACCGACTGCGCTTGACATGGCTGGGGGAGGGGTTCGTCCAGTGTTGGCTCCGCTTTCGTGGGTCTGCCCAGAAGCCAGACACAAGACATGCAGCAGCAGAAACAGCAGCAGCAACACAGCACTCGCTTTGACTCTCAGCAGCGGCTCTGCATCCGGGTGAGAAAGCTCGCGTGCTTTTCCTGGGATTCTCTCCTCTTTCCCACTGACCTACTTTCTTGTATTTGACTATTTTGCACCACTCGGCACTAATGAGCCAAAACCCCTGCTAAGATCTTCCTTCATGCCATAATGATCTCCTCTGGTAGCTCTTGCTTGCAAATTTTTTTTTTTTTTTTTTTTGGCTGGAGGGAAGAGGCAAATTCCCCGACGGTGGGCTCCCTGGGCATAGATTGCCCTTCCAGCTGGGGTCTGCCCGCCTGGGACAGGTCTGCGCCTTGGGCACAAATCTGGTCACGTTGCCAGGCATGCTTCTCACATTAGAAAGTAGATAATGGACAGTGACTTACTATCGCCTACTTTCAAAACCTACTTTAATAGAAGCCGTTCCTTGTACAGTGTCAGTAGAATTAATTGGCTGGTAATCCACAGGAGATGTTCAGATCGCCTACAGTTTATTTTATGAGTCCTCCAGGATCAATTTCATGTTTGAATGACTATTCCTATCATATATTTACATACACAGTTGTCCTTTGTATTCGTAGATGACTTGGTTGCCTTTTTACTCCCCAGGCATGTTCTTTCTGGAAAAGAAAGGAGGAAGTGTTACCTGCAGCCCTTTTGGAAATGAGTAAATATTTATCCAGCAGCTCATCTGCAGATTTGTGGAGAGGAGCTGTGAAAGGCATCCGAAGGACATAAAAAGGCAAAGTGTCTGCCCTCAAGACTCTTATAATCTCCCTGGGGGAAGAAGCACACAGACACGGAGTGATTACAGATGCCGCCATAGCAAGTGCAGAGTAATGAAGCGTTGACACAGAACCCCGTGGGGTGCTGAGTGAGGGGCGGGCACGCCTCAGGGAGTGGAGGTGGGCTTCCTGGAGGGGTCAGATCCCCGCAAGTTGGGTTCCCCCTTTTGTATCGATCTAGCACAGCAACATTAATTTCAAGGAAAATGTAGCCCTTGGACCTCTCTTGCCTCTGGGACTTTTTTCCTTAAAATGCCCCATTTCCAGACTTTTCCACCACTGATCTGGGGAGTGGGTGAGAAGGGGGCCAGTCATGGGAAGGGTGAATTCAATCCTGTCAGTTAAAGGCCCTGCAGTTAATACTCTGAAGAGTGGAGAGGACCAGGGAAGGGGGAGGAAGGGGGGGTTGGGGGGAGTGCTGAGAGGTCGGGGAGCTCTGTGCTGAAATGTGAAGACATCTGCACAAAGAATATAGGGGAAGTGGGATTTAGGGGGAGTTCTGCTCCTTGTATGTCGTAGGAGGCGCTCTTTGGGGGCTCTTTTAGAGTCACCAGTAAAAATGAGGATTTTTCGCAAGGATTTTCAGGGGCCGGTTTCTGTTTCTTTGAGGTGACTGTGGCAGAATGCCAGATCAGCACCCAGGAGATGGGGGTGGGGGTCAGGGAGACTGCTCCTGAGCCTGGGTCCTTTAGAAGGAGAAGCAATTTTATTGATCGTCCAGCGGAGAAAAAGGGGAATGAAATGAACCCCTTAGCATGTGTTGACATGTCAGAGCTCATACATGGCTGTTTCTGTTTCTTGTGAACGGGTTTGTATGCGCTTCACTAATCCGCGGACCCGTTGGTTCATTCAGGACGCATGGAGGGCCTCTGTGGCAGGCGCTGTTGCAGGCTTTGCAGCTCTTGCCAGCATCATCCTTTCCGGTTCCGGCTCCGTGTGTCTTCTCCAGCGCGTCACGAGGTGCGGGCACACCTCCCGCCCATCGGCTTCTTACTAGCGTGGGTATGGGGTCTCCTTGCCTTGCCGCCACATGCGATCTCACCCTTTTCAGCACCGACTGATAGTCCACCGTCTGGACAGGCTGCAGTTGTGCATTCACCGGCTAAGGGACCTGTTGGCCACGCCCAGTTTAGGCAATGATGCCAACCTCGGGGCAGGTTTTTGTGCAGACCTAAGTCTTCAGTTCACTTAGGTAAATGTCAAGAAGCAGGACTGCTAGGTCACAAAGGAGGGCTAGTTTGGTTTTGCATGAAACTGCCAAAGCAGCTTCTGAAGTGACTGTGCCACACTGCATGGAGTGGACTCTGCTCCTGGCATGGACACTAAGCTGGGCAGGAGGGGCTTGAGCAGATGGCCACCTGCATGAATGGGCACTCCCGCTGCCCCACAGCCTGGCAGCTTCGGTGTTTGGGGTCTCGGTCTTTTTGTAGGTGTGCAGGCGACCCCTGCCTTACTTTATAGTTCCCCATTGATGTAGGATGGTGGACATCTTCAGTCACCTCTGTTTCACTTCTGAGATAATTTCCAGGCACAGAATCCATAGGGGACCTTTCTCCTATGGGGTCTAAGAAAGGGGTGTTCTCTATCTCCAGTGAGCATCTTGCACCGTATCAAGCTTGCCTAAGACCTAGTACCAGAAAATAAGACATTTCAGATTTGCATGACATCACATCTTGTTCCCATTCTTTATCGTCTCTTCCATAAATTTCGTTTGGGAAGAGGAAGGAGGTAGGCTGTATGGTCCCAACAAAGGAAGGACTGGTGAGTGGACATGGTCAGACCAGGGTCTCTGAGTGTGTGCTGTCAGCGGGGAGAGCCACAGAAATAGTGCTAGTGGGCACGGGGAAATGTCAGGGCATCAGGCCTTGTGGGTGCTGTCTGCTCGCATCCCTTCTTGGCCATCTTGGTGTCCACATCTAAGAGGGTCCCATGTGGTATGGGCCACTCGGCAGTCACTTAGCCTTAGAAATCCGCCCAGCACTCCCGGTGGGCAGCAGAACAGCCAAGCACTGCGGGGTCATTAACGCCCGGTGGTGGTAAAGGACCGTGGCAAGCAGTGAATGGAGCCCCTCCCCTCTCCAAGGGAAATGGTCTCTATTTTACAGTTCCGGAAGTCACAAAGTGCCCAGAGCTCTGGCAAGGGGGCATTTGAGTGGGCTGTGCCATTTCATAGGCAGGCCCTGAAATAACAGTGGCAGAGCCCTGTGCCAAGTGCTTACTCGCACCACGAGGGACGGTCTCGTCACCGGAGACGTGGACCATGCAGGACGGCTGGAGCTGGCTTTTCTCACTTTATCCTTGGAAAAGAGCCCGTATAACTGTAGGTGAAGAAATAGTTGAAGAAATGGCTGCAGTCAGGAAACAGCTCACCTGTTCACAATTAGAGCTTGCAGGAGTGGCAGGTGTGGGGGTGGGGATGGCAAGGGGGGTAG